>NC_137144.1:24278352-24458763 GCF_949319135.1 Squalius cephalus
AAATGCCAGTGAAGTTATTACTTTTATTCATTCATGCTTGTGATGTTTGCCTGGCGGATATTAAATTGGTGAAGAATCCCAAAGAATTAAGACTTGGTCCTGTCTACTTTGAATGGGGAATTCCTGAAATATCAAAGTGCTTGCCGAGCTCACAATTAAATTACACATCTCAAATCAGCAACAAAAATAGTCATTAACTGTTCTATAAATGTTGTTTCTTATGCTCAAAAAAAAAAGCATATTTTTCAGGCTAGACCAGCCAATGCGCATGTGCAGTCTTATAAACACGCGTCTCACAACTCTGACTGTTTCTATAGAGTTCAACAGTCAGTTCTGGAAGTAAAACTTCCATTCATTTTCCTTTTTTGCTTCAAATAAAAAGTTTGTAATGTTATGATTCACCTCGTTGCTAGTTGGCTTGGTTCATGGTTTATAACGCTTTAAAGGTTTTTTTTGTTGTTGTTTTTTTTAAATCCCTATGGGAGAAATTAATGGAAAAGAAACTTCCGGAACCAACACCGCTGAAAAAGTTGATGGCGGGCACTGATGGCGCAATGACTTTATCAATCAGCAATTGGCTCTTTTATTTAGAAGGCGGGACTTATTGCGATATATTGTGCGTAGCACTTTCTCCCATTCGTAAGTAATAGGAGTGCACTGTCTTTCTATACTGTAGAGAAAAAGTAAGATAGCAATAACACTACATTACGTTGAGAAATGAAACATTGTTCAACTTTTAAATAATACAAGTTTAAAAAAAAAAAAAAAAAAAAAAAATTTTAATTAAATTAAATAACCAACAATTAAACCGATAAAACATTGACTAAATTAATGAAATAATTATCAAAATAGAAATAAAAGCTATTTTTATCAGAAAAGAATTATTAAATGAATATTTAACAATGATTGACTGAAATCCAACAAATATTAGACTAAGTTACAATTGAAAAAAATAAATAAATAGAAATACAATTTTTTAAAAAAAAATAATAATTTTGTACGTTATAATAACCCTGTATGGTAACAAGTTTTGGAAACATTCTATAAATCTATATATTTTTTTTTTTTTTTTTTACAATAAAATGGGGTAAACTTGATTTTTAGGAAAAACTGTCATCAAAAAAGTGTGCATATCAAATTAGATTTTACACAATTATCAATAACCGTAGTATTCAAGGGGAAAATATGGTTACCATGGTAAATGGCTTGAAAAAAATGAAATAACTACCGCCATCATGAGTGCATTTAAAATGTTGAACAAAAGCTGTTAAATGAGGTGAGGCCGGCCGACACAGTCACTGCTCAGGGGTCGTGGCACGATAGAAACCGTTTCATAACGCAAGACAAAAATTTAATTAATTGCATTCAAAAGGTCACGTGTCACAATTGCATTGCTCAGATCTTCACGGTTACGTTTAAAAGGATATATTAGCCATGAACGAGGCCATTTTCACATGGACAATCTTCGAAGTTCGTCTGCACCTACAAACTACGCTTTTCCTTAAGAGAATATCAGGCACTGGGAAATGAGTCGTTTTATAAGCACCGACAATGATTTGGTTCCCTTTCTTGCACTCAAATGAAGTGATAAAAACTGCTCTATTAGGCCCTGAATAAATGAGGTATGGTAAAATTCAGTCTCGTTCTGCCGGGGGGCGAAGCGTTCATTCACCAATTAGCCGAACAGCGGGACGAGAGGGACCGCCGGGGGGGTCACCTGTCATGGAAGAGGAGAAAACCTGCGGATGCTTTTCGTTCCTGCAGGTTCGAGAGCTCGCGACTGACAGCAGGTGGGAAACATGACAGCATCAATCTCTGAGCACAAACGATGGGGGCTTCCGGAGAACAAAGAAAGGGGACAAACAGTACAAGCTTTTAAATCTATGATGGAGATTTCACATGCTTGTGAAAATGAAATGCTTCGGCGTCTGAAGCAAAGCTTATACCGTCATCCTCTTATAAGAACATTACGCCTTTAAAACAAGAGCTTCTTTAAGCCTGCTTTTTTTTGATCAGTCAGACAGATTCATATAAACTGTGTCCTGACAAGGCACAACACAACGCTTAGAATGACAAGTAGGTTGTCTGTTCACATGCAGCACAATGCAACAAAAAATCTGAACTTATACAGTGTTTAATATACAGTTATGTTGAGTGGAACTCTGGACCAATGAGATTCCGCTGTGGGCGGGGCTACCCAATGACATGACCTATAGAAATATAAAACCCAACTGATTAAATTCCTGCTTGGGACAAAAAAAATCTGATAAAAATGGAAGAGATAGCTTTTAAATCGCTTTGTCACAGTGTTGGACTGGTACGACAGGAAAAAATGGGATCCTCTCAAAGAGCTTATGTCAGGAAGACAAGTTTGGACCTGTTCAAGAAAGCCAGAGAGGCGCCAGAAAACTTTTGCAACAATTCAAATCAACAAAAGCGAAAAGAAATGCTTGGCATTACACATCCTAACCAGTTGCAGCATGACAAATTTTCAGCGCTAAGCAAGTTTTCGATCTGCACTGAGAGCGAAAAAGCTCAGAGAAGCAACAAAATCACAGATTATCAGAAACTATTTGATGTTTTATGTGTAGGATTAAAAAAACTGAAATATGAAAACACAAAACATTATTAAATGAAAACCGAACAAAATTGCAAACAATGAATTTTATACTTGTACTTCAGTGTTGTTACTGTTAACTAAGACTTAAAATCGTTTTCTGTAACTGAAAAAGATTAAATAAAATATAGATATAAGATGAAAAAATTAATTAAAAAGGTTAAAAAACAACTAACTGAAATATGGTTTAAGCTATATACAGTAGGAAAATTAAAGAAATGACAAAAGCACATTAAATGACAAAAATTTTGAAATGAAACCTTAAAATAGGGTATATTTGTGGCAATAGCCAAAAATACATTGTATGGGTTAAAATTATCGATTTTTCTTTTATGCCAAAAATCATTCGGATATTAATTAAAGATCAAGTTCCATGAAGATATTTAGTAAATTTCCTACCGTAAATATATAAAACATTTATTTTTGTGAGAGAATGCAGCACAATCGTGAACATAAATGGACAACTTTAAAGGCGATTTTCTCAATGTTTTGATTTTTTTGCACCCTCAGATTCCAGATTTTCAAATAGTTGTATATCCACCCAATATTAGCCTATCCTAACAAACCATACATCAATGGAAAGCTTATTTATTCAGCTTTCGGATTATGTATAAATGTCAATTTCAAAAAATTGACCCATGTGACTGGTTTTGTGGTCCAGGGTCACATATATATATATATATATACACACACACACTAACCTAAAGGATTATTAGGAACACCTGTTCAATTTCTCATTAATGCAATTATCTAATCAACCAATCACATGGCAGTTGCTTCAATGCATTTAGGGGTGTGGTCCTGGTCAAGACAATCTCCTGAACTCCAAACTGAATGTCAGAATGGGAAAGAAAGGTGATTTAAGCAATTTTGAGCGTGGCATGGTTGTTGGTGCCAGACGGGCCGGTCTGAGTATTTCACAATCTGCTCAGTTACTGGGATTTTCACGCACAACCATTTCTAGGGTTTACAAAGAATGGTGTGAAAAGGGAAAAACATCCAGTATGCGGCAGTCCTGTGGGCGAAAATGCCTTGTTGATGCAAGAGGTCAGAGGAGAATGGGCCGACTGATTCAAGCTGATAGAAGAGCAACTTTGACTGAAATAACCACTCGTTACAACCGAGGTATGCAGCAAAGCATTTGTGAAGCCACAACACGCACAACCTTGAGGCGGATGGGCTACAACAGCAGAAGACCCCACCGGGTACCACTCATCTCCACTACAAATAGGAAAAAGAGGCTACAATTTGCACAAGCTCACCAAAATTGGACAGTTGAAGACTGGAAAAATGTTGCCTGGTCTGATGAGTCTCGATTTCTGTTGAGACATTCAGATGGTAGAGTCAGAATTTGGCGTAAACAGAATGAGAACATGGATCCATCATGCCTTGTTACCACTGTGCAGGCTGGTGGTGGTGGTGTAATGGTGTGGGGGATGTTTTATTGGCACACTTTAGGCCCCTTAGTGCCAATTGGGCATCGTTTAAATGCCACGGCCTACCTGAGCATCGTTTCTGACCATGTCCATCCCTTTATGACCACCATGTACCCATCCTTTGATGGCTACTTCCAGCAGGATAATGCACCATGTCACAAAGCTCGAATCATTTCAAATTGGTTTCTTGAACATGACAATGAGTTCACTGTACTAAAATGGCCCCCACAGTCACCAGATCTCAACCCAATAGAGCATCTTTGGGATGTGGTGGAACGGGAGCTTCGTGCCCTGGATGTGCATCCCACAAATCTCCATCAACTGCAAGATGCTATCCTATCAATATGGGCCAACATTTCTAAAGAATGCTTTCAGCACCTTGTTGAATTCAATGCCACGTAGAATTAAGGCAGTTCTGAAGGCGAAAGGGGGTCAAACACAGTATTAGTATGGTGTTCCTAATAATCCTTTAGGTGAGTGTATATATATATATAAGTAAAAACTAATACAACATATGAATAAATACTATAATAGGACATAAACAATACTAAAGTAAAACTGCTTCACTAGTTAGCACTCAACATCAACATTTATCTTTTATCAATTCATCACTCTCTGCCAAGTTAGGTCATAATCACAGGAAGTCACAAAGTCCCTTATAGTATCTGACGCTCATGTTGCCTAAAATCGTATATTCTCATTTGGGGTTTGCAAACCGCTGCCAGTGTGAAATCCCCTTTACAATAAAAGTTAATTAAAAAAAAAAACATGTGGTGCGGGATTAAAGGGGAACTTCACCACTGGAAAAAAGGGCTTTCAATAAAAACTTGGCTGCCTATGAAGTATAAAGTTGAAAAAAATTGAAATCGGTGCTATTTGACTAGGGAAACCAGAAAAAAAGGCTGTTTCTTCAGCACCCATAATGCACTGGGCATGCTGCCGTCCAAGACCACTCCCACCAGTCTGCTATAGATACGCTTACCAGAGTCAAATACTTACTACAGATCCTTGCATTCGTAGGAAATAATTCTTAGCAAACTTTTAGTCATAAATGGGGTCACTATCAACTTTGTATTGTTCCCGGGTGTGAGAATTCAAAGAGTAAACGTTTAGCGGGAGTAAGTTACTTTCAGTTTCCAGTGAAGGATAATTGTAGGCAGCAGCTAAAGGCTACAAAGAATCATAAATACGGAGAGAACAGTGCAACAAAAAAATCTGGAAAACCTCAGTGTTTGTAGACAACACTTCAAACTCAATGACCAAAAACTGAAAGAAGCTGCCATTCTGTCACCCGCTGAAACCATATGCTGTAAGAAGGCTGTTGCCATAGTGTTTCATTTTGACTATAATGCTGTTTAAAGAGAAATAGCTTCATCTGGCAGACTTTTGCTGACAAATTCACGTGAATTTCTCGGTCCAGGTAAGACAAGTAAACATAGTTCATTTACATGTACTACCGACATCGTAACAATACAAAGCGGATTGAAAATCGGCGAATTTACACTTTAAGACTAGGAAAATGCGTTCGACAAAATGACAAAACAGAAAAATACTGGGCATCTTTTCACATCCACCATGCCATAAGTCACAAGGCAGAGCGCACAGCCAAAGGTTTCTGAGATTCATACCCAATGTTTTTTTAGGGATGGCATCCAAGCAGAGTAGTGTTTTTTCTAGGCCGTGGGGAAAAATAAAAGAATAGAAAACTAAGAGATTGAGTGAAAGATGTGCTCTGAATGAAACAGGTCACTGTTTATCCGGCTCCAAGTTTCCACATTCCCCCCATCCGCGCTGTTTCCCTCAGGATGTGGCAGCCAAACAATTGCAGCTAGAAACGCCTTAACGAGGAGAGAGAGAGAGAACCGGTGAGAAAGAGAGAGATGGAGAGAGCGACTCGGCTAATTACGGTGCACCTCATTTCTCTGACCCCTCTCAATTTGTGTCTCTCTCCCTCTCTCGGTGTTGGAGAAATGCTGCCAGAGGAGACTTTACACTGGCAGAACTCCAACAGGCCTTTGGAAATCACTCAAGCGGAGTGACGGGAAGAGACTAACTAAAATTAGCAACAACACTTATCTAACTCCATTTTTCAGTTTCAAGTCTTTTGACAATCCAGTAAATGTAGCTTTTCAAACAAGCTGCTTATCCAGATGAGTAGCGTGACAAAAACATATGCAATTTTTGTGTCATGTAACATATATATTTAATGTAACTTTACAGCAGATTGACCTGAGACTGTAATCAAATGCACTTTTCAAATGTCTTTAAAGAAGCTTTGGGGAAACTGATTCATTTTAGTGAATCAATAGAACCTTTTTATTTAACGATTTAATGATTTGTTCAGTTACGAAAATGGAATTCATTTGGAATTCCCAATTGGAAACGTTTGTAGAACACAGTCTTCAAAGTTTTCTTTCAGTGTTCTGGAAAAAAAGAAAAGAAAAGAAAAGAAAAGTCATTGGGTTTTTAACAACACAAATACAACATGTTTGGTGAAATATTCTTATAGTTTGGCAAGCTTCAGTTCCAAACAAGCTTTCCCAACATTGCCAAATCCCACACACCCCAGAATGTGTGTGTTTGGGAAAGAAATGGAAAACAAGAGAGAGAAATAGTGCTAAACATCAAACCAGTAAAACACATAAATGAAGCCAATGAGAGAGAGAGAGAGATTCTCCAAGCAGAATGTTGGGGTTGGTTTTAGCCGCTTAAATTTTCCTCACGATTTGGTGAGTTTGCCAACTGTGAGCGTAAAATTAGCATTTCAATACCTCTAAGGGATATTCATTACAAAAGGCTGAAACCTACTATCACTTCTCATTTTTATAACCCCCTCTTTCATTCTTCTGTCTCTTTGATAAGCGCGTGGAAATGAGGGGGTGTTTGGAAGAGAAGAGCTGGAAGGGAAATGTTTAGGAGAACAAGCGGCACTTTGTTGAAGGGCTGCTGCAGTTTTGCTGACTCACGTAACAATATCAGCTGACGATCAAACACAAATCGACTGGAAAATGTCATCACAGTGATACTACTGTGGAAATGAAAGTCTGAAGCGCATCGTTTCAATGAGTTCACGCCATTGAAAGCTTTGAGATGAGAGTGATCTCTTGATAGAAGTTCAACAACTAAATATACACAGATTTAAAGCGATGGTTGACCCAAAAAGGAAATTAATTTGCTCACCCTCATAACGTTCCAAACCTCTTTTGACTTTCTTCTGTGGAATAAAAAAGATGTTTTGAAGAACGTTGAGGCCCAAACAACACTGGACACCATTGACTTGACAAATAACACTGAGGCCCTGTTTACACCTGCGTTTTAGTCGATCGGATCACAAGTAGACGAGGGAGACACATTCCCGTTTACACCTGGTGTTTTAATCCGTCTCTTTTGTTCACTTTCAGCCACTTCTGTCCTGATTTCTTTGAGGGGAGGGTCTATGGGCGGGTAAATGAATGAACTTTTTCAGATCTTTCGATCTAATGGACGAAATAAGCTTGTGCCATTTTCATATGAGCGACCGGAGAAAATGGAAAACACACGGAGAACATCAGCTTTAGTTCCTGCTCTGAGTCACAAGACCAGCCGAACGCTGTGAGTGTGTGTTAGAAATCAGGAATGGAGAGAGAACATTGTGCTTGGTACGTTTTTCATCTTCAAACTAAACTTGGGTCTTCAGCCGATAAAGTTTAAATCCCGTCTGGCTCGAGCTCTTCCCGTAATGTTTATGCATGAGGTCAGTAGGCGGAGAGTAGATGGTCTTTTGTGGCTGTTCGAACGCATTCGACCACATGAGCGTTTACACTACAAAAGCAATCCGGTCGAATGCGTTCACGACTACCTCTGGAAGTGGTCGATAGTGGACAAGCTCAAAACGTTTTAGACCTTGTTTACACCAATATTTATCGTCGACCACTTGTGATCCGATCGACCAAAACGCATCTTAATACCAGGTGTAAACGGGGCCTAAGACACTCCTCAAAATGTATTTTTTTGCGTTCCAAATCATGAGGGTGAATAAATAATGAAAGAATTAGCATTTTTGGGTGAACTATCCCAGTGATTTACAGCAACAAAGCAACTAGAATGTATTCATTTTCAACGAGTGATGGCTATTTTAGGAAGTATGAGTGACAGCAACTTAATTGGTTACGTGAAGTCGCCACATTGACCAACAGAAAGCTGTATGTCAGAAAGCGGTTGTGCTTCATACATCACTACACTATTGGCAAAATACAATGGACCTTTTTTGCATGAGAAATGTCACAGAAATTTTGCAACCACACCTTATTAGGCACTATAGTCCCGTTCACTGACGTGATAAAATTGCTGGAATTGTTAGACATTCCTACTCTGACTGTATGACGTGGCGAATTAAAGTCTGCATTTCCATTGGTTGTAAAGCTGCCAAGTCTTGTTGAACACTAATGACACCTGGTCACTTTTCACTGGTCACACTTCAAAATGCTGTCAGCACAATCACCCCTAAATGGACATAACTGGAAGATATTTGTGCTCAAATATATCACATTTACTCAGTTAACTGCCTCAAATGAAGCTTTTCAATCATTCAAAAGATTCAAACCCCAAAATCTTGCAAACTCTTGTAAATCCACCAACTATTTTTCCTCAGAAGTGCTCACTGTATCAGTCTGGGAACGTACTTTACTTTGTGGAGAGTCAGTGGTCTGCAGTTTTAAAGGGTGCTTTCAGACTTGGTCCAAATCAGATCTCCTTGGTCCCTGTTCAAATTGTATTTTCTGGCACCGAACTGCAGAAGTGCGTAATCAACTTGAGTAACACCAAGTACTAACGGCAGCTGTTCGAAACAAGAACTACGTAATGAGTTGGGTTAAAACATGCCAGTTTCACTGTTTTATTCATGCATTTGTTGTGTCGGATTTACCACCAAAACTTTACACACACATGGAGAGAAAGAGGGAAAAATGGCACTTTTACAGGATGTATACGCAAAAAGAGCTATTTCTTCAGATGAAAACTACGTGTACTATAATATGACCGGGAGCACAAAACATATACATAACATATTATTTATGATATCATTGGACGGATTGTTTTCATATCAACCATTTCCAGCAAAACCAAACGAATTGAACTTTGACAAATGGACTCAAGCCAACTTTAAAATCTCTAGTATGAAAGCTCCCTAAATAAAAGTACATAAACCATGTCAGATCAAAATGTCAAGAGTTTGGGCCTTAGCACGAAAAGATGCATATTAAATTAATTAAACAATAACATTTAAGACGAACTGTGTTTATATCAATCTTTTCAAGGAGAACCAAATGTTGACAAATGGAGTCAAGTCCGCTTCAAAACCTCTAGTATAAAATCACCTTAAATAATGTCAGATCAAAATGTCTTGAGTTTTGGCCTGAATCATGACTTTGGTTGGCTCCTTTTGAATCGTCAAATTCTGGTGAATGTTATTTTGTTCGTCTGAGCAGTTTGAGTGTGTTTGCTGCTTAATAGCTTGTTTTTGTATCTATGTTTCCATCCACCTATTTTTATACGCATTTTGGGATATCGCATAAAAATAAAATAAAAACGCTGGATGGAAATGGCAAAATGAACAAATTAAAAAAACCTATGCGCTCAATTGAGTCAGATAAACTTTTTATCCGATAAGAAAACATTCGCATAAACGACGATGGAAACACATTTACCACATAAATTCCTCAACGTGCATCAAAAAAAGTCACATGACTTTGCGATGGGACGGCGTAACTGGACTAACCAGCGGGCCGATCTCGTTGCACAGCATCTGAAATGGTGTTTTGGTTGTTCTGAAATGCCTGAGCAAAGTCTGTCGTCAAAGTTGTTCGGTATAATAACCTCCCAGAACTGTCTAACACAACTGCATTCCCAAAACAGCATGCATCCGCCTACGAAAGCAAGATAACTATTGCGTTTCGTCTGCGCGCAAGTCATTTATATTATACAAAATTATTATATCATAATATCACACTTTTTCTTAGTAATATTTAACGCCAGTTTATCAGGAAGTGACGATTTTGCTCTCTCCGGCTCACTGGATGGAAACGGTGCTTTATTCGCAAATGTTTTATGTGATATTCCAAGTTAAATGAGCAACTTTGAATGGAAACATAGCTTGTGTGTTTTTTCCTTTGAGGTGAAACACGGGAGAGGCTGAAGCTGGCAGCTCAACCAATTAGCTGCTCTCTACCCTCAACACACACACACTCACACACACACACACACACACACACACAATCCTGACCCTGCCTTCATTAGAGCAGAGGGTCATTGTGTGTGACAGGCGGGGGCAGATGAGACACAAATACATTCTTCACTAGCAGGTCTGATGTTCCGGCAGAGGTGAGCAGCTCTCTCTCTCTCACACACACACACACACACACACACACACACACACACACACACACACACACTCTCTACACTGACAGCAACAGGTGCAGTGGACCACGGCCATACAACAAACACACAGAAGGAATGAGAGGGGAGGAGAATGAGAAAAGAATGAGTTGGGATGAGACAACAAGAGCTCAGAAGAGACAAGAATGAGACAAAGAAGCAAGAATGCAAAATGAGACAAAAATGAGAAACACGATAAGTAAAATCGAGATAAGATGAGAGACGAGATGAGATGAGAAAAAAAGAGCCCGGAAGAGACAAGAATGAGACCTGAGAAATGAGAAGAAAAAAAAAGCAAGAATGCAAGATGAGACAAAAATGAGAAACAAGACGAGTAAAATCGAGATAAGAGTAGAGATAAGACCACGAGGTGAGAAGAGATGAGAAAATGAGAGTTAAGAAGAGACAAGAAAACGAGAAATGGGAAGGGTTGACAAAATGAGAGGTGAGAAGAGATGAAAAAAACAACACATGAGAAGAGATGAGATGTGATGAGAAAACAAGAGCTGAGATCAGAAACAACAGAGACAAAAGAAACAAAAATTAGAAACAAGGCAAATAAAATCGAGTCAAGATGAGAGATGAGATGAGAAAATTAGGTCGAGAATAGATGAGGAAACGAGAGATGAGAAGATAAGATGAGAAAATGTGAAATGCAAAGGATGACAAAATGAGACGAGAAAACCAAGAGACAATAAAATGACAGAGGAGAAGAGATGAGATGGAAAAACGAGAGATGAGAAAAAGAGAGATGAGAAGAGATGGGAGGAGATGATCAGAAGAGAAGAGGCGAGAAGAGAAGAGATGGGATGGGATGGGAGGAGAAAAGAATGAGAGATGAAATGCAACACGTCCTCTGGAAGCTGGACTGAGAGAGTGAGTGAGAAGGAGGAGAGAGAATGGAGGAGGTTTATTATGGAAGGCTTAATTAGTCCGAGCATTAGAGTATTCACATCCCAGAAATAGACAAAAACATCTGATTAGCATTCACAATTTCCTTTTGAAGATTTCTGAGGGTGTGTGACGCTGTCTGGAGATTTGTGATCACACGTGCTGCTGTGTGTGTGAGTGAGTGTGTGTGTGTGAGTGCGCGTCATACGGCTGGTGTTTGTAACCAAATCTCTGTTCTGTTCCAGTGAGGGTTGAGATGAGAGCTCATCTCCCATTACACTTTCATTCCACGATCAATCCCTAAAGCTGGAAACGCTCTCACACACACACACACACACACACACACACACACACTCAGAGCGCATCTGAACCATTCGGTGTGCATTTGAGTGTTAGTAATTGAACAATGATCAGTTCAGATCACAATACCACAAAAGAAAAGACTAAAGAAACGACTGTATATGAGACTGGAAATGAAGAGCTGTGACAAAACAAAACAGAGACAAGATGAGATGTGAAAACGGGAAATGAGAAGCAAGATGAGAAAGACGAGATGATAAAGCATTTGAAGTGAGATAAGTCACAAAAGAGGAGAAAAGAAACAGCACACGGAATAAAAAAAACAGGAGACAAGACAAGAAAGAAGAGCTGTGACAAAACAAGCAGAGACAAGATGAAGATGTGAGAAGAAGCAATAAGATGAGAAAAGAAGAGATGAGGATTGAAAAGTGATAAGGGACTAGATGAGACGTGAAAACAAGAGAAAATAATGAGATGAGACAAGTGAGAAAAGAAGAAACAAGACATGAAAAGATTTGAAAAGAGGATGAAATAACGAATGAGAAAGGAGATTTTAAAAGGCACGATGAGAAAGGAAGAGATGAGATGAGAAGAGATGTTAAAATGAGACCAGACTTCCAGAATATAAGAAATTATATGAGACCGGGAAAGAAGAGAAGAAGAGATAAGACCAGAAAGAAGAGCTGTGACAAAATGATTAGAGACAAGATGAAGACATGAGAAAAGAGACCAGATGAGACGAGACGGGAAAACAAGGGGGAAAAAATCATGTGAAATGAGACGAATGAGAAACAAGATGCGAAAAGAAAGGAGAAAAGAATGCATGAGAAAAAGATGAGACGAGATGAGATAAGTAAAACGCAAGACAAGATGAGATGTGAAAACTGAAATAACGAGAGATGAGACTTACAAAAAATAGACATGAAACAGGAAACTTACAGAGAGATGAAGCGGTAAAAAAGAAAAGACGAGAAAACAAAATGTGTGAACAAGGTGAAGAGAGAAGAGATGAGAAAAAATGAGAGAAGACAAAGGGGAAAAAAAGACGAGATAAGAAAAGAAGGAAAAATAATAGACAAGAAGAGGAGAAACGAGACGATGAAAAATGTGAAGATAATGAGACGAGATTGGACAACAAGCCAAGTTAAGGAGAAGAAAAGACCACATAATGAGAGACAAAAGTGAGATACGAGATGAGAAAAGTATTGCAGATAATGAGAGACCAGATGGAAAGAGAATGAGAGATGAGACGAGACAAGAGTGACTGAAGGAGCCAAAGCGGAGCAGATGGAGAGAAGTAAAGTAGAAAAGGAGAGCGGCAGCTCGGTCTCACTCATCTGGTGCTAGTGGTTTATTGATCGCAGACAGCGAGTCTCAAAGTCATTTATCACCAGCTCCTCAAGCCCCCGTATGTGTGTGTGAGGGAGATAACTCTTGCGATAGCGGCCATTGCATCCATTATTCCTCACAATGGGCTGTGCCTGGACCTGCCCAACAGCTTGACACAAACACACACACACACACACGTTCGCTCCCCTCGACACACCGACAAACGGCCCCTTTCTGAAAATAATAAATAAATAACAGCACGTATTGTTTCTCAGACTTGGCCGAACAGCGAGAGCGAAGCTGCTCCTCTGCTGATAGTGAAGCAGAAGCCTGAAATACAGCCAGAACACTGCAAGTGCAAAAGGCTGTGTGTATGTGTGTGTGTGTGTGTGTGTGTGTGTGGCCTGTAAACCCTACATTATGAGGACAAAATGTCCCCACAGAGATGGCGATATCCAAAATCCTTGTCCTTGTGGGGACATTTGTTGGTCTTCATGAGGAAACCAGCTTGTAAATCACACTAAGTGATGTTTTTTGAAAATGTAAAAATGCAGAAAGTTTTCTGTGATGGGTAGGTTTAGGGGTAGAGTTAGTGTAAGGGGAGAGAATATACAGTTTGTACAGTATAAAAATCATTACGTCTATGGAAAGACCCTATAAAACATGAAAACACAACGTGTGTGTGTGTGTGTGTGTGTGTGTGTGTGTGTGTGTGTGTGTGTGTGTGTGTGTGTGTGTGTGTGTGTGTGTGTGTGTGTGTGTGTGTGTGTGTGTGTGTATGTGTTTACACGCTCCGGTTATAGTACATCATATTGAGCCAAGCTAGCAGAGACAAAAAAGGATTAAAAGTTACAAAGGAAACATGTCAAAATGCACTTGATTTGCTTTCTTAATACATGTTTCCTAGTCAAATAAATACAGCCTTGGTGAGCATAAGAGACTCTTTCAAAAACATTTCTTCCCAAAAAATTTTAAAAAATAACAAAGAATGGTTACTTGGTAATTTAGCAAACATGCTCTAAATCTGGCTTAATTCTAGGATGTACTGGCCATTTTTCATGACCCAAACCAATTCACAAATGTTAAAGAAACATTCAGAATTAAAATTAAAATACCACATTAAAGAAGTAAAATGGGTTTAAAAGACATGAAACGGCATTTGCAAGACATTAACATTGTAGCAGTGGCAGTGGCAATGTTCAGAAGTAAATTGTGTGGGCGGGACTTGAATTTATAAAAGCTCCACCCACATATGATTTGATTGGATCTTGGAATTTTAGGCTTTAATATCATTGGTTCACATTATTTTCCTACCAGTGCAGCCTTAGAATACATCAACAGAAAAAAAAAGTTATTTCAGCAGCAGAGATGGTCATTTCTAAATCTTTTTTTTTTTTAAGAGTAACATAATAAATCGTGCACAATAAGACCAAGGACATGAAGTAAAAAGAAAGTAAATAGGGTCAAGTTGCATTTAATGTCATCTCTTAAGGAAAAAGCCTGATTTCAGTTACTTCAGAAAAACAGTTTAGCATTCTGTCATCCTCCACTAGCCTGACTAATCAAACCCACAGCTCAGCGAGAGAGAGAGAGAGAGAGAGAGAGAGAGAGCCGGTAAGGATGATTAAAATGAGAGGGGGCGGGGGGGGGGGACGATAAACATTTTAAGCTATCCGAAACATTCTTGTTTCCCTTCCAGTGGCTCTTTCCACTGCGATCCAGAAGCCTGATGTGTGTCAGGATGAATAAAGGTTGTGCGGGAACCTAACCAAGTGCTGCATAGCCATTTCGACAACAAACACCGGACAGGCCGCCAAGCCGTGGCTCGTCTGCCAACAAGATGAACAGCGCATCTGAAATCAACCATATTCCTACCTTACAGTCCCTCGCCCCAGAGGAGGAGGAGTGGGAAAAGCTGGGGAAAATTAATTTCTTTATCAGTGTCTGCCTCGCTTTTTCCAATACCTCGTTTTTTCTTGTTTTCAGCATAAACGTATTTGCAAAAAGAAGTCTTGAAACGGATAGTTCACCTAAAAAGGTGAACTATCCCTTCATTATCTTAAGCAACTTTTCTTCAAGTAATTTTATCTTGCCAATAAGACAGAAACCAAAAGAAAGAGAGATAAGTGGAAACAGATAAATACAGGGTAAAACAAATCAAGAAAAAAAGTTCTCTCACACCATATGCGCCATTGATTTCCTGTTCTCTCTGAAACATTTAATGAGCTTAAGCGAAGAAGGAGAGATTGAGGGAGAGAGAAAGAGACAAGGAAGAAAACAGATAAGGCCTCTCAGAAAATTCCCTGAGAGAGCTAATCATTCAGAAAGACAAGAAGGTGCTTAACAGAGGAACAGGTGTTGGATGTGATGATTCCCACACTGGTACCTGAGCCAAAACCAGCGGGAGTCCGTCAACAAGGAGCAAAGCTGGACCGCATCTGTCCACAAGTCATTCCCAGAGTGTCAACGCATCATGCAAAATTAGAGAATGAAAAGAGCAAAAGCAATTTGACGCTTTAAATCTTTAGGGGAGGGATTCACTAAGAATGAATTTCACCTGCTAATAACAACATCAACACGTCTTGCATCAGATTCACTAAAACGAATTACGCAAAACGGTTAAAGGTCAAACACATATGCGCAAAATGCAATATGCATGATGCAATTTTCCAGGCCAATTATGACCGAAACTTCATTTAAATATGCATGATCCAGCGGTTTAACAAGATTAAACTGGTTAAACTTCTTGAACTAAACTGCTTGGTGAACTGACCCTTTGCCTCAAAGAGCACGGGCGAGTAAGCTTGGTTTCAGATAGAAATGTTTCCATAAAAAAAAAACAATAGTGCAGACATTCATTACACGTCCGCTGATGCCCCAATCGACGAGCTGCTGAGAGCTTGTTTTAGCACTGAAAACGATTTCAAACGATGAAAAGCCATTAGAGAGGCAGATTGTGAGTAATGTGAGATTCGGAAATTCTCCCGAACGTCGCCCCATTAGCTTCAGCAGTGCAAGAGAAAGAAATCTGTGGTACATGCAGCCATTACGGCGTCCCTCAGGGCTCGGTATTGGGCCCAGTGCTGGATTTCAGTGATGTGCAGTATTGCTTCATCCTTTCATTTGCAGCCCCAGTGGAACCGCAGCCATGTCACGCTAAACGTTATCAATCAGCTAACAGCAGCCTGTTTAAAATCACTCAAGGCTCACATGGTATTAAAAGCTGCCAATGCAAATGCTAAACAAATACAGTTTCAATCTGTCCCCTTATCTACAAGCGTCAAGCCGTCTAAAGAACATCTGAACACAAGGGTGGGCAGTATGAACATAATGTTAGTGTACAAGTAATTATATACCATGTTAGCAATATGCATCACAATATTAACTACCATTGAAATGTTAAGGGTCAGTATATTTAAAACAAAAAAACTTTTATTTAGTAAAGATGCATTAAACTGATCAAACGTGAAAGTAACCACTTATAATATTACAAAAGATTTCTGTTTAAAATAAATGCTCTTCTTTTGAACTTTCTATTCATTGAAGAATCCTGAAGAAAGAAAACAGGGTTTCCACACAAACATTGAGTAACACAATTGTATTACTGATGATGGTAATAATAATATGTTTCTTGATCAGCAAATCAGCATTTAGAATGATTTCTGAAGGATCATGTGACACTGAAGACTGGAGTAATGATGCTGAAAATTCAGCTTTGATCACAGGAATAAATTACATTGTAGTAATATTTCATACATTATTTGTTTTTAATGTATTTTTGATCAAATAAATGCAGCATTAAGAGACATCTTTCAATGACTTTAAAAAAATCTTACCAATGAATGGTAATGTACTTGGTTTCGAAGGAAATATTCTAATCAGTATTTCTTGTTTTCAGAGAATAGATATTGAATTATTCACTGATTTTCTTATGCAAACTATTGTCAATTTACACCTCACTACATATTTATCAGATTTGTTAATTCCAGTTGGATGAGAAAAGTTCAATTAAATTCAATATAAATTCTCCAAAAACAAGTCAATTTATCTTCTAAGGATGATTAGATATTTCTACTGAAAAACAAGGCAAAAATACTGATTAAGAAAATGATTTTTGCAGTGTAATCGCAACCTTGAATTTCTCACACAAATGTGATAAATGATGCGAGGAAGACAAAGAGGAGTCTGTAATGATGTGATGAAGAAAATTATACAGAGGGAAAAACCATAATGCAGTCTTGCAGGCAAACATTCAGATAGAGTGGAAATCCACAGGAGATTCTATACTAAAAGAAAAAAAAAGTCAAGTGAGAGAGAGAGAGAGAGAGAGAGAGAGAGAGAGAGAGAGAGAGAGAGAGAGAGAGTGAGTGTGTGAAATTAGAAGGTGTGAAAGGCAAGTGAAAGAGGGATCAAACCTTACTACTCACTGGAGTGTCGAGTGAATTCGCGGATTCACAGTTTGGGGTCTGTGAATACAAGTGTATGAATATTTATAAAGGACAGTGGGCGAACGAGGCTGAAATGAAACAAGAACATGAGCCAAAGAGTTATCGTTTACTTAAGCGAAGATGCGTCTTTCTCTCCTCTCGATTCTGAATGAAATTTCTTCAGTGTATGTAACTGTGAGCCGCTGCCCTCAGAGTAAATCTGAGAGGATTTCTGAAGGCGAACTAGTGAGGGGTAGTAAAGGGCATCCGAGAGAGAGAGCGAGAGTCCGTTTGAAGGCATATGAAAGCCTTGTGCCAAGTGACTTTTCCGCCCAGACACTATAATACACTGAAGCTACAAGTAAATGCAAGATCTCAGAGAGTTTCCTGTGGTTTACCAGCCTCCACTCAACAAACCTGAATATTAACCTGGTGTTTTGATTCGCTCCACTCACAGAACTCATTCCTCCAAGATGCGGGCAACCTGTAGATGTCAGGAGCTATCTGTCTAAATGATTCTGAACATGCCGCAACCTGCAGAAATCGAAATCATCGCAGACTTAGCATGAAAACACGGACTCGAGAAAGCTTGACAGACACTTCATTGGTCCATGAAGGATAATTCATAAGGGCTGCTGGGACACCTGCTAACTCTATGGTGACATGAACAAACCAAAATCAAAGTCTTCTTCACAGCTGGAGAGAGTATGAAGAGGAAACAGACCATTCAATGAAAAATTAATGAGAGACACACTCAACATGGTGGCTGTAGAAAAGCAGAAGAGCCAATTGGTTTATTAGCCACAAAACACAACCAGACCATTGTTTGGAATGGAATGCAAGCATGCTAGTTACTAAATACTTTGTTGAATTATATGTATTATATGTATTATATGTATGCATGCATGTATGCATGTACAGTACTGTGCAAAAGTCTTAGGCATGTTAATACCCCATGTTAATAATATATATATATATATATATATACAGTTGCAAATTTTGGTAAATTGTGTATGATGACAATGTAATTGAAAATGACGTATGATCATGTATATAGAATGCCATTCCGAGCATAATCCTGGTCTTTCCCACGAATACACAAACCTGAGATGGGTATATTACCAAGATGGTTACCAACTAGCTTACTTCGAAAATGACATAACACCCTCTCAGTCAGTGCAACCACAAAAACACAATCCCCTGAGGCAAACAAACATCCCAACAGAGTCAACATATCGGCAGCCAAAGAGCTCAATAATGGTTTTGAGGGTTTCTCCCACTCATTAGAACTGCGCTACTGGTGGAACGAAAAGATAAGCGTTGGATCGGTGGCCTGTGACACGCTTGTCCTTATCTGACGGACCCATCGATCGTCTATCAATACAGAACCCAGAAAAATGAGCGAGACTAACACCTGTTCGATCAGAACAGCCAAATAGCACCTGATGACCTGCAGGACATCTAGTTAGACAGCCAATAAATGGACAAAGCAAAGGAGGAGACATGGATGAGCACACACAGAGACCTCTGAAGGCAGCTCGATGCCCTGTGACCGAGGCATTACGCTTTGGAGCAGAAGTACACAACCTTTCTGCTGAGAAACACAGGGCAGATGCACAGTAGAGTCCACGCTACGTCACAGAACGCTGTGAATAAACTCTCTCAGAACAAATCTAGCACATCCATATTTGCTCCCTACCTCTAGCATGCTAAAGTTCTAGCTCTTTAGCCCTGAATGAACACACTTTCCTGTCGTTTTCAATTAGAACCGCAAGACCTTGATTGGGACAGGTGTTTGATTAGAGCTGCAACTAAACTGCAGGAAAGTAGCGTTGCTGGCCAATTTGCATAATTTTTGCCATAAATAGTATAATAACAATGCTATGTTCATAACAGTACACAACTCTTAATTTTTCTGCAGTATGTAGTATATATACTGAGCATAGTATGCAAATTTTCTGGTTTAAATTCAGTTCTAAATTAATTTTATGCTAATGAAGTTACCTAAACACCAAGGTTGCACATGCAAGTTGTTAATATATACAAACATAAATGCAAAGTAAAATATAATTTTATGGTAAGGAATTTAACTAATGTAAACCTTCAAGTGCAAAAAGAAACAATATGCGATAATGTCATTTAAATAATACTAGTAATGTTTACATGCAAATAGTCGATAAGGTCATTTAGATAATGCTACCGTTCAAATGCAACTGGATACAATATGCAATACAGTTGTTTAACTAGTGCTAACGTTCATATGCAAACAGAACGAATATGCAATATGTTTGTTTCGTTAATGTTAACATTCACATCAGGTGGAAAGAATACGCAATAAGGTCACCCAGGCCCTGTTTACAGCTGGTATTAAGATACGAAAAATTTGGATACAAAGTAGATATGAAGATTTGGTCGATTGGATCGAGGGAGAGGGAGACATTCCCGTTTACTCCAATATTTAAATCGGTCTCTTTTGTCCACTTTCAACCACTTCTGTCCTGATTTATTCAAGGGAAGGGACTATGGGCGGGTCTTTCGATCTAATGGTCAAAATAAGCTTGCACAATTTACATTACATTTACGTAACCGTAGACGACGGAAAAACATAAGGAGAGCATCAGCTTTTGTTTCTGCTCTGACAGCCGCAAGATCACACCGAACGCTGTGAGTGTGTGTTAGAAATCAGGAATGGTGAGATAACATGGTGCTTGGTACGTTTTTTCATCTTCAAACCAAACTTGGGTCTTCAGCCAATAAAGGTTAAATCCCTTCTGGCTAGCGTGCTTCCCATAAAGTTTACGCATCAGGTCAGTAGACGGAGAGAAGGCAGTCAACGGCAGCCGACACAATTACCAAGCGACAAGCAATGCTCCGTAGGTTAGAACGTCCCATTTAACAAAGCTTGGTTTCGCACCTAGACTTTGAGGGTGTGGTCTTTGAAGTCTGTGTCCTTCAAAAGGATGCAGCCTCTGAATTAAAACACAGCTTATCAGAAAAGGTCCTCTAGCTAATGCTAACGTTCACATGCAAGCGGAAACAATTTGCGATGAGGCCATTTGGCTAATACTTATGTTCATATACAAATGGAAACAATAAGATAAATTCATCTGACACTGTGGCCAAATACTGGTGTAGCCTACGGTCTTCCAACATTCTCAAAAGTATGTACTTACTTTTTGTGCAAGTATGCTAATTGAGACGCCGCCGTTGATTAGCTAGTTCAGGTGTGTTTGATTACAGCCAGATCTGAACTCTGCAGGAAGGTAGATTTCCAAGAGCATGTCTGCTCTACAGCATTGTTCAAAAATAGACCGTGATTACCGCCAGTGGTGAAGCAGATTTGCTGTAGGCTACAGTGTTTGTTCGAAATATACATCCGCTAGGAGGAATCATGAAGTACAGGCCTGTCGCATGAAAGCTGCCGTTTCTAAACAACACACACACAACAAATGCCTGCCACACTTATGGCAAAAATGACTGGGTTGTTTTGAATAAATCAGGCTATTGATTTATTGGTTCAAAGTTGTTGTAAAAGGATTGCGGCATCACTGATGTATTAAAACGTGGAAATATCCATTACTAGTAATGGATCGCAATCCACTCGAGTGAAAATAAAGAGGTTGAATGTTTATAGACACACTTAAACCCAAACATCCTGTGCTTTTACTCCTCTTGGCGAGAAACACCTTCTACCCCTCTCGGCGTCGAAGTCTGGCCCCGAAAACTCGCCCGGTTTTCTGCAAGAGCCCACAGCCGGGCCAATAATGAGGGAGAGAAAGAGAGCATGTCAAGAAGTGGATTCTTTCTGCTGAGCGCCATCTGGAAAAGGCGAGCAAGATAAACAAAAACGCTGCTCGTGTCCCCTCCTCACATACACACACACGCACACGTACACACAAAGCCTTTTGGATTGTCAGGGATTCTGGCTTATCAATTTCCAGCCAGATACAAACCCAAAGATGAGAAAAACGCACAATAGCAGGAGCGAGCAAGAAATAAACGAGAAATGTGGGTTTTTCAGGCGATAATGGCCGACCTAAAGCAATGATGACTGGGTGTTCTTCTTCCCCACAGACCTTTTTGGATTTCAATCAAGTCAAACTTTGCCCCAAAACCCACACCATAAATTGGAAAACGGTGAGATCCAACATATGGTCACAGACAAACGGAGGTGTAAAAATGAGACCTCAATGACATGGTGCAACTCATGCTGTAGAACGGATCACATGGGAAAAAAAAGGGGATTGTGTGAACCTGAAAATGCCTCCAGGATAAATGTGAAGTGGAGAGGAAGTCAAGATGACATGTGGTTTGGGTTGGGTACCGAAACCCGGTACCGATATGGAACCGGTACCTAAGTAACCGGTGTGTAACCAAAACGCAGATTTCGGTGGCACTTAAATGCTTTAGCTGCCAGTTGAAATATTTGCACTCGTTCTCCGAAACGGACGATGTCATTTTTAATTTTTAATGTCATTCACCATCGTTTTGAAGCTTTTTTGGTTCAGGCACCGGTACCGTTTTAAAAGTATCGATTTGGCACCGGTAGCGAAAAAAAAACAAATGATACCCAACCCTACATGTGAACCTTCAGAATCCTAAAATGAATAGCCTTTGAAACATTTAAGGGCACTTAAACTTTAAACACTAGAATAGATGTATTCAACTGAACAAAGAGAGACACCACCAATTCATTGTGTTCCCTCTTGATTTTACAAACTCAACACTCTTTCTACACCCTCAAAACGGGGTCTAATGCCCGTACACTTGTATGATTTTGGCCTGTCCCAGAAGAAAGATGACCAATCGTGGTCGTGGCTTCCGCGTCTACTGACTAGCCAATAAAAATGCAACATGAAATGACGCATTGATCAACGTGCCATGGCGTTAAAACGTAAAACTACTTACCTCAAGCTCCATTTACAAAATTGTCCTCTTTTCCCTAGTCCATATGCTCCTCTTTTGCTTCCTCCTCTTTTTAGCGCACATAAAAAACATAACTGCCAAAGTGCGAATCACCTTTCTCTATTTGTTTACCACTAGCACTTGCTGATGACGTTTCATTCTTCTATACTAACTTGCGTCATTGCCTATGATTCAATAAGTGTCATCCTCGTACAGTCTACATAAATGTCGTACACAAGTTTATTAGATCCATGTAGTATAGTGTGATTTGTAATGATCTTATAGGATTGCCAAAATCGCAGGCATAACGCTGCTTCGCTTTCTCAATTACGTGTGCAAGAAACGAGATGACACACCTTCCCCCAAACACACACTAGCATCAGCTGACCTGTATTGTTCAAGCGTTGAAGGGCTCAGGTGGCAGGTGAGATCTGGGGGCGTTTGACAAATAGAAGCGGTCAGATAACGGTAAGCCAGCATCTCCCAGAAGAGGACGTAGACGGTGAAGAACCAGACGGCTGTCCGTTCGCATTGAATCACAGCTGAAGAGTTTGACCTGATTACTAACCTGCCTGTTCAGCCAGAGCTCTGAGGACGCACAAAGATGCCAGAGACTGACGAAGAGAGAGCGAAGGCCAGCGACACAGAGCAGAAACTTTGTTTTGATATCTTTAATTGAGAAGATTAGAAAACGATGATAATGTGAAATCACAGCACTTGAGGACATGCCTGTTGTCTACAGATGGCGATTCCATCAATCTCGAAGCAACTAAAAACTAATTACAGCTCAACACACACACACAGTGGCTGAATCACATTTCGCATACTTATACCAAGTATGAAAAATATGTCCTGTGCTGGTTGGATTCATATTATTCTTATTAACACAATACATTGAAATAAAATTGATATTCACATGACTATTTCATGATACAGTGTATCAGAGTGTCATTTACTGTGAATCAAGCCATTCTGAGACATTGTGAGCTGAATACGTGTAAATGAACATACAGTGCATTTACTCTGAAACCGATGTATGAACATCCCAATATTTAGAATATTTCCCAAATTTTTCAGCCCTAAAACAATTTCACAATTAAAATGAATAAAGTTTTCAGAGAAAAGTAATGTTTTGGCTCTTTTTTAATATTATTATTATTATTATTTAAAATAATAATATTCTATGCAGATGCAATCCCCAACAAAATCACCCAAATCATTATAGAATTATTAAATCTACAGCTATTCAAGTAATCTGGTGTACTTTCTGCATTTTCCCCCCCCCCATATTGCAATATATATCACAGTAAAACAAAATTTCGCAATGTCCAGTTTTTCCTAAATATCATGCAGCCCTAATTTATATCCAAAAAATTATAATTGCTATATAGCTTCACTGTGTTATATTAAAATTATTTTTAGGAAAATATTGCCATTTATTACTGTACACAGGCATAAATAAAAATGATTAAATATCATAATATTAATAAATAGGATCGATAATGTGGGGGAAAAACAGTGTTGTTTTACATTTTACTGTTTTACTTATTGCATGTAACCAAAACACTCTGTTAAGCATTTTTTTTTTCAGAACAAATACAAAAATATTGAGATGAATCAAAATTGATGATCATCAAAAGAATGAAAAATATTGAGATTAAATTTAAGCCCTAGTAATTCTAGCCCTGAAAGCATACAAATAGTATACAATCTGGCCATTATTGGGGATGCACTAATGCTAAACTTGCATACTATAAAGTCAACCTAAAAAAGAAAACATCACGTTGGTTTCAAGCTTCTTATTTTTGTATGTTTTTTGTTATTGTTAAGGGAAAGTCCCATAACGACTTCTCTGTGTGGCGTCTGGTTTACACAACATCCTCTCCCGGCATGATATTACCAGAGAGATAAAGGGCCGGCATTCATTTTTAATGTCAGAAATGTAATGCATTGTGAAGCGTCCAAACACACACACATATACATGCAGAAAGGCACACCTCATTAAGCAGTGCAGGAAATACTCTGATATCCCCGAGTCAGTGTAAGATCCGCCGTGCCACGAGACTAATGCGACTAATCGTTTGTCTGGAAAGCTCACGGATACCCTCAGGTAATGGGGCAGCACCTCTAGAGACAGACAGACGGAGGGGGGTTAGTGGTCCTGCAGTGTAAATCATCTGTGGAGGTCACAGTTACAATAATTCGTCTACAATGAGAGCGGACGACGCAACCCAACGCGACGCGGCAAAACCAGACTGATTACGATATAATGAATGAGAAACAGCAGGCATGTGACGCACTTCACAACACCTTGATTGATGATAACGTTTTGGGAATCCTGTTGGAAACTATTATTATTCAAATGAACATTTGCTAAGCTCCGCCCCCTTAGCTACTTTAAGTTAGGATTGGACAGTAACATTTTTAAAGCGGGGCTTAGCAAAGGTTTAATTCCATTGGGTGTCACTAAAGGTGCAAAATGACACACTTAACCTTGAATTGCCATGTAAATTTCAGTTCTAAGGGTTATTTGTGAGAAATTCATGTCAAAATATGATCAAATTGAGCTTTACCTTCACATTCCACCAAAAAAAATCAGTATTTTCAAGTAAAAACCTCTGATTTAAAGCAGAAACAAAGCATTTTGTTAGATTTAATCTTTAAACAAGTCTTTAAAGGATTAGTTAACTTTCCAAAAATTTGTTGCTGATAATTTACTCACCCCGATGTTATCCAAGATATCCATGTCTTTCTTTCTTCAGTCGAAAAGAAATTAAGGTTTTTGAGGAAAACATTCCAGGATTTTTCTACACAGAATGGACTTCAATGGCAACTATTCCAATGGCAACTATTCCAATGTTCAAAGAAGGTTCAAATGTCGTCTCAATGCAGCTTCAAAGTCTCGACACGATCCCATTCGAGAAATAAGGGTCTTATCCAGCGAAACGATCGGTCATTTTCTAAAAAAAAAAAAAAAAGATATATACTGCATATACATTTTTTTTTTTAGAAAATGACCGATCGTTTCGCTGGATAAGACCCTTATTTCTCGAATGGGATCGTGTCGAGACTTTGAAGCTGCATTGAGACGGACATTTGAACCTTTGAACATTAGTATAGTTGGTTGCCATTGAAGTCCATTCTGTGTAGAAAAATCCTGGAATGTTTTCCTCAAAAACCTTAATTTCTTTTCGACTGAAGAAAGAAAGACATGGATATCTTGGATAACATCAGGGTGAGTAAATTATCAGCAACAAATTTTTTTGAAAGTGAACTAATCCTTTAATATTTTATGCAATTCCGCTAGTCAAGTTAATTATCTTGTTTTAAGATCTTTACATATTTTTACTTTAAAAAAACAAGACAAAAATACTGATTAAAAACATCTGTTAAGGAGCTCTGCTCAAAATCTAGAAAGCATAGATTTCTATTTTAAGTACCATATATGCATTAAAAACATCTGATATCCAAGAATCTGTTCTTACATTTCAACAGAGACCCTTTCGAGGCGATAACACCGCTATAAGTCAACAAAGCTGTCTAAACTGGGGCATCGTTAATTAAAGCGGAAACGCTCACGTAACAGATGTGGTGCTGCATGCAAGGCGGCAGGAAAAAACGCAGCACTCTAATCCTTTCGATGGTATTATAAAAACATATAGAAATGTCAGGGCCTGTCGACATGGTTCAGTGGCCAGGCGTCTGGAAAAGTGATTCTTGTCCTGACTGAAATGATTTCTGCACAAGCTAAACACATTGTACTCGTGCTTTTCTTCAGAGGGATTTGGAAGTTTTAACTTTGTGGCAGGTGGCAGCGGCCGTCCCTGGCAGCCTGTCGAAATGTTGCCATGACTGATGGCATGTAATCCCAGTACAGCGAACACGTTCTCCTGCGTCTGGAGACAAACAGCTAAAGATCTGCTCGTCTCTGAGCTGCTTTAGGATTTGCAGTGAAATCATTTGGCAAGTTAAAGGTGAAGTGTGACATTTTTTGGATGGCAAAATACTAAAATACCATTTAAATGTGTAGAAACAACTACAGGTAAGCTGTGGCACCCTAAAAATATAGCTTCAACATACCCAATCACGTGAATTTAGGGCGGGGCTATCTGTTTGTCCAACCAATGAGAGAGGTTTGGGAAACTGGTTTAGAAACACTCATTGTTTTTGCAGTTGGCACAGAAATACACACTTCACCTTGAAATACTGAGAGATTCATGTTACGGATCTGATTTAAAGTCCAATCTATGGGAAATGCATCCCAGTAAGCAAATACACTGTATATCAAATGCCAAACAGTCAAAAAGTTGATGAAGAAATGATTTTCACTCAAAAAATAATAGTAAATTTCACAAACAATTACAAGGAAATGGCAAGTAACGCCTTGAATTAAACATGACATTTTGGAGTAGAAAAACTGAAACGGTATTTTCTTTCTTTATTTTCCAATAATTGGTTTTATTTACAACACTTTTTACAGTGTAGAAAACTCCAAAGTGTTGTTACAACATCCGAAAGGGAACATTAAAGGAATACTCCACTTTTTTTGGAAATAGGCTCATTTTACAACTCCCCCAGAGTTAAACAGTTGAGTTTTACCGTTTTTGAATCCATTCAGCCGATCTCCGGGTCTGGCGGTACCACTTTTAGCATAGCTTAGCATAGATCATTGAATTGGACAAGACCATTAGCATTTCTCTCAAAAAAATGACCAAAGAGTTTCGATATTTTTCCCATTTAAAACTTGACTCTTCTGTAGTTACATCGTGCACTAAGACCGACGGAAAATGAAAAGTTGCGATTTTCTAGAGAAATGCTACTGGTCTTGTCCACTTCAATGATGTACGCTAAGCTATGCTAAAAGTGGTACCGCCAGAACCGGAGATCGGCTGAATGGATTCGAAAACGGTAAAACTCAACTGTTTAACTCTGGGGGAGTTGTAAAATGAGCCTATTTCCAAAAAAGTGGAGTATCCCTTTAAGCATTGTATTGTGGATGCAAGATTTCAGTTAGATGTAATTCAAGAAGCTGTTTGTTTAAGCAGTATGACTGTGACGGATGTTAAACATTGACGTAAGTTGAGCGAGGAAACATGTTTGATCAAACAGTGGAAGACTGAGGCTGTGTCCGAAATAAGTACTTATTTTGAACAAGTTATTTCTTAACGACTGCTAAAAAAGCATGTTCTATATAGTATGAATGTAATCTGGATGGACTACATTCGCCATGTTGTTATTATCATGTGACCTACCAGAGTCAGTTGTGTCGCTTCACTACCATTCATAAATCCTCTCCCATAGCCTCATGGGATAGTAAAGCATCCATCATATGCACAATTCAGAATCTCGCCGGAAGTAGTAGATCATCCGGGCACTTTTTGCAGACATACTTCTTTTGTCACATACTGTTTTTCACCTACTATATTTAAGTGTGATTTCGGATGCAGTCTGAGTGTTTAAAACTTGTCATTTGTTACGTCATTTGTAAGTTCATTTGATGCTGCTAGAAAAAAATAAAAGAAAAAATAAATCAATCACACACTTCACCCTTAAATTGAGCTTTTTATACTATGGCCTTTCGCCTGTTTTAAATGACTTTATATTTAAATGCATTTTCCCCTCCTGAGATCTTCATTTTACCACAAAGGCCATCCGTTTGTAATTTCTGCAGCGGCATCTAACAGCCGGCCATTATTAACTTCAGCGTCCAACTACTTAATTATCTGAATGAATCAGCATTTGATCATTATGCTCCTTCAGAACACATTCAATTCACAGATGCCTAATAATGACTCAGCTTTCTACCGTAATAACATTTAGAATGCAAACGCAGGAACTTCCTCTCTGCTCTCCCACGGTTTGGGTTGTTTAGGGTGAGTTGGGCCTGTTCGGAGCAGAATTAAAGGAGCAGATTCAAATGAGAATTCACAAAAAAAAGTAATATTTTGCTCTTTTGAAGTAAAAGTGATGGATGTACGATGTAGACATACAACACTGGAAAATGAGGAAGTCGAGAAGCCACAAGTTTCACAAAGACAGACAAGAAAAGGATGCTGTCTGGAGAAGCAAGAAACTTGTGTTTTTTACTTTAACTTGCTCTTCACCTTTATGCAAAGGAGCAAATAAGGAACACCGCACATTCAATGAGAGACAAGATGGTGCCATGACGGAAACCTCCTGTTGTCAAACAAGAGCCAATTCCATTTTTAATTGCAACATCATAACGCTCAAAATGGCGGCTGTAGGAATGGAAGCCCCGCCTTCCAGTTAAAAGAGTCAATTGATTGTTTGTTAACACGAATAATAATAATAATAATAATAATTTTGCATTATTTGCGCTTAAGATGCACAATTTACTCTTTATGGTTTCTCAAGATAGAAACTTCCAAAAATATACAACCCTTTCCTTTTTTTTTACGTTTGCAATGAATATGTTTAGATATGGAGACTGACCTCATGATAAACATAATCAATGACAAAACGTCCATTGCTAAAAACTCACACAAGTTTGCATCCTTACTATGATGGCAAATATGAATGTGCTACCAAAAGTGACAGAAGTCTGAACAGAACAAAAAATTTGATTTAAGAAAAAAAAAAAAAAAAAAAAAAAAATCAGATAAAACAAATCAGGTTTTCTTAATTACAAATTTCGAATTAAGACAATAATGAAAATGAATAATAAAAAAGTAATTTTAAAAATCCTGTACAAAGCCTTAAATGCGGCATGACTCGGATTCAATTTATTTGATAAACTTTTGACAAACTTGCCTTACAATTATATATATATTTTTTTACATTTTTTATTTGACCATATACTTTCTAAAAACAAAAATATAGTAATCTCAGTTCAAATTAGCACATTTTACTACACCTAAATGAATGGAAGGAAATTAAGGAAAATCTGTGGAATTCCATGCAATGGATTTAAACATGGAAAAATAAGTTTCAGCTTTCAGCATGAAAACGCACTTGGCTTTTTTTCAAATAATCCAAAATATTTAATACGAAAACAGAAATTGCAGAAATTCTAGAATGACAGCTGTTCCAATTTTCCCAGGTCCAGAGTCTGTGTGCGCCAACATACAAGCGACAAAAAACAAATGTTTTCCTGAGGAACATTGTCTGTGCATGTGTCATAGCGGTGTAGTGTGAAACAGACCTAACATGTACTAAGGATGACAGGAGAGACAGAGATGCCAGACTAGGTTGAGGTGTTTTCATAGAGATGCTTGGCATTCCTACTAGCTCACATCCCTGCGTTCCTCACGGCAGAAATTCACTGCAAATGCAATGAGCGAAAACAAGCCGGGATTCAGGCAGACTTTCACCCTCACCTCTCATTAGAGAGGCAATATTGTTGTAAACGAGAGAGGCGTGTTCACTGCATTAATATGAGAAGAAATAATCAGATTTATTGGCCCACAGCTACAAACTATCACCAGCCAGGAACGCAACACAAATCGCTATTTCAGGAAGGAGTAGGACACGTACGCTGACAAAAACCAGTCTAATTGATATTCTGAACTGACTTTGTTAATTAAAGCGCTGATTATCGTGCCAAATGGGTCATGACAACTGGAGGCGATGGCTTGTCCTTTAAAAGCAATTGTTAAATTTGTAACAAATTGTCTCTGTTCCCAAGAGTCCTTATCGGAGGTGACGTGACGAGTAAAGGAAATACTGTGCTCTCAAACAACGACAAAAGATCCACCTCAAAGTATTCACTCAAAGCCTCCTGCTATAAACCTGCCAACGTCCCTGCTATGAAGTATGCTAAAAGCACCACATCAAATGGCATTAGTAGAACAAACTAGGTGGAAAATACCTGGATGAATATACTGAAATGTGTATCCGATGAACACTTTACTACAGGATTCCCAAGTCCAAGGGTTTCCTGCGTAACTGGGCTTCTTTTAAACTGTCGCCACGGGTTGATTTTCCCCCACGGGTTAAAGGTTTGACACACTGCATAAAGTATATTTGACTGGTAGAATATAAAATATTTCAATGCAAGCATTTCAATGACAAAACTCTGCTAGATGTTAGGTTTTGTGATCACTACGATATAGCGGTTTTCATTTTGCTTAACAGTGACTGTAAAATATATATTTTAGGTACGGGTCGGGAATGCATTCATTTAAGTTTTGATATTTGGGATATGGTCATTGGGTTACTTTAGCCCAATGGCCAATCAAAAATAACCCAAGTTTTGTTACGCAGACCTGGCAAACCCTGCTTTACAATCCCATGAGGCCACGTTAGAAGAATCGTCATAGAACGGCGATGGACAGATGTAAATGTAATGTAATGTAGTATGTTTAAACTGTATTCATACTGCACATTTGAAACATAATTATTAACAGAGGAAAAGAATGTTTTTCATCTAATGCAGTACATACTCTTGACAGTATGCAACTTATATTAAAACACTTTATTTAGTATTTAGAGTCTAAAACATTTTATTTTGCATTTTTTTGTCAGATAAAAATATCTGTAAAATCTAAACTTTGTTAAATTCAGGGGTCAAATCAAAAGTCTGATCGCTAAAATACAATTTATTTTGCATATCAAACTCAAACCAGTTTACACTCTTAAAATTAAAGGTTCTTTATTGATGGTTCTTTAAAGAACCTTTAACATTCATGGAATCTTTCCATTACACAAAAGGCTCTTAATGGAAAAAGGTTATTAAAATCGTCTTCACACTAAGAAAAAAAAATGGTTCTTTTAAGAATGTTCACTGGAGGGTTCTTTGGGGAACCAAATATGGTTCTTCTATGGCATTGCTGTTGAAAACCCTGTTTTGAATGTTTTTAGATATACTGGCCTCATGATAAACATTATCAATGATGAAACATCTGTTGCTAAAGTCTCACTCATGAAAACCTACAAGTTTGAATCGTGACGACCAATATGAATGTGCTACCAAAAGTGACAACAGTCGAAAAATAATAATAATTAAGATTTAAGAAAAAAATTATTAAAAATAAAAGAAAATTCAAGAAAAAACAAAAATCAGATAATAAAAGATAAGAAAAAATAGTTTTTCTTAATTATTTGCTAACTTAAACACTGAACAATAATAATAATGATAATAATAATAATAATAAATTGCATTCAAAGACTTAAAAAAAAATGCAGCCTGTTTTGAGGTTTCTTTCATGTCTGTAGCACAAACAGCTAGGTGTCTATTAAATATTAAAGTTTGTGATTCTTTTCATAGCAGCATGACTAATAAAAATGGAGACAGATTTCAAAAACTTTATATGTTTCATTTTTGAGTAAACTAAAATCAGAGATGGGCATCGTCAGTATGAGGTCTCTAATGGAGTCAGCAGGCAGATCCTGTACAAAGAGTGTGTTTAGTTGCTGAAAGAGTTAGTATTGGCCGGACCATCTACAGTTAAGCCTCAAGCCTTCCTTTATTGGCCTCTAAGAGAGACGATAAGATAAAGTGTACCGTTCAGGTGGAGAACAGTGCTTGTTTTCGAGACTGAATGACACAGAGGACATTCAGAAAGCTGAACTGGATTACTTGAAGTAAATAAAAAACGCCCGGCTTCTGATAAATCCACTAGGCACGTGTGGATGCAGATGAGAAGAGAGCGCTGGTTTGATATGAAGCGGGGGCATCCGTGCCCTTGTCCTGCGACCGTGACTCCGCGCGGTCATCACTGGAGGAAACAACTTCCCGCTCGGCGCTGGAAAGAGATGAGACGCTCGCCGTCAGCAGGGGTCCGGACCCCCCTCAACTAATCACAACGCTTAGATTGGCGCCTCCACACGTCCCGTACCTGGTAACGAGATCGTTCCTTTTGATAAACCAGCGAGCCTACAGGGAATGTGAGGCAGACACAAAAACACGCTCTAATGCGCTTGCGCACGTGTCCGGCTCAAGGACGTCTGCCTTGTTGATGCGAGGGCCGCGGAGCGGAGGTGAGATTGGATCGAGACTGAATTATTGATCAGCTAACAGATTTAGCGATGAGGAATTCATGGATCCGTCTGCTTCACGCTCCCCCCCCTTTGGGCTCGGGAAGAAAAAGCCCTGGACCAGGAAGAGGAGAAGAAAGAATTCACAGGATTTATAAAAGCTATAAGAAATGTAGGGATTGTGAACGTGTGAGCTAATACTCAGGTAAACAAAATCGATCGGAGTTGTTGTGAATTGAAAACAGCAGGCCGATGTTTGGCTCAAGCTTTCAGTCAGAGCTCTTATCGGTCGAAATCGAATCCTCGGGTCTTAAAACTTATCAGCGAGAGAAAGGTCTTGCTGCTGGGCTCGATAGGGGGGCTAGCCACACCATTAGCCTCTCCACCGCAATTACATCTGGAGACGCAGCGTTATTTTTAGTTAGTCACTTAAAGCATGCGCTTATAGAAGCCATTTAACCCAGCAGGAGTTTTGACCCTCGAACTAAAAAGACGGGACTTTGCAGTACAAATCAAAAGTGCTTCACAGAGGATCCGTTTGTCTGCGGCTTCACATAGTAATGCCTGAACGAGTCTAAGCTCTGGTCACTCTCTCAGTCAATGACTGCATGTCACACAGCACCAGCGTTTTGTTTAATGAGCTTACAGGGAGATTTCTAATGAGATCTGGTGTCATTGAGGAAATCGGCCAGCACAGACCCAATTTGGAGCTTGAATTTGTGCCACAAATCCAGCTGCTTCCCTGTTCAGATGCATTAAATTGGTGTGAAGTTTGTTAAAAGTGCCTTTGGGAAAGAAAAAAAAAATGCAAATGAGATTTCTGCAATATCACAAACGTTTCTCTGAGATTCAATAGAGAGCCAATGGAGACTTTTATGCTGAGAAAAAGATACGAGCAAATGTCAGATCTCAATATGAACTCAAATAATTCTCATCAATCCAATACCAATTGATCTCAAAGTTTTCCAAGAAGTAAACATCAGAGATCTCAATATGAACTCAATCTCATCAATCCAAAACCAAATTACCTTAAACTTTTCAAAAAGCAATCAGTGATCTCAATATGAACTCAAATAATTCTCATCAGTCCAATACCAAATGATCTCAAACCTTTCCGAGAAGCAAACGTCAGAGATACGAAAATTAACAAATACTTCTCAAATTGAATATCAAATGACCTTCAACTTTTCAAGAGGCAAACATCAGTGATCTCAATATGAACTCAAATTCCCATTTATCCAATACCAAATAACCTGAAATCCCATCAATCCAATACCAAATGATCTCAAACTTGTCCAAGAATCAATTTGAACTCAAATGATTCATCAAATCAATTACCAAATAATCTGAGCTGCTATTTATATTCATTTTATAACTCTAAACTCTTACTGTGTGCCATTAATAATCTCATGACTGACATGCCTGTCATGACATGACTAAGAACTCCACTAGAACTTCTCTGGGTACAATGAATACTCATAACATGTATATTTCAAATCTACAGAAGCACTTCACACACATTTTCAAATCATAAAAGGTGCTTTTTTCCCCTTTGTCAAATAACCTTGTTTCCAAGAACAGCGGTGAAGAACTTCTCAACTCTGAAAAACCCATAATCACCTCAGATTCAAACAACTCACACTGAAACCCTGAGCAGGTCTGGGAGGAAACTGTGAAACACAATATATTGTGGATTAGGGTGAAGTATCATCCACCCCCAGACCAATAAAAGCATCTCCGCAGGAAAACCGAAGAACTTACGGAGAAGATTCTGGCTTACAATTTCAGATTTTACTTTTCATTGGAAGGTCACAGATTCGCTAAGGAATCTACTGCAAATAAACAACATCAGTCACTAAACACAACAGAAGGACCAACTTTAGGCAATTGGAAGAATAACCAATCCGCCAAAAATCCAGTCTATAAAAAAGGAGAAACAAAGGGGGGAAGTTAGCTTTTCCCTAAATATCCCAACAGATGCAATCATTCAACACAATATGATCAGCATCAGAGTCTACAAATAAACTAGTTCAAAATCCTAGTTCGAAATCCTGGTAGGCCTTAACATGACAAGTCTGATTTAGCCGATTAGCAGACAGACAAGCTAATCTTGTGCAGACGAGCCTGTTCACATATCCTGAGGGAGCATCTGGAAAAGCAAAAACGCTTATTTCTCATTTAGCCATTGCGTTAGCCAAGAGCTCAGTTGTAATTCTCCCCAAACCCACCACAGCCCTTCTAATGCTTATCATGATAATTAAAGGTCTGAGCAGCAACAGATTAAAATGATGCTAACCCCAAACACATGCTAACACCTTAACTTCAAAGTAGGAACTGTTTGTGCGCAAGTTTGAGAAGTGGGTTTATTCCTTGGTTTGCGTGTAAAACCTTTTGGTGTCACAAAAGCAGGGTGGCGTGTTTTTAGCTTCTGTGAGCTGTTGTTAGCATGTGTTTAGACATGTTTATGAGGTCTGCGGCACAGACTGTGATGTCATTTGCTTAAAGGAAGGCATTTGCTTGAGTTTAATGTCAGGAAACTAGTCCACAGAGACTGAAGCTTTGCTAAATGCTAAATTTGAATTCTGGGATACTGCCTAAAGGCAAAGGATTCTATAGCATTAGCAAAGACCTAGAACGTGAAATACACAAAAGCAAAGAATAAATCTCATAACATCAAAGTGAGATGAGTATTCAACATACCCTTACACTTACAAAACAGTCCCGTGGTATTGGCATGTTTTTTGGGCATGTACAAATAGTAAAAGCATTGCATATTGACTTACTCAGCATGTCTTATTCAATACACTCTTCACAAGATGGTAATACTATGGTGTATTGAATTCATGTACCATGTTATTTACCAAAGTTAAAATGTTACTACCACCATATTTTGGACATAAAACAAGGTAACACTGTAGCATTTTGACATACTAAGCATGTATCAATCAATACACTTTTGTACTTAGTACCACAGTTTTGCCATGTTTTTTGGAGCTTGGTGCCTTGCTAATACCACAACATCATGTTTTTTTTTATTATGTTTTTTACATATACCATGGTAAAACCAGGTTTTTGGACATATACCAAGGTAATGTTGTCCCACAAAAAGTACTGTGGTGGTATCAGATGGTAATACTGTGGTACTTTAAATTATACAATGGTATTAAAAATTAATGTATAATTGGCATTTACCTAAAGGTACTACAATGTTGTTGTTTTTTTGGACATGTACCATGGTCTTGCTAAGAAAATACTATGGTAGTACTGTGGTACATATCCAAAAACATGGCAATATGTTTATTTAAAGTACCATTAATTAAAGTACCAAGTAAACACTATGGTACATGAATCAGTACCATGGTAAATCATGTGATACCATCACTACTGCTTCAGCACTTTTCGGTAAACAGGTGTAAACAGGAAAGACATGAGAAATGTGTGTTTATATAAAGAGCTGCGGGTCAATGTGGTGGAGTCTCGACCCAGATGAGTCAGATGGAGTGGGGTGCGTGTCCGATCAGATCAGGATACACACACCCGTACGGCTGGAGAAACACTGAAGACACACAGCTGTAACGACACCATCAGCCAGCCACGGATCCGAGGACGGATCCTGAGCCCGAGGCACCGCGGCAGCCGGATAAGGGATGGAGAGAAAAATACAAACAGAGAGCATGACAAAAGACTGAAAAAGAGAAGGGAAGCGAAACCATGGGGATGTGAGGAACAAGAAAATTACGCAAAGAATATGAATAAAGCACCAAAGGCCAGAAGGAGCTATTCTTGACTCATTAACATGCTTCTCTTTCATTTAAAGCTGAAGTGTGTAATTTATTTGGATGTTAAAATGCTTTCTTCTGTCCCAGTTTAATATGCCAAGATTACTTTAAGCAAGACAAAAAGTTTATTGGTTTGAGCATCCAGACCAGATCAAAACAGCAACATTGGTTCGACCAATGGTGCGAGTTGGAGGTGGGGCTATCTAATTGGCTGACCAATGGCAGAGAGTTCATTTTTCATGATGCTACAATCACTTCTGTCCCAAATGGAACCACACTTTTTGTTTTGTTTTTATGTTAAAGGAACACGCCGACTTTTTTGGGTCTTTAGCTTATTCACCTTATCCCCCAGAGTTAGATGAGTTCATACATACCCTTTTCTTCTCCGTGCGTGCCGTAACTCTGTCTGACGCACCCACCGCTAGCCTAGCTTAGCACAAAGACTGGAGGTAAACGGCTCCAGCTAGCCTACTGCTCCCAATAAAGTGACAAAATAACGCCAACATTTTCCTATTTACATGTTGTGATTTGTAAAGTCACAGTGTGTACGAATAACAAGGTCACATGAGACACAGCCATCTTCTAACCCCATACATACTGGGAACTATATTCTCAGAAGGCGAAGCACTGCTACTTCTGCAGAGTGATTTGCTCGCAGCACCTGAGAAGCCCCAGGAGCAGAGAGTTCGCTCAGAGTTGGAGTAAATCACTCCGCCCAAGTTAGCGGTGGGTGCGTCAGACAGAGTTACGGCACGCACGGAGATGAAAAGGGTATGTATGAAATCATCTAACTCTGGGGGATACGGTGAATAAGCTAAAGTCCCAAAAAGTCGGCGTGTTCCTTTCAAACTGTATAATCCAAATGGATTGACTTTTTATGTGCAATTCAAATACACAAATCTTACATTCAGGCCTAAATATTTTGAGTGTGTGTGTGTGTGTGTGTGTGTGTGTGTGTGTGTGCTAAAAAATGAGAAAAGAACATGCAGGAAGGAAAAGAACCGTTCAGACGGCCAGTTACAGAGGTCAGGAAGCAAAACAACAAACACCAAAATCAAAGGCCTCGTCATCTCCGAGCGGCCACCTCTCTCTGCCGGTCTGGTTTCATGCACATAGCTGGAATTCCTGGCTCTGGATCAGCTCTGGAATGTTTCCGCAGAGAGTCCCAGAGCAGCACAAGTCTTCCCCTCCACCTCCACGGCCCGGCAGGGTCACCTCCAAACACATGTCTGGGTCCCGGCATGCTCTATAGTGTAGACACATCTCCACACCCAACGCATGACTGATATGAGTGGTATCAGATATAAGGGTCATGACCTCATAAAACAGAGAGATTAGAGATCTCATTACAGAACTATGGTTTCAATTACAGATGGATCGCAGCTCTATGTTGCAAACTCTAAATGCAAAACAAGCAACTAACCTTATTATCTGTTGTTGATGTAAAAGTCATGAATGCAACATGTGAAGCATTACAACATAAATATTCATCTTGAAATATATACACACACGAATGTGAATTCTTTATCATATATATATATATATATATATATTATATATATATATATATATATATATATATATATATACACAGGTGCTGGTCATAAAATTAGAATATCATCAAAAAGTTGATTTATTTCAGTAATTCCATTAAAAAAGTGAAACTTGTATATTATATAGACTCATTACATGCAAAGTGAGATATCTCAAGCCTTTATTTGTTATAATTTTGATGATTATGGCTTACAGCTTATGAAAACCACAAAATCAAAATCTCAGAAAATTAGAATATTACATGAAATCACACAGTAATTACACAGTGATACCATGGTCATTGAACCAGGTTTTGGTTCTTTTGGCAGTGTAGGCCGGTGCAAATCCTGCTGGAAAATGAAGGAAGCATGAAGTGCTCTGAACATGTCCTGGTAGACGGCTGCGTTGACTCTGGATTTAATAAAGCACAGTGGACCAAAGTCCTCTTTTCTGATGAGAGCAAATTTTGCATCTCATTTGGAAACCAAGGTCCCAGAGTCTGGAGGAAGAATGGAGAGGCACACAATCCAAGATGCTTGAAGTCCAGTGTGAAGTTTCCACAGTCTGTGTTGGTTTGGGGAGCCATGCCATCGGCTGGTGTTGGTCCACTGTGCTGTCCACTCAACGCAGCCGTCTACCAGGACATGTCCAGAGCACTTCATGCTTCCTTCAGCACACAAGCTTTATGGAGATGCTGACTTCATTTTCCAGCAGGATTTGCACCGGCCCACACTGCCAAAAGAACCAAAACCTGGTTCAATGACCATGGGATTACTGTGTAATTACTGTGTGATTTCATGTAATATTCTAATTTTCTGAGATTTTGATTTTGTGGTTTTCACAATCTGTAAGCCATAATCATCAAAATGATAACAAATAAAGGCTTGAGATATCTCACTTTACATGTAATGAGTCTATATAATATGCAAGTTTCACTTTTTTAACGGAATTACTGAAATAAATCAACTTTTTGATGATATTCTAATTTTATGACCAGCACCTGTATATATATACACACACATACATACATACATACATATACATATAATAATATATATATTAGGGCTGTCAAACGATTAATCGCGATTAATCGCATCCAAAATAAAAGTTTGTGTTTACATAATATATGTGTGTGTATGGAGTATAATTATTTTCTATATATAAATACACACACATGCATATATATTTAAGAAAAATGTGTTATTTATATATAAAATATTTATATATAATATAAATTATATATAATATAAATATATATATACACAGTATTTACATGCAAATATATCTTAAATATATACATGCATGTGTGTGTATTTATATATAGAAAATAATTATACACCGTACACAAACATGTATTATGTAAAAACAAACTTTTATTTTGGATGTGATTAATCACGATTAATCGTTTGACGGCCCTAATATATATATATATATATATATATATATATATATATATATATATATATATATATATATATATATATCACACATACATACATATATATACATACACACACATACACACTTTATAAATTATCCATCTATAAATGATTAAAAAATACAGGCAGACAAACAGATAGAAAGACAGACAGATAGACAGTAGATAGACAGACAGACACTTTTATAATTTATCTATAAATTATAATATATATATAAATAAAAAAATATATTAAAATGTATTAAAATTATGTGCGTGTGAGTGATCATTTATCTATTATAAAATTGATCCTTTTATAAATGATAAAAAATACAGATAGACAGACAGATAGACAGACAGATAGATAGACACAGACAGATAGATAGATAGACAGATGAATAGATGGACAGATATAAACACACACACGCACGCACTTGTAATACATTTACAACATTTCTAATATTTTTTAATAATTCAATATTTGGCCAGAGCTTGAGGTGAGTTTGGTAAGTCACACTTCTGCTGTTGCTTATGCATTTACAATAATGCAATTTTCTTATTCAGCCTATGTCTTGGTAATAATTTAGCAGTGGGCCTATGCAGGTCATAAGAATATACATAACATATATTTAAAAAGGGCATTTAGGGTCATTCATGCTGGTCTGAGCTGGTCTTTTCAGCAGGGAAGGAAAAACAACAGCGTTTCCCATGATACCTCACCACACTTTTAAGACATGCTGAAAATACTGTGTGAACCAGCTCTGCTTTTCTTTGAGTGTCTTTCACACTCGAGTCCAAGGAAAGCCACCGTAAAGCCTCGGATTAATGTCGAAAATAAAATATTGCAACCACCTCCTCCTTTGGCAACTGCCTCAACTCCTCACAGACTTCTTGCCAGCTTGCCGTCTTTTCGCCCCCCTTCTTTCCGTCTTTTCGCTCAGGTTGGTGTGACCTTGGTTTCCAGCTGTTTGGCAAATGTCTGACCCTTCACTCATGCGTTTTGGCTCCGCCGGGACTCGTCTATTGCTTAATTAACAGCCTAGAGACTTACCCCTCCTCAACATGCAAAGAAACCCCACAAACATTACCCACACCGCTGCCACATGGAAGCCCACATTATGAGAACTGTAGTGTCAGTAATTAAAACCAATCTCCATGTGACGCAACTGCTCTGTTTGAACAAGACATTACTCAGATCTGTAGAAATGAATTACACCCTTCAGTGCCCAAGTGAACTCCTCGCTGGAATGGCGGGAAAAAAACTGCAACAAAGGTGAAGGGAACGGCGATGTCACGCGCGTGTCAGGGGGGGGATCTATCATTTTGCACTTATCCGTTTGACTGAGGCGGGTTCAACCGTAAAATCTCTCTGCGTGCAAAGATAAATATAACGCATGCATCGGTTCACCTGAGCTTCTGAAATAATAACCCAACCCGCAGTTAGTTCAACTGTGCTGGAAACATTTTGGCAGTCTTAAAGGGTTAGTTCACCCAAAAATGTAAATTCTGTCAGTAATTACTCCCCCTCATGTTGTTCCAACCCCGCAAGACTTTCGTTCATCTTCGGAACACAAATGAAGATATTTTTGATGAAATCTGAGAGCTGTCTCACTCCTTCAAAGGCTGCTAGGTAATCGATATCTGCCATCCCAGAAAAGTTAGTAAAGACATTGTTAAAATAGTCCAAGTGACTACAGGCTCAACCTTAAGTTTATCAAGCGACGAGAATACTTTTTGTGCGTAAAAAACAAACAAAAATAACTTTATTCAACTATTGATTTTCTTGTGTGTGTGTGTGTGGGCCTCTGAGTGAGTTCACGAGTTCACTTAATGTAACAGAGCAGCGCTTCTGGGTTGTACGTAAGAACGGAGGCTCACTATTGGCCGACGCTGGTCATGTGTGTGATGCTGGCCAATAGTGAGCCTATGTTCTGACGTAGACGTGGGGAGGCCCACACAGAAGAAAATGAATAGTTGAATAAAGTCTTTAAGTATTTATCGCTTGATAAACTTAAGGTTGAGCCTGTAGTCACTTGAATTATTTTAACAATGTCTTTTTATTAACTTTTCTAGGATGGCAGATATCGATTACCTAGCAGCCTTTGAAGGAGTGAGACAGCTCTCAGATTTCATCAAAAATATCTTAATTTGTGTTCTGAAGATGAACGAAAGTCTTGCGGGGTTGGAACAACATGAGGGTGAGTAATTACTGACAGAATTTTCAGTTTTGGGTGAATTAACCCTTTAATATATCATCAAAAAGTCAGAGAAGTGTGAGTTTGTCTCATAATAGGCAGGCCCAGACACAATCGGTAGACACATTTTGGTGTTGTCTTCATTTTGAGGCAAATTATGGATTAGGAGTGTACCGATATGAAAATTTTGGCTGGTTATTATATTCATGTTATAATTGACACATGCCCCATATTATAAATCTTACAACTTAAATAAATAAATATTTTGTATGCTATATGTGGATATATGAATCACAAAATAAATATTCCTACTGAAATTTGCTATATATCAACAGATACAAATAAATAAATAATAAGCTATATGCTTCTTGTGAATTTAGGCATCATAATAAATGTTACTTTTGAAATCTGCTATAGAAATATTGTTTGATACCTGATAAAGTAAAAAAACACATTTTAATAACATTAATAATTAAATTTAGAATAATTAATAATGTAAAAAAATACATGAAGTTAAATGTGCAATAAAAATATTTTTTTATATTTTAAAAAGTAAAATTATTAATAAATTTACAAATAAATGCACAAAAAAAAAATTAAAATGTATTAAAAATAAATTTGATGAAAAAAGCCACAATAATCAATAACCGATATGACAATAAAGTTAAACGTGTATTAAAAACAATAACAACAACAACACACATTAAATAATTAAAATGTATTAAAAGTACATTTTTAATAAAAAAAAAAAAACCATTCTAACCAATGTGTTGCTGATATGTGCATCTGTACAATGAATTTAAACATGGTAAAATGTATTAAACAAAGCTGAGCACTGCACTCTTATTGGCAGCTGAAAGCATTATCAAATTAGCCAAAAATATTTAATACATGAACACCCATGGGACGAAAAACATCTAGATCTTTGTGGACGACGGGCGTCAGCGTCTGTAAATCTGCAGGGCTTTCTGCACACTTCTGTGGATGCTGATAATAGGTTACAAAAAAAAGCGAATTTATGTTTTGTATCCTTGAATTACGCCACTCAACCCATGTTTCCAGCACAGATAGAAACAGCTCGTGCCTGAAAACTTTCAAGTGGAAGCTGTCTGGATTTTCCACTGTAATAGTCAAGGATCTGGCAGTTTCCCAGAATGAGGCAAGTCTTAGACTAATTAAGGCTGTCAATGGAGGCTCTCCTTTTATTCTCGATCTGGGTTTAATCCCCGCTTGCCCCATTTGCTCCAAAGGGAGCTCCCGCCTGGGCTCAGTCCAACTCTCTATCCATACAGTAGAGCGTTTCTGTGGGCTTGAGGCGGCTGTAATGTTACGCCATAGTCTCGGCCTGCGCTGATAGCGTGTTATGCTTGTAACGAGACTCTTTGAAGCAAAAGCTGGAGATCTTGTTCTCCTGCGGGCGAAGGTTTTGTGTGCATGTGCAAAAGTCCTTCCCACACATTCCAGTCTTATTTTCCCTAGAACACTGACTTTTTTTTTAAAACTCAGAATCCATCTGCGTGACCAGAACGAAGCTGAGGAAATGGTTCTGTGCCCATCAGCAGATGGTATTAAAAGAAGTGAAAGGGGGAAAAGGCGCAACTTTCTTGGTTTGGTCAGTGTACTGCGGTTTATATATGACACTCGAGCGAAGCTGCATGAAGATCCCCGGGCGGCACAGATCTGGGGCCAGCTGTTGATTAGCAAGCGTGAGAATGAATGCAATCTCACCTTATGCCCGTCATTTCCCATGATGCTGTTGTAATCTGATGTAACTCGGCCCTTAGGGGGCTCAGGGGCCTTAAAACTACTCTCTTGACTTCGCACATCGCCAAGATGCCATAATAACCAGATTAAACCATAGATAAGACCGACACACATGCCTAATGACAATGAGCCGACCAGAGTGTAAAGACAAATTGAAAAAATGTATTATACATTTATGGCCGATAAGCCAATTAACATATCATATTTTCATCTAATAAATCCATTCTACTTTGTTAAAAATAAAAAACATATAGATTCTAGTTTTACACACACAAAAAGAAAACTTTTTGAAATCTGCTTTAGAAATAATGGCTGATGCCAATCAATCAATAAATTTAAAAAAATTAAAAAGCTATGGGAATTCAGGCATTACAACATCAAATTTCCTTAAGAAATTTGCTTTAGAAATATATTGGCTGGAAAACAATTACATTAAATTAAAAATACACAGATTTGCATTACAATCTGATACTATTTTGTGTAAATACATTCAAAACAAAACACTATAACTAAGATCAATTGTTTTAATTGCCATAAGTGAATTTAAGCATCACAACATTATATATATAGTACGATATGAAAAATGGATATTCATTTTGAGATTTACTCTGTATTAACAGTGTTATTAAATTTAAACATTAAATTTAAGTGAGCGTTAGAAGATGGCAATAATCATGCACAATTATATATATATATATATATATATATATATATATATATATATATATATATATATATATATATATATATATATATATATATATATATATTTATATATATAGTGCTATGCATAAGTTTAGACACCCATGCTAAAGTTGACTAAAAAGAGGAATAAAAAATCATCTTTTGAAAATTGAACTTAATGCCTTAATTTAAAAAATTAGGAAAAATCCAACCTTTAAGGACACCAATTTTCTTTGTGAATGAATAATGTATCGTAAATAAATAAATGTTCTTCCTTAAAATACAGGGTGCATAAGTTTGGACACCCCTATGTTAAATCCCCATAGAGGCAGGCAGATTTTTATTTTTAAAGGCCAGTTACTTCATGGATCCAGGATACTATGCATCCTGATAAAGTTCCCTTGGCCTTTGGAATTAAAATAGCCCCACATCATCACATAGCCTTCACCATACCTAGAGATTGGCATGGAGTACTTTCCATAAGATCATCTCTCAATGCAAATCAAACCAGCTATTAGGCTAACTGAAATAAAACCATGCCAATCTCTAGGTATGGTGAAGGCTATGTGATGATGTGGGGCTATTTTAATTCCAAAGGCCAAGGGAACTTTATCAGGATGCATAGTATATATATGTACATTTCGATGTAGGCGGGGCTACCTAAATACACGACCAAAACAGAAAAGGTGTGTTGGACATCGGCTGCGGCTGGATGTAACCGATCGGCGAGAGTTGCCGCGTGCAGGAGCTGAAAAATCTGAGATTTGAAAATCTGAGCACTTTCTGCTTCCCGTAGTGACCGCTCACGTGGTGTTTGCATACTTTACCACAGCTGAACTGAAATAAATGCAATATTTGCCAAATACACAGACGTTTCAGATTCGTTTTCATTTAATGCTTTATGCACTGCTTAATACAGCGTCTGTTTGTAAAAGAATAAAGTTCAACATAAGCCTATACTATTTAAATACCAATGTAGTGGGGTCTACGTTTTTCCACACAATATAACATCGCGACTACATGAAAAAAGATTTGTGAACTTTAATGGAACTAAAGGTGTGAGCCGGCTGATCTCGGCATACGTCACAGTCACGGGGCGTCTGCGCTGTCTCAAGTCGGACACAATTTCTAACCAGCATGCACTGCTTCAAGTCAGCCGGCGATCGGTCTGCGCAGTGCTGTAAGAAGTCGAAGCCTAAACTGAGCATTCAACAATGTGCCTGTCACTTGCCACAGTCGGACAGGACAAAAACACGGCCTGGAACCTGGAAGAGAGGCAATTAATTCAATCACATCTACTTTACCTAATTATTAGAGCATGAACTGTTAAATTGAAAACTATGAGAAGAATCTAAAGTGGAGACTTCAACGTCGCTCTCTGGACTGAATCATCGGGACTGTGTTAAGAAACACTTGCCAAACTATTTCAGAATATCTGTGTGAGAAAGCCATTTTAGAGCAGCCAGACTCAACACACTGGTCCAAGGAAAAGCATCCAACGTTTCCAAGAATCTCCAATATCAACATGCCTTACTTTAAGTGCAGAGCAGAGTCAGACATGTTAAAAGGCAAAAAAAAAGGCCAATCAAAGACGCTCAGACATAAACTAGCAACATGAGAACATGCTTAAAAGCCTGTAATGGGCCAAACCACAGGGGAGGGAAAAAAGGAAGTTCTTCTTTGTCATTTCTTCTTCAGCAAGGTATAAGTCTGAATAAGTCGTTGTTGAAGGGAAAACAGGTCCCTTCGAATAAAGGAAGTCATGGGTGTTGCTACAGAGAAAGGGTGAATGTACAACATTAAACATCACTATCCTCCAGGCAAACACCAGACAAATGCTACTTCTTTATTTAGCTTTTGATAAACCCAAGTGCTCCAGCCAAGTGCTTTCCCTGACAGCCCTGCAGGTGATTGTGGGTAATAGATGATTTCTGAGTGTAAAACACAGGGACATTCGGAAGGTGAATGAAATCATTCAGCTCCGTGCAGAGAGGACATTCATCATGCGTTTCGCGGCTCAGATAAGGGACAGTCGCTCTATTCTAAATGCTCGCAGGACGGCTGATAAGCCCGAGTGCTGTAGGCAGGAGCAGGACCTGATTTCACGCCGACTACGTGGTGTGTGTGCGTGAACGCAGATGGTGTGTATTTATGAGGACGCTGCCTCTTGCTGCTGGGGTTGTTCGTTTCACCACACCACACCCACCCTTGGCTCTGTTGCCCCCACATGGAGAACGATCCCGGCTAATCTGGCTCGTTTGTTTAAAGCCATTTAATGAGGATAATCCCCCAGAGATGTCTCCTCCCTTTCACTGTAGAGCTCGGCATAGAAATACAGGAGAGCCCAATAAAGACGCAATTTAGAGGCACAACAAGGCGGTACAATGTGAGAGACGTACAACTTCAGAGCTCCGGCTGAAAGGAGCCAGTGTGCCAAGACAAACAGCGGGATTTACACAGTTAAAGACACAAAAAGAGCTTGTCTCCGGACCTGTTGTACTCGCACTGTACTCGACATGCAAAGTGAATGAACAATGTGGGAAAAGCACAGCTGTTAATCATGCACAATTTAACCTTTTACCACAGAAACCTGATACGTTACTAACTAGTGGTTTTAAATCACAACACTGTGAAATGTGAAGAGCAGTGTGAAGAGCAGTGCAAAGACTAAGGAACTATTTATTAACCAGATGCAACCCATTAAAAATGAATCCATCCATTAGCCTCAGACAATTCAAGGTCATAACTAGTGGACCCATATGGGTTCATAGCATAAATAATTAAATAGCAAATGAGACATAAAATTGCTTAAATTGCCATTTGGCAAGATATTTGATTCAATTTCACTATTTGATTCAGGATACACTACTGGGTTGTTTTGGAAGTGATACAAGGAGAGGAACACACTAATTCTTGCCAAATCTCTCAAAACGGTAGCCAATTTATTGCCATGGTCAATAAATAACAAGATTCAGGACACTAAACAGTCATTTAAGAATCTGACATACTGGTCAGATTTTAAAGCTAACATTCCCTGACCAAGCTGGTGTTTAGTTGGTTTTAGCTGGTTTCTCAACTTGACCAGCTAAGACCAGCCTGGTCAGCTAAAAAGACTAGTGTCCAAAACCACTCTAAAACCAGCCTGAGAGACCAGCTAAAACCAATCAGCTTAGGCTGGGTTTTGCTGTTTGTGTGTTTGTTACTAGTAAGATTGAAACAGTGCTTAGTAGCAATGGCAAAAACTACCAGCAACAATGAAACAGAGTAACTGGGATATTGACTAGTAGCAAAGAGACTAACTGATAGTCAACTAGGCCTATTTAATGAATATAAATACGAACAGGGAGCGAATTATAGGGATTTTGGGTTGTCTGAACCCATCAACATAAGTCAAAACAAAGGGTTGAGGGTCTTTAAAGAATGTTTTCATTTTAAATATAATACATTTTAACAACATTTTCAACCGTTTAAGTAACCACAAGAGTAAGTCAGATAGCTAAATAGACGCTCGCGATGTCACGACTATAGCAACAGCAGCGACAAACGAGCACTTTCTGTTATTATTATATCGACCAACCAACAGTCATTAGCCGACTAATCATTTTAATAAAGATATACAAACAAACAAAATGTCTTCAACATAGTTTGTCGGTTATCGTTATGGGCGACACTAAACTCAACCGATAGGCTATCTCGAGAGCGCCCCGAAAATTACAGACAGAAAAGATAGACTCACTGGAAAGTCATACACTAGTTCGCACACTGCATACTACTACAGATTATTGAATACTAACTAGTGAAAAAAACAACATAACCTATTAATATTTAAATGAAAAGTAGTAAGAACAAAAAAAATGCATTCTAGTTTCAAGGAATGAATGTTGAAAAGGCTATTCACTACACAATCGGTACATCATCTCACATGCAACATGCGTCTCCGTCAGCCCGGGATGATGTGCGTCCCGTCTGAAACCAAACACAACCATACGGTCTTCTGAAATGTGCAACGCGTCAGACACACAAATACAGACTCACCTATCTTGGTAGTTCAGTAGTTGCAGCGTCCAGACCACGGATTCCCTTCAGAATGAGAGGAATAGATTCCCGGTGCACGGAAAGTTCACATGTCACTCACGCGCGGAGAGACACAGATCTTCGGTTCCGTGATCCCCGTTACTGAATAAAACACTGAACGCTCGCTACACGCCCAGGTATCTGATCACATGATGCATCCAGGTGTGACTGCACTCTCTCTCTCACATACACACACACACACACACACCTGGAGGTCCGATCGCGCTCTCCTCCTCCAGCCCGGTTACTCGCGTACGGAGGGACGGAGCTGATGTGTGTGTGTGTGTGTGTGTGTCTCCTCCCCCTTCCCCGAGCTGAGAGCTTTAAACCACAGAACAAGCGAAGACCTGATGGAAGAGAGAGCTCGATCTTAAATGCTTTTAATCTAGTGTAGATTAGTGAAAAGAGCATCTCTTCCAAATCAATGATTACTTTTAATGCTCTGGTCTGGCACTTATAAAAAAAAAAAAGTGGTAATATGTTGTTTATGTTTCTTGATGTGTACACACCATAGTATTATTTGAAGTAGGCTATATACACAGTGCATACGCAGAGAGACAAGGCACCATAGTATTACCATATCAGATGGTAAAATATGGTACTTTGATATAGTCAATATGGCTTTTTTTTTTTTTTTTTTTGTACTTTACATGGTAAATGTCCAAAATACTATGGTGAAGTATGGATGTAGATATGGTAATCATTCAGTACCATGTTTTATAACAAAGTATGGCATAACCTTCTGATACCATAATTAGCTTTAGTTGTGTTTTGCTTTGTGCAGCACAGTCAGCATTCGGCTGAACTCAAACAACTTTCACTGACAGATCAAACTCTATTGTGTGTATCATCTGTCAGCAGTGCAAGTCACCTGTGAAAGTTTAACACAGTCACATCCATCTCCTGCAGTGGGACACGGTGTAGTTTATTCTTGTCAGGGGTCGTACAATAAATTATCCCATTTCTGTAGCTCTGTGTGGGGAAGCAAAATATGAGGTGTTCAATCAAACACGAGGTGTCAAACCCAGATCTCTATATGGGATTCTATTGTATGGGGCTGTAAATTTGAGAGCTGTTTCTAAATGCATTCTTGTGCAGGGCCCAAGAGACTGCGAACAGGTCTTTGTGCTGGATAACCACCCAGAAGTCATCTCCAGAATATTTTCCATGTGTACACTTTATACAGCCGTGCACAAAATCATCTTCCACATAGGCTTTCCGCCAGGTTTTCCAGTTAAAATCTTGCAAAACAGAAAATTAAGCCTAGGACCATTAAGAACTTTTGCATTATTTTCATAATAAGCCCCAATTCTCACAATCATAATCTGTCTGGATGTTTTATTTTTAAGTTTTTATATTTTATTTGTTAAATTGTTTTACTATTTAAGCATAACATTTTATAGATTTTACATTAATTATATTATATAATATAATAAAAACAAATATATTCAGAATATATTATATGGGAATGGGAGGTTTAATTGTCATGAAAATAATATCATAAAGCAAAAAAACAAAAAAAATTACTTTATATTTTACATTAATATTGTAATATTATTTAAACAAATAATATAATTACTTTAACAGATAATAAGATTTATTTGCATTATGGTAATGAAAATGGGAGGAGAGATATAATTGTAATGAAAATCTTAAAAGGATAAATGAAAAGCCCAAAAATGAAAATTTTGTCATCATTTACTCACCCTCAAGTTGTTCTAAATCTGTATAAATGTATTATTTTTATTTTGAAGAATATGGGTAACCAAACAGCTGATGGGCCCCATTAATTTCCATAGTATTTTTATTTATTTTTTTCATATGGAAGTTCATCAACTGTTTGGTTACCCATATTTTTCAAAATATCTTCATTTGCGTTCAACAGAAGAAAGAAATTCATACGGGTTTGGAACAACATGAGGGTGAGTAAATGATGACAGAATTTTCAATTGTGTGTGAACTATCCCTTTAATGGTCCTAAAATAGGCTTTATTTTCTTTGATTTTGAGGGTGAAACGAAGACATGTTTTGCAAAGATTCATCTCTTCATTTTAACTGAAACCTGTAGCTGCCCAGAAAGAAAGAGAGAGGCCAAGATCCAGAGCCTCCTTGTTTACTGAGTGTCACTTTTTGGTGAGTGATTTATGGTTATGCAAATGTGCATGTCTGAGAAGAGAGCGGGCACTGCCCCAAAGACTCATGGGATGAATCAAGAGTGGCGGCCCTGTGTCAGACTTACAGCTGAGGCAGCTGTACACAAGATGGAAGTGTGTGAGAAAGAGAGAGAGAGAGAGAGAGACAGGGAGAAGAGACACGGATAGCAAAATAAGGAAATGAAAAAGAGAGAGATCGGATAATGAGATCCGTGCAGAGAAACGGCCTTCGCTGGCAACCATGTGAGTGATGAGTTACAGGCCAGAGCAGACAGACACATGTGCGACTGGATTATTTTTAAGTGTGACTGGATTGTTAAACAACACAGTTTTGCAGAACAGCAGATCATGACGCTGTAACAAAAATATTTAAGTCAGAGGTTAAATCCAACCATGCATTTCTAAACTACATCAATCTCTCTTCAAAATAAAGCTGCAGTTCACAAACAAAATAGCCTACCATATTTTTATGCTTTACCTGCTGTATATGCTAATACTATGGTATTCTTTGCAGCACCATGCAGTACCATTTAAATACCATGGGATAAACATGAACCATAGGCCTATACCAAAGTATTAGGCTACTATCCTGTATCAGGGTAGGCTGGTTTGTAAGTGTTTGCACTGAAGGACTAAGCATTTCATTTGGGAAAATTCAATAGAATATTTTATAATAATTTATATCAAGTCAAAACCTTCAGCTCAGTTTCTATTTGAGTAGCTGATTTTGAGCCGTTTATGACAGCGCTGGATAGTGTGAGACTTCAGTGGCCCTTTATGACACGATCGGCTGCACTGTCTGTAATGTTTAGTGCTGTTTGCTGAAAGTTGTGTATTTATGCACACTTTATTTGATGTTGCTGCCGTTTTGCACAGAATTTCCCTTCAGGGATCAATAAAGTATACCGTTTCCATCTGTCTGTTTATGTGCGCGTGCTCGACGACGTTAGAGAGCCCTCTACTGGCCGAGACGAGCAACAAACAAAGACTCGCTGTGTGTCCTAAACCAGAAAAAAAAAGGCCTTGGTTAAATTTAACTACCCATAAAAGATGTGAATTCCTCATCCATCCACTTTCAGACCTTGAGACATAAAGTCAATACGGCCTTACTGCCGATTCCGTTTTCATAGCCTGATTCATTATGATTTACTTCCCTGACAGCTGAAATTTCCAGCGTCTTTTTTCCCCTCCATGAAGCTTCAGACTGTGTTCAAGTGAAGGATCTTGGCGCCTGTAATTCGTCCCAGTCAGTGGCTTCCCGGGGCCCGTGGAAAGATTGTGTGGCAGATGGAGGCTCTTACACGAGGAAAGGTGGCATAGCGTGAGATCGCAGAGTTGAGAAAAACTCATCACACATTCTAAGGCGGCTTATTTTAGACACACGTTCGCTAAAGCGCCCCATCTGATTCATCGCACACCTCCGCTGCTCAGAGACTGCAGTCCCGCTGGGAAAGCGGCAATTCACTGAAGTTGTGTACAAAACGAAATTCTGAATTATACAGGGGTCGGTCACACAGACGTTCTTGCGTTTTTTTTTTTTTTTTTTTTTTTTTTTTTTTTTAATGTCGAGCTAAAATGTTATCTTGTAAGAAAAAGAAGAAGAAAAAACACGTCAAAGAACCTTACTTCAAGACTGAGACTTTAATGAATACCACGGTATTAGGCTACTATGGAAGCTAAATGTAGCATATATATCCCTGCTAAAAGGAACACTTCATCCAGCCTAAACTGGTTTGCTGGTCATGGTTTAAAGGGATAGTTCACCCAAAAATGAAAATTCTGTCATTAATTAGGCTACTCACTGTCATGTCGTTCCAAACTCGTAAGACTTTCGTTCATTTTAAAAACATAAATGAAGAAATAGGCTATTTGAAGAATAAATTCCTGTCCCTTAAACAGCTATGCAACTACTAAAGAGATCGTAAAACTAGTCCATATTGAGTGGTTTAGTCCTTAGTTAAAATTTCTTAAGAGGCTCGATCACTGTGTAGGCTATGATAAACAGATTGAATTTAGGTTTTTGTTCACATATAAACATTCATCAACTCATACATCAGTTGTGCTAAACAGAAGCTCAACTCGTTCGCTTCACGTGCGAGAACCAATGAGGTTCGTTCTCGTGTTACGCAGCACGTTTGAGCTTCAGCAAGAACCAATGAGGTTCGTTCTCGTGTTACGGAGCACGTTTGAGCTTCAGTAAGAGCCAATGAGGTTCATTCTCGTGTTACGCAGCACGTTTGAGCTTCAGTAAGAACCAATGAGGTTCATTCTCGTGTTACGCAGCACGTTTGAGCTTCAGTAAGAACCAATGAGGTTCGTTCTCGTGTTACGGAGCACGTTTGAGCTTCAGCAAGAACCAATGAGGTTCGTTCTCGTGTTACGGAGCACGTTTGAGCTTCTGCAAGAACCAATGAGGATTGTTCTCGTGTTACGCAGCATGTTTGAGCTTCACCAATGAGATTCCTTTTTGTGTTACGCAGCATGTTTGAGCTTCAGCAAGAACCAATGAGGTTCATTCTGTTAAATTCGGGTATGGGGGGAGTAGGTGGAAGGAAGTAGTTGTTTGGGTTTCCTGTATGTACTTCGTGTGTGTACTTATTTTCGTGTTAATTTTAAATTTTAAATATAATTGAACTTTTACGGAAATTTTTAATGTATTGTAAACTGTCCTTTTGTATGCTGTCTTGCTGTAAAACCAATTGCCCTTCGGGAACATATACAAATAAAACATAAACATAAACATTCTCGTGTTACGCAGCACGTTTGAGCTTCAGCAAGAACCAATGAGGTTCATTCTCGTGTTACGCAGCACGTTTGAGCTTCAGCAAGAACCAATGAGGTTCATTCTCTTGTTACGCAGCACGTTTGAGCTTCAGTAAGAGCCTATGAGGATTGTTCTTGTGTTACTCAGCATGTTTGAGCTTCACCAATAAGATTCCTTCTTGTGTTACGCAGCATGTTTGAGCTTCAGTAAGAACCAATGAGGTTCATTCTGTTAAATTCGGGTATGGGGGGAGTAGGTGGAAGGAAGTAGTTGTTTGGGTTTCGTGTATGTACTTCGTGTGTGTACTTATTTTCGTGTTAATTTTAAATTTTAAATGTAATTTAACTTTCACAGAAATTTTTAATGTATTGTAAACTGTCCTTTTGTATGCTGTCTTGCTGTAAAACCAATTGCCCTTCGGGAACATATACAAATAAAACATAAACATAAACATTCTCGTGTTACGCAGCACGTTTGAGCTTCAGCAAGAACCAATGAGGTTCATTCTCGTGTTACGCAGCACGATGGTCTCCCAACCTGACAAGCTGAAAAGTGCCAAAAACTCCACTACAACCAGACCAGTCGGACCATAACTGGCTTAGGCTGGTTTAAGAGGGGTTTTCAACAGGGACTGGTACATATCCAAAAACATTTTATTGTCATAGTACCATCCTGAAAATCACTATATACAATGCAAAACAAAAATAGGCTACACTACGTTTATGCAGTGTGTGCCATTGTAAAGACTACATCTATCCCTCGCAGCCTTGTTTTCATCCGCGGTAAATTCAATATGGCGCCTATTTACCTGACTAAGGTCTATAGCTGCAGTTTAGACACAGTGATTTTTGCTGTATCCCCATAGCAGTTTGTGTGCCAGACAAGTTCCACACAGTATGAAGATACACATTTGTGTGTGTGCTTTTGACCAGCTGCATGTGCTAATTGTGTTGCGCAGGTATGCCCACCTGTGTGCTTTGAGATCAGCTCCATTCATGCGTCCACACTTGCATCTGTTGGTTTTGTTCTTCATGTGTTGTGTTTGAGAGCTGTGTAGCTTTATGACTCAGTGGAGTGAGAGATGATGAGATGATAGTCACTCCTCCACTCAACCTGATTCAATTCTGTTTCCTTATTCACCCAGATCTAATGCAAGACTTCACGCCGACTCGTACATAAATAACCTGCATTTGGGAAGCCGAAACGGAAATGTCAGTGTTATTTCTTGATAATGATCTTGATAATGAGAACTTCACTGAATTGACAGACACACAGACTCATAGATAACTAGGTTGGTGTCATCATCACTTTGATCAAAGAGCACAAAAGCATCTTCATTTTCATCATTCACAGTTCTCATTTTTTAAATCAGTCTAATACCTTATACTGGGGCTTTGCTTTGATCTCCTCTATGATTACAGTTTCTTTCAGTTCGCATGCATTTTTGCTACATTTCAGTTGCTTAAAGTAACAAACTAATAATAATAATTATATTTTAGAAAGTAATAATATTTTATATTTATTATATAACATCCATAAGTAGCTTATTAATAATAAAAATACTACTTTTATTTCTCTAATATGTTTAATTTGATATTTGTTTGATATTTATTAGTGATGATAATGATGATAATTGACTTTTGCTCTATTATGCAATATAATTGTTAAAAAATAATTTTGTTTTGTTTTATAATATTAATAAGTAACTTAATAATAATAATTTATAATCCAATTATATTTGACGTCAGCATCACTGACATCACTGAACTTACTTAAACTGAACTATGACGCTATTTTCTTCAAAACAAACTTTGTTGCATTATTTTCCTGTTATCATTGTAAAGCTGCTTTGAAACTAAATTGATTGTAAAAAGCGCTATATAAATTCAGGTGACTTGACTTGACTTAAAATATTATTTTATTTGTGTGAAATATGATGTGGTATAGTATTAAGCTAAAGTATAAATGATTAAGTTAAAGGTATAGTGGAGGATTTTTTACTTCCGGGTGGATCACCTATACTATTGGTCCTCCTAATTGTCAATCATTCTGGTGAATCAATCAAACTTATTAAAAAAGTGGAGAGGGCGGGTCTTATCTAAAATTCGGAAAGATCCTCCACTATACCTTTAAAGTACAAATTACAGTATAATTATGTTATATTTATTTTACAGTATCAATAAGTAACTTGTTGATAATAATAATATTTGCTCTATAATTCAACATAATGCTCTAAAAATGTTATTTTACTTTTTGTAAAATATTGCTTTATTGCTTAAAGTAACTTACTTAAAATAACTACGGCCAAACAATTGCTCTCTAATATTTATACATTTATATTTTTATTTTATTTATAATATTAATATGTATCTTAATAACAGTAAGCAATTTCATAGCTTAAAGTACTTCAGTATTTGCTGTGGAGCTGTGAAATGGTGGAGATGTTCCTACATGACATGAGGAATTTTTATCCTTCAGACCAGCAGCTCTTTCTCACAGAGAAAGCAAGAGCTCTCGTGTGGGTTTGGTGTAAAACCCCCAGCGATTTCACGGTGTAGCGGGTACGGCGTGGGTACGGCGTGGGTACGGCCCGGCCCGGTCGCTCAGCCTGATCCGATGCCATCACTCTGCCATCTGTTCATCTCTATTTCCAGCCCTGAGATCCAGATCCAAATCAAAGGAGGAGTGACAGGGCCCTCAGGCTGCTTTCATATGCGAAGCTCCATCCTGGACCCATACAGACAGAGGTAATATGTTTAATATATATACAGTATATACACAGTATATATAAAAAGAGATTTCTAAAACAGTAAGTGTGCAAAATGACAAACATTGTGGATAGAGAAACTGTACAACAATTTATCAAAGACAGATGTGTCCTACATTTATCAGCCCTGAAAAACGATACAATGCTTTTTATAAAATAGGAAAATAGGTTTGAGAAAGTTCTTTATCTGAATGATAAATGAGTTTAAAGAATCCAAACACAAATCTTTTAGGTTATGTTATGTAGGTCAACGTGAGCTGCAGAAATAAAATCCTCCTCATGACTGACCGTTCTGCTGATCATGAAGACTTCATCCTGTCAGTCAAAGTGCTGACATCCTCACCACAGACAGACAGTCACAGACTCACTGACCCTTCAGCATCAGCACAATGAAAAACATCAGACCACAATGAACCTGACAATCCATTTTTTACATATGAATATAACGGTAGTAAGCTATACAATAATTATATAGCCTATATATTGTTATTTCTTGATTATCTATATTATCCTTTATTGTGGATTGTTTGTAGTTGCAGTTTTAGTGTTGATGGTTGTCACATCTCATAATTGAGCTGTTACTGACATCTAGCGGTGGTTAAATGTACTGCATCAGTGACGCTTACGTAGCCGTGATGTCACCACGCTGTTTTGGTTTGCTCTTAAATTGGGATTTATAATTCTCTTATGTCGTATTTTCGTTTGTGTTCTGGTATTACTTGTATGGATAAGCAGGTACACTGATATCCTCGGATTCAGGGTTGATTATTATTGCTCTGAAACGGAATGTCCCATCATTTGCCCACGTTTCACCTACGTCACTGCGTTCCCATGATGCAACGCGAAAGTAAACAGAAATATTTTTTAAACGCTATTTTTGCTTATTTGCACATTTTAGACACACCACTCGATTGATATCATCACTCATGTTTAGACATACTTTTTCACTTGGTGATCTTGTCGTGAGCGACATTCGGTTACCGTCTCTGTAAAGGGTTGCATGTTTGAGGTGACACTGCCCATATTACTTTACATCTTTAGCTTTGCGCAGTGGCAGTATCGTAGCCTATGAGGTTTATCCGAGGCGCGATTATTGCTAATTGAAAACTTTACCCAATACCCCGCCGTGACGACTTGAAATATAGTCGGCACTGGCAATTTTTGACGGTCTTTACGGAGACTGATTTTTCGGTGAAAAATAGAAATTGATTATTACATAAGAGAAATTGTATCATTCATAAGGACTAAGAACGAATGAGTAATGTAGTAAATTTAAAGCATAGGTTTAAAGTTTGATTTCACATCAAAGCACTAAAATCACGTGATCTATGACGTCCGAAGGTTTGCTGAAACCACGTGACTGCTTTAATAGGCTTGTTTGAAATGCGCCGAGATGGTCATCACTGCAGAACACGAAATCCAGGGGGAGGAGTTGGATCCAGATTATATAGATCTATATTTTTATTGAATACTATTTGATGGGGAAAGAAGGCAGCGATGGGTTGCTATGTTCCTAAACCTACCCATCTCCACCCCCTTATCCCTAAACCCACCCCTAAACCTACCAATCTCCTCCCCTTAGATCTGGATCCAACTCCGCCCCCTGGATCTGATAGTACTGCAGTGAGGTGCTGGATGCGCCTCACCTTAAATGTATGCGAGACTAGACGGACAGTTCTCTCTTCTCGCAGTAGATCATCAGACACCTGCGAGATCAAATATCGCGGGATTCACGCTCATCACCGTGTTGATGATAAGTGTGTTCGACATCGGCTGCGGCTGGATGTAACACTTTCTGGTTCCCGTAGTGACCGCTCACGTGGTGTTTGCATACTTTACCACAGCTGAAGTGAAATAAATGCAATATTTGCCAAATAATACACAGATGTTTCAGAGACATTTTCATTCAATAGCCTACTTTATGGGGTATGGGGTATAAAGGGGTATATATTTTAGTATATTTAGTATTAAAAGTATATATTTTTGTATATATTTTTTGCAACTATTTAGTAACTTTATATATAGAGATAAAAATGTTTAACAGGTTTATTTTTACATTCTCTCTTTTTGCGTTTGTAAGATATATTTGTTTTACTCCTTAACAGATCCTGTATAAATTAAGTAACTTTAGATTTGATAAAAAGGGACAGATCTTTTAAAATAACTATTTACATCACTATACAATTTACAACATCAGCTTTTTGCTCATTTTGGAAAACTGTTACAAACTAAAAATGTTAATTTTATCTGAAATGCTGTTTTTCTTAAGAATTATTCTCACGTCTGTTAATGCAGTATAACATTACAGATTTTTGGCCATTGTTATTTTTTACATTTTTATTTTTACATTCTTGTTTAGAATCTTCTTTTTTTCCCCCTTTTTTACAACACAACAGATCTTGTATCAGTTTAGTAACTTTAGATTTGAGGAAAACGGGGCAGGTCTTGAAAAAGATCTATATCAGTATAATTTACAACATTAGCTTTCTACTCATTTTAGAGAATTCTGTTACAAACTCATCCATGTCCAGTTCATGTGTTATTGCTTTTTCATGAGCTAAAAACACAAGGTTTTCCTTTCGGAACAAGAAATTTGTGCATGTTGTGTTTTATTAGGCTACAAAATGTGGTAACTCTTGATTACAAGTCATCATGAAGAGGGGCTTGGGAAGAAAACAGAAAATATTATATCTGGAGCTGAACTGGCCCTTCGCATGGAGTTTGATTGACAGGCGATCTGACCAATCATAATCCGCCATCTGCGTCCGACAAAGCAGTCAGGAGAGTTAGTAGATTAACGCTGGAGGATTTGAACTTGAATAACGGCGTGTACTGATGTTTTTCCACGGTTAAAACAACATTCCTTCTTATGTTCATTTATGTTTATTTGATGCTACAAATGAACTAGAAGGAAGAGATGATCGGTTCACCAGCAGCTTTAACTTTAGGCTCTACAGCGATCTGTCAGACACATTAAAGAGCCACAAAACGGTATTTATTTTTTAAATTTCGTTAAAAAATGACGAAATTTGACAGTTGAGACTTTGTTTCATATCAAAAGTAAACTGCTCTGTCCTGTCTGTCAGCGCGTTGTCAGTGTCCTCTCTGCTCTGCGATGTCTATCCAAGGACATAACAATGTACATGCAACAAAAGAGATAATTTCCTTTTTAGTGCATCAATTTTATTCCCGTAAAGGGGAGATGATTAAGGTTTCCCTGTAGTCCTCCAGATGTCTAGAACACACAATAATTTTGTATTGATTATTTGTCAAATTGAAATTGAAATTGTTGACAATGTTGGCCATAAGAATTTTGAAAGTTTAAGAGATCTCTTTATAGGCTACCTAAAAGAACACATAAAGCCATAAAACCAAGAGATAATTGGTGTAGATTATTTGGGCATCCAAATTATTGTCAAATTTGTATTAAAACTAAGGAAAAACTGTTAATATTAGAATTTGATGGGTCTGACCATCCCAAGACCGTACTCTGATGACGGTGGGGGATGATGTAACTGAAGAATATTTCATCAAGAACAGGACAGGAGATGGTAGTAGAGATCAGCCAAATGCTTTTAAGTGGGAAGACCCAGAGTACATTGATGATTTTTCTGATGAAAAATGCATATCTAAACGAGACAGGTCATATGACTACTTTTTCCATTAAAAACAAAACTGAGCTATTTTAATGGCTGCAAAAAGCTGTTTAATGTGGAGGTATAAAAAAAGAAAAGAAAAACAGGCTCCAGTCGGACTTGGGCAGAGAATTCTGTTAAGTTGTCAGACATTTCTTGCTTGTCTGTCACCCCATTCGAGTTTGCACACTGCTGATAACAAGTTTTGTTCGTGTGTGAGACTGTTCTGCATTGTCTAGCTGAGACTTGTTCCTGTCTGTGTGACTTTCAGCACATCGCTCAACGAACTAACTATAGTTATTGTTTAACAGATTTATGATTAAGAGGCTGGAGATGTGATCACTAGCGTTCTGGCATCAAGCAAAGGGGCCGGAAAGAAGGTCACGCTGCCATTTAAAGAAAAGTGCTCCACCCTAACCCTTGCCAACTCCCACCCACAAAACGCATATTTCAAATAGCCTATATATATTTATACATTTATATAGATGTTAAACCGGATTAAGAAGCCAAGAATGAATTCAGATGTCGTTGAATTTTGATCACGTAAGGCCATTATGTATTTAGCAGCAAACTATTTAGCAGAGCCACGTACACCAGCCCCACAGATGACTTCAGGACAATAACGAATCAAAGTGCAATCAAAAATTGGCCCTTGTAAATGTATTACTTTACAATGGCCGTTATATATCAGATTGGATCAGAGTTTATGAGAAGGAACTAGAAATGAAAGAAAGATTAGAAACTTTCCAGTAAAAAGTCAACGGGTTAGTCAGGGCTTGCCGCTTACTTTTTTCCCAAGGAGCATGTGTGCTCGTAAGCTGAATAATTTAGGAGCACATTAAAAACTTTCAAATGTGTTTAGGAGGATATAAAGACACATTATTAGGAGAATACAAAAAGTACACAAGGTTTTTAGATATTGCTACTTCAAACTGTTTTCAATAATCATGTAATTATTTATAGTCCTACTTTAACCTGTAAATAGCTATGTGACGATACCAAATCTTAATTTAATGATAATTGCTGAAGCTTTTATCACTGTATAAGGTATTATCACGTATCGAATTAGGTTAGAATAAAGTGTTGTCCTCCTAACAAGTTTAATAACTTTTTTCTTAAAATAAAATGAACTCTGAACCTTTAAATATAGCCTACAATAAAACAACACACACAAAAAAAGTATAGAGCAAACAATTGTCAAACTAATTAAAGAACTATAAAGAACAATAGGTAACACCTTTACAATAAGGTCCCATTAGTTAACATTAGTTAATGCATTAAGTTAGGGCTGTAGTAGGCTACTCGAGTCCGGTCTTGGACTCGAGTCCGGACTCGAGACCGTTTTTCTATGGTCTCGGACTTGTCTCGGACTCGCTGGCATTCGGACTCGGACTTGTCTCGGTCTCGGCCACTGGTCTTGCCAAATATGGCTTTTGGTCTCGACCGAGTCCAGGTGTCTTTATTATGTTCCCAGTAAGCACACATACGTTGCCGCGATATTAAAACAAAATATTATTGGAGGGAAAGTTAAACACTGGCCACCTAATAACTAGCGATGGGCATTTCGGCTCTTTTTCGTGAGCCGGCGCGTTTGACTCAGCTCACTGAAAAGAGCCGGCTCTTTTGACTCACAAACGGCTCTTTAAAAAATAAATGTTTAAATAAACTCGGTAAAAGTCCACCGCTAGTGCAACGTGAATATTCACATTTTTAATTGTCCTTAACAACCCGAAAACTTTCCTGCTTGCCTTGCACATCTTTAATGGGCAAAGTTTTCCGACTTTTTTTCTTACTTTCTTTTTCTTTTTTTTTTTTTTTTTTTTTTTTTTTTGATGTGGATGTTATTGAGCTTGTAGAAGTTTAGCTCTTGCGTTCTTCTGAACATCTCGCTGAATGACATCTGAACATTGCCCGATGTACTTTCTGAGTCAGTCTCATACGAGACGTTTAGGCCTCCTCAAATAGTAGGCTACTGACAGCTGGGCTCATAGCTTTCATAGTTTGCTTAGTGGCAAAACATTTTTTATTTGATTGGTTCAACTGCCAACCGCCAACCGCCCGAATTAAATTAAAATATTATTTTTCGTCACGTCATCCGCCCGATCCGCGGTTTATCCGCATCTCTAGTATGTGTGTGTGTGTGTGTGTGTGTGTGTGAGTTGGCTCGGCCCTCCCTCATGCAGTTTAATTGGTTGACATTGCGTGTATGATTGACAGGAACAGAATGTGAGGCTGATCAGACAGTCGAAACGAATGAGTGTGCTCCTTTAGGCTTATATAATTATTTTTTTGTTGTTCTTTGAATTAGTCAATTATTTTAAATAAAATTAAAATCATTCATTATTTCATTATTACATAATGATTTAATGTCTATAGGCTATATTTTTAGCAGACTTTTTTTTCCTGTTTTGGACTCGGTCTGGACTCGGACTCGAACCTTTTTGGACTCGGTCTTGTCTTGGACTCGAACGTCTTTGGACTTGGTCTTGACTTGGACTCGACTAGTCCTGGTCTTGGACTTGTCTTGGACTCGACATAGGTGGTCTTGACTACAGCCCTACATTAAGTTGATTAACATCAACAATGGGCTGATAGTTATTATTCTTTAACGTTAATTAATAAAAATACAACTGTTCATTGATAGTTTGTGTTAGCTCAAGTCCATTAATATTAGCATATTTAAACTTTTGATTTTAATAATGTACATGCTTTGGTTTTACTCCAAAAAATCGAGGCAACTATTTGCATCAGACTTCTGAGTAATTTGAACTCATCTAATTTGTGTTTCAAGCAAATAGACTTTTGCTGCAATGAGATCTGCCACAGGTGCATCACATGGGATGCCATTCAGCCCCACCCGAGACAAATGAAATAGACTTTACACGTCTTCAGCATGCACCCTTAAAGGATTGGTTCGGAGTAAATTCAACCTAGGGTCCTTTGCACCATGACCTCGAGCCAAACCCCCCCCCCCCCCCAAAGCCTTTTTTCCCTAGGTCGAACATTATTAAAGTTAGAGCTTATTTAGAGATATCAGCCGAATGGCTTAGTGCAGGCGCTAATGGATCCAAGGATGTATCTGGTAAATTACCCCACTAATAATGCCCAGAATGGCACCAAACTTCTACATTAGTACAAATAGGTTCTGTACTCATAAAACGAGGCATTGGAAAGTTTGTAAGTACATCAGGAGTTTATTTAAATAACACTTGCCTGACGGCTCATGCTACCGCTAACCCGGACGACGACGTCACTTTAGTGATAAGGGAAAAGCACATAAAAGTCCTGGCAGAAAGTGTTGACAACTTAGTGTTAACTAATAATTGTTGCAAACTGATACTACCAACAAAGTATTAGTGCATTCCTGGAACTGGGCGTCGTTACACTACATCCTTATGCATCGCTTTCTGCCAAGACTTTTACGTTCCCAGCATGCATTGCTTAAAACTCTGTATTGCTTAAAACTCTGTTATTTTTTCATATTATAGTTTTTGCACAAGATCATTATTTTTAGAATTTAAAAGGGTTTCTGTTTCAAATGCAAGAGAATTGAGTTACGTATTCTAAATTTAATGGTTTTAATTAAGTTTCAGTTTCTTTTGTACTTTTACTTCACAGTACTCATAACGTCATGTGAAGGCCAAGTGTGGTAACCCATACTCAGAAATTGTTCTCTGCATTTAACCCATCCAGTGAGTTCACACACACATTAGGTGCAGTGAGTAGTGAACACACACACACACACACATACTGCAAACAATGGGCACACACAGAACAGTGGGCAGCCATTTTTTGCTGCATTGTTTGCCCAACCTGTTCCTGGTGACACAGCAACAGTGTTGCAACATCCAATGTTTCCCTAAGTTTGAGATGATAAAATCAGGTGTGTTTGATTAGAAGTAGAACATTTGCATGTCGTGTCCACACGGCTAATAACTAAAAACTTGTGTGACTTAAAACTATACGTCTGCACAACACTCTCCTTGATAACATTGACAGGACATTTCCTTTACACATAGCAGAAGATTAAACATGAAACCATAAAATGTTATGCAATAAGTAAATAAATATTGAATTTGAAGAAATGAGTAAATATGTAGAGAGAGAGATCAAGTAAAAAGATAAAGTAAAACACAACTGTTTTATTGCTCACAGACACACACAGGTGTGTTATTAATTCAAATTAGATCCGATGTCATGTTAAACACAAACTGACTGTTTAAAACTGAAACTGGAATACTCTTTAAAAATGAACCCTGTCAATGCGATCCTGGTTCACGTGTGACGAGCTCTTTTTCTTCATCGTCAGAATGTACTCGGCAAACTCTCGGACGGCTCCGTGGCCGGCGGATCTCTGACAGGTGTATTTCGCTGCGATGAGATCTGCCACAGGTGCGTCACATGGGACGCCATTCAGCCCCACCTGAGACAGGATCTCTACGTCTTCAGCTTCTGAACCTGTGAGGGAAAACATCACAGACTGCTCAATACATTTTTTATTATTTTGCATGTGGTTCCAGGTTCATTTACACCATTCGTTTGGACGTTCCCGTGTCTTCCAGTGTAAAACACTGCAAAATGCTCTAGATCGAAGCTTTAACTGACAGTTTATGATACATATATTATTAAAATCTAGATTATTAATTAATAAAGAGCTACAATTTATTTTAGTAATTTCACAAGTAAATGTTAGCATAGTTATACCATAGGCAGAGTAAAATGCATTTAATTTTTTTAACTTTTGAATATACAGGAGCTCATAATGGATATAAATTATACAGTACATCTAATATAGTCAGAGTTATAAATATATATTTTATAGTCAGGCAAAATACTTGTTGCATTTATTTAATAAAAAATACAATAAAAACAGTAATATTGCAAAATATCTTCAATTCAATTCACATTTATTTGTATCCCTGATAGCACACGTAGGCCTACATCACGGAGACGTCTATTTGATGTGCGTGTTTACATATGGAAGACGTATTGTGTTTGCTCATCTGCAATGTGTCTATGGGACGTTTTCTGTCTAAAGAAAATGTCTAAAGGCCAATTCACACCGCACAGACAAACGCCAACAACAAACTGGTTTGTTTTCACCTGACTGAACATGTTCATTCAGCGTTTGTTAGGTTGTGGAATGTCTGAGCATTGATACGATTTTACAATACATGACAAACTCTGAGGTAATCTGACCTGACCACAAACCATTGCAACTTGCCATGAAGACGGGGAAAGTCCCTTGCGAAGACTGCAGGTGTTGGGCTTGCTTGGTAAATTATCCTTGTAGTGAAAATGGCAGGTTTCTGGACAAACCAGAAGACAATTCTAGAGAAAGAGCAAGGAGATATACACGAGAGCACACTGGACAAAGTTTGAGCACGCACGCGTAAAATCTGAGCGAGAGCAGAACCATATTTGAAAGCATTTCAAGGGTTAAGATGTTTATGATTTAGAACGTATGTAAAACTGACATCTTAAATACGTCTATCAGATGTTAGTAAACAGCGGATGCTTTCCAGATGAAGTGATCTTTAACAGACATCTTGCAGATGTGTGTGTGCTAGCGCTTTACAGAAAATTAAAATTTAGAGTGATCTGCTATCAGAGGTGACTCTGTCCAAGTAATGTATTACGGAAATGTATATACAAATCACACAGTTAGCTAATAATGTATTAATGTAAGGCAGAAACAAATAGGTATTTGAAGTAATTAATTACAAGTTGTAACATAATGATAACGATATATTGAAAATGTTAGTCCTCGCAGGTGCTGGAGTCATCTCTTCACAGGTGTTGGAGCATCTGAAGTCTTCATAAAATAATTTCATGGAAAATAGTTAGCGTAGCTATAGCCTGGGTTTCCCCATGCTGCCTTGAGCGCAGCGCGTCTTCTTCCTCGTCGAATTTCTGTCGCTCTACATACGTCATCTAGATTTGAAAATGTCGAGACAAGCAGCGGGGTGAAAGAGCAGATCTAACTAACGGTGTTTTTGCAACCGTCGCTGGCTAAACTTCCACTGTCATTTGTACACTATAGTGTAAAATCCTAAAACCTTATTATAAAATTCAAAATTAACTTACCAAATTTCCAGATATCCGCAGAGTGAGATACATTCATCCAGCGAGTGATCTGCTGCGATCTGCCTGCAGTTGTGCTCTGACGTCAGTCGGGCGGCGCGCGCGCTCTCTGTTTACAGCAACCCTGTATTATTGCCTGGCATATTACAGCCAGGTTACAGCAACACTAAAATGTACTGTAAAATGTTCCCGCTCAAACAAAATTACCCACAATACAATGCAAATTACGGTACTTTACTGTAATATAGAAATGCAGTATTGTACTGTAGGTTTTTACAGTACTGTGCTGCTAAATCTACAGTGACATTTAACAGTGTACGTACAGGCGCATTTGATAGACATTCGTAGCACCCAATAAACGGCTCTGGGCATTCATAAACCACGCCTCAAATACGAGAAAATGAACATGTGGTTCCCAGACCACGTCTCAATGAGAAGAGGTCTGACGTTAGCCAGGCTATAGTGTAGCTGCTGTTCATAACATTAAAAAATTATAATCTTGTGCATTTGATCTGATATAACTGGAGTACAAGGTCATGAGGTGCATTATGTGAATGCTTGTCTAAAGAGATGTGTCTTTAATCCAGAAAACACTCTCCCTCCTTCAATGGACTTAAAAAGGTACAACCAAAAATCCAGAGTTTTGTGAAGAAAACTGTTTTTGTAAAATAATTAAAAGTACTGTTTTCTATTTGAATATATATTTTGAAATGCAATTTATTCCTGTGATCAAAGTTGAATTTTTAGCATTATTACTTCAGTCTTCAGTGTCACATGATCCTTCAGAAATCATTCTAATATGAGGATTTGCTGCTAATCAGTCAACAGGATAAACAGGATTTTGTTGATAGTTTTGCCAGAACACGCAACGCAGGCCATGCCTCCCTAGCAATTCTAGTGTGTACGACCCCCGCCCCCGCCCAGCCCAGCCCAGCCCAGCCCCTCTTTTCATGGGAGAGAAGGGGAGAAATCCCAGTGCAAAACAACTTGGTGAACACCAACACCAACATTATGAAATGCAGTCGTATTATCTATACTACTGTGGATTGATGCTAAAGATATTCTTCTGTTGCTATTTCTAATCTCGGATTGACATTAAAACAGGGCTATGCAGTTTTGGGAATTTCTTTGCTGTATTCTCACTTTTTGCTCGCAGGTTTCTCTATAGAGCTCCCCCAGCTTCGGAATAGATATTTGACAACACTGTCGAAAAACTCGTTGGCGACTCTCAGATACCAGAGGCTAGTTCTTCATTCGGGTTCAAACAGTGTGAGGGAGCGCAATAATGACAGAAATTTAGCCGATTTTTTCACAGGCGCTCACAGGCGCTTGGGGGGTGCAAGACGACCACCTTTCAACCCGAAAAAAGTCATATAACTATTCCAGTGGTTGGAAACGGAATTGTCCATTACCGCTGTCGTAAATAATTTAGCCTACCACAGCATACCGTCGCACGCTCGCTCGCTGTTTATCCAGCACCGGCTTTGGAATGAACTACATCCACTGACAAGGTAGAGTATGTTGCATGATTTTATGAAAGTATGATGTATTGCGACATTAGAAATGAAGAAAATCTAAATAATGACTATTGTAACGCTTGCCGTAAAGCAAGTCAAATTTGTAGTGTCTTATGTCTCATTCGAACTACAGAAACGCGACCCGATCTGGCAAACTTGCATAGTGCGGTTATAGCAGATATAGGGCCGTAAAGCGAATGCAGAAGTGCCTTTTACCCTGTTACAACTTGATGAACCACTGAAACCATTTTGGAAACATTATTTTAAGTAAATTTTAAATTTCAAATTTTAAACCGTATGATATTTCACTTTGTGTACAAACCCGACTGCGAACCCTCTTTGGCTGGACGCGAGTAGGGTCTGCCTGCAGAGCCGGAGGCTGCATTTTCAGGACCCCACTTTTAGGACCGCATTTCTAGGACCCTAGGTTTTTAGTGACAGCGCCACCTACCGAATTAGAGGACCAGTGAAGCAGCGAAGATGGACGACAATCAGAGTGTGAGTATCAAATGCGAATAAATTTTTACAATTGCGATGCATTTAATTGGAAAGTTAACGTAGCAAACGTGATGGTGATTTGCTAAATAAATAGTCTTGAATGCATAGCCATCACCCATCATATTAGCCTCTAATGCTTGAAAATGAATTGTTAGCACGTTCATTTAACGGAACTGTTGCGTGATAAGCCTGTGTTGACTTATTGACAGCACAATAAAACTGTAGCATGTTCGTTCTGAAAGCTTGTTAATTACGCATTGTTTTTCCATTTTAATTCAGTTAAAATAATCGTAATGTTTTCACTGTCACGTGCTCACAGTCAGCCTGTTTAACGTTACCCACAATACATGTTATATGTAGCCTACGTCTCTTCATTTTGACATGGTTTTATAATGTTGGTTGAGACATGACATTTTAATAGTCAGACATATCAGAGAGGCCATTATAATAATTGACTGTTAAAATACCACGTGTTAGATTGTGTCATTTACTGTGTACTGTATGCTATATGAAGTGCTTTCATATATATATGGTCAGAAAAAAAGTCGTGTCAATGTTATTTCTATTCAGATTTCTTGCATCTCTCTATTTTTTTTTTTTTTTTCCTCAGTTGAGATGGGCTTTATTGACATGAGTGTTTCTAGAACCTTTGTTCCCACAACATCAAAACCTTTTTTTTTTTTTTTCAAATCTTTGAACAGTATGCAATAATAGTATTATGAACATTAATTGATATGTGTGCACTGTTTGGTAACTAAGAAAAAAAAAAAATTAGAGAGTAGAACATGTTCAACTAAATGTTCCTTATTTAATTCACTTCTCTTTCTCTCTCTCTCTCTTAGGAGTCAGTGATGATGTTGTCCATGAAGTTCTGTTTGTGGTCCACATCATGAACAAATTTGTTTTTGTGTGTGTTCAAGTTCAGTTATTATATATTATTTTGTAAAATATTTTGTGTGTGCAAGTTCAGTTATTATATATTATTTTGTAAAATATTTTGTGTGTTCAAGTTAAGTTGTTATATATTATTTTGTAAAATATTTAGTGTGTTCAAGTTGAGGTGTGATATATTATTTTGTAAAATATTTAGTGTGTTCAAGTTGAGGTGTGATATATTATTTTGTAAAATATACACAATCTACCCCCAGAGTCATCCTTGTCTTCCCTCTATACTTGAAAATGTGGTCGATCTAGTGACTGAAAAGACTATAACATGATTCCTTGTTTATTTTACTTGAGTTATTATATTATGCTACTTAGACCCAATAATTTCTCAACATTCCTAGGAACCAGGTTTAATTGCAATAAATAAAGTAGTATTTGGGTGTAATAAAACTGTAAAACTCTAATAAAACTGGGTGGGTGGAAATACTGCCTGGCACAACTAGGGTCCTGGAAATGCGTTCCTGAGATTGCGGTTCTCCGAGTCGGTAGGTGGCGCTGTCACAAAAAACTAGGGTCCTAGAAATGCGGTCCTAGAAGTGGGGTCCTGAAAATGCAGCCTCCGGCTCTGCAGGCAGATAATATTGCTGGACGCTGCTATGTCACGTGGATATATGTATATGAATAATGTATTTAAACAGAGCTACTGCAGTGCTTACACATAAACTTACGACTCTCTGTTAAAGAACATTAACACATATATTGACATTCTCAAAAAATTCATTATTCTCAAAAAAATAAAATGACAACAGAGAAATAACTTTTTATTGGCACAACAATGTATTTTATGAAAATGACAGAAGTGTGAATCCAGTAAACAGAAACGGCCTATTTAAAGAACTGATGATCCTCTTTGGTGGCATCAGTAAATTTACAGTCCTGTAGAATTTAAACAATAAAATACATTACTGACACTTAAAGTTGAAGTAAGTGATTTTTGAGAAATGGATCAGACTGAGCACCACAACACTCTTGTAGCCAATCAGCAGCTGGGGGTGTGTCTACTCATGATGCAGGAGGAGAGAGACTGAGTGAGCAAGAGCGAGATTTGAAGACAAATGGCCGAGAGACATTACAAAAGAGAAAAGGTCAGAGGAATATTACTGGAAAAAGAAGGGTTATGATCAGGCTAGAGCTTTAGGACCCGCATTAATATTAGAAAAGCTTTCCAGCGTTGGAGAGACCGAATTGGTTAGACCTGAAAACAAACGCTGTGTTGTTTCTGCTCCATTCGTGAGTAACATTGGCTTTGCTAAGGCCTACTTACTGTATGTTAATTTTTTTGCTCTCCCTTGAAGTTCATTCATCATCTTCACTTTATTTTTCACAAAGCATTATTTTGCTTCGCTTCTGCTATGATAAAGAGACATCAACTCTTGCATTGCGTGTTCGTGCAATTTGGGGGAGGAGCAATGAATGGAGGGGCGTGTCTGTTTGGGTTGATTTCAAATATCAACAGTGTTTCTGTTGATATAACAGAATATGAATTATATGAATTGAATATTATATGAATTGAATATTGTTAAAAGCGCTATATAAATGAAGATGACTTTCTCAGAAATCACTTACTTTTTAAAGCAGTTGGGTCCTTTTTACATAAAGCATGCAAAATCAGTTTAATTCTGTTCAGAAATGCAGATTAGTTCAACAGTGTATATATATGAGAGAGAGAGAGAGAGAGAGAGAGAGAGAGAGAGAGAGAGAGAGAGAGAGAGAGAGAAAGAGAGAGAGAGAGAGAGAGAGAGAGAGAGAGAGAGAGAGAGAGAGAGAGAGAGAGAGAGAGAGAGAGAGAGAGAGAAAATGACCTACTGGTAAACATGTTGAGTTTTGTAAACTTGTGTAGCCAAGTCAAGCTGTGGTTGTTGGTCTCCTGATTTTAGATGTGTGCTTTAAATGCTTTCATGTTGAACTGGATGAGCGGTGGACGCTGAATAAATAAAATCGTACCTACATAAAATTGGAGTGGCGTATTCAAGGGCAGTTTAAAAGCGCAACCCCATGACATCACCCCCTATTGACTTGGCTACACTTGTTTCAACAACAACAATTCAGCATAACTTTAACATTCTGTAGTGTACACTTAAATACGTTTGTATGCAGTATATGAAAAAACCCTATGAATTACATTCTAAGAAGAGCAATATATATATATATATATATATATATTAGGGCTGTCAAAAGATTAATCGCGATTAATCGCATCCAAAATAAAAGTTTGTTTTTAATAATATATGTGCGTGTACTGTGTATAATTACATTTGTATATATAAATACACACACATGCATGTATATATTTAAGAAAAATTTGTTATTTATATATAAAAAAATTATATTTATATATAATATAAACTATATAAATATATATACAGTATATGTATGCAAATATTTCTTAAATATATACATGCATGCGTGTGTATTTATATATACAAAATAATTATACACAGTACACACACATATATTATGTAAACACAAACTTTTATTTTGGATGCGATTAATCACGATTAATCTTTTGACGGCCCTAATATATATATATATATATATATATATATATATATATATATATATATATATATATATATATATATAAAACACTATAAAATTCACACTCATTATCCTGAGCTCATTACCCGTTACCCTCATTTACATTTCAAATGCTCTTTAGTTACAAGATCCAACTCGTATTACTTAAAGTAATATTGAAGGAAAAAGTCAAGTCAAAACCAGCTGACAATACATCCCAGGATGCATGAGGTTGAATGAATGTTCAGAGTGACATGTTTTGATCATTATTCATAACATAATTTTAATTTGTACATTTGTGTTACTTTGCTATTATTATAAAATGTAAAAAAAAAAAAAAAAAAAAATAGTGTTAACAGTTGTTACGAATTAAGTAAAATCTCTACTCAAAGAGTATTAAAACTAAAGGAGCAACATAAGCTTCAGGAGGGGGAAAAGCCAAAACAAATAACAAAACAAAGCTAACTAATTTTAGAGATACTAACCTAGAATTAAGATAAACAAAAAAAGTACAAAAGCTTCCCTCCCTAATTATCATAACCAAGAGAAAACGGATAATAAATCAAAAAGGCACCCACCTCCCTACCATGCTCCAATAAGATAAGGATTAGGACTTAACAAATCACAACTTAGCAAAAGGTAGTGGTTTACATCAAATGTCTCATATCAATCATTTAACAATCACTATGGGCACCATAAGAAACACGTCTGTTTGTCTGTCTGACATTATTAAAATCAGAAGTTGTATCTGTTAATATTATTTAATGGACTTGGACTAACATGAACTAACAATGAACAGTTGTATTTTACTAACGATAACAAAGATTAATAAATACTGTAACAAATGTATTGCTCAGTGTTAGTTAATATTAGTAAATGCATTAACTAACCTTAACTAATGGAACCCTTATTGTAAAGTGTGACCAAAATAGTCATTATAAAGAACGAACAGATGTGTCCATGATTGAAAGAGTAAAAAAAAAAAAATCTATTTAATTATTAATAAGGTGTGAGGAAAAGCATATGTCACCTGAAGAGTCCCTTAGTATTTCATGCATTTTAGATGGTTCTTGAAAAAATGGTGACTCATTTTTGCCTGTGAATCACTTTGGGGAGGATGCCTGAAGGAACCGTACTTGTCTGTGTGACTGCGTTTTTGGTGACCAATTCTGAGACCTTTGCAGCTGACAACTAATAAATCTCCAAGTCCGTCAACGAAGAATTCTGTATATAATTGAAAAAAATAAAAAATAAATTGGCATTGATGGTTCCATAAAGAACCTTCAACATTCATGTAACCTTTACATTCCACAGAAGGTTTGTTATTCTTTGACATCATTAAAGTTTAAGGTGCTGTTGATCACATGCGTATTATCTCAGCTGGTATGTCCATAGATTGTTCAACATGGATCATGAATGAACTCCATTCCCATTTAACATAAGATATGTCAATTTCTGAGTCATAAACGTGTTTTGTTCCTGGTAAGTAAATCCAGATTGCCTGCATTGTTTGTACTATGTCCATGTTTTAAATCGTACTCAGTTACGTAATGTAACCTCGGTTCTCTCTAGAAGATTGCGTAAGTTGCTTACGCTACAGGTAAAGTAATCTTTTCTCGAGATATGAAGCCAAAAAAATATCCTTAATTTTTGTATTTATTGTCAACGCAGTGCAGCAGGCTAGCAGACCTAGAGCAGCTGTCTAGCGCGCTCATTGGCTGCCGTGCGGCAATTGCAGCAGCCAACCACTGAGCCCTGCGTGACGTCACGCCCAATGGGGGCGCGCGGGCGCACTCACGCATCAGAGCCCGCCAGAATGGGCGTGGCTTTAGCGTATATAAGGAAGGGCTCGGGGGCTGCTACCCTGGTTTTCATCGACTGAAGCGAAATCAGCTAGAGGCGCGAGCACAGCAGGTTACGCAATACTCGTTCCCTCTTCTAGAGAGAACCGAGGTTACATTAGGTAACCGAGTACGTTCTCTTACGAGAGGTTCTCTCGTATTGCGTAAGTTGCTTATGCTACGGGAACCCCTTGTCAACGCCATGCGCGCCGAGCATCCACTACATGAGTCCCAGGGGAAACCCGGGGAACATAAATTAGTGGGAATCAGGTGGCCAGCAACGCGGGCCAACACATGTACATAAGCACACCGTAGGGGGATACAGAGCGGCGCTGCCGGTCTATATTAAGAACATCAACCCTTATAGTGCAGCTCAACCAGGAGAGCTAGGTCAAGTGAGAGTAGACTGCGCACGAACACTGTGGGCAGAACATACACACCGTTAGACTGATAAAATTTTAGCCTGCAAGGCGGGAACTTCCAGGTTGTAAAACCTAACAAATGTAGAAGGGCAGAATGGCCTCCGGGTTTCGATTGCCGCACTTCGTGGGCTTGATAACCTGACTCAGAGGTATGAGCGCGGAGCGCACGCTCTCGGTGCTTGGATACGGTGGCTCGCTGACAGCGATGGCTGGTCGTTTTACACACGATGTCCCGGTTGCTTTGGACGGGGAACATTTTGTGGGAAAACCGGGACGCGCGAGCAGCGCCGGGGGTAAAGTGTTTGTCAGTAAGTGTGAGCGCTCGTGAGCGGGCACAGGACTTACATTTATAACATGACCGGTCGGTGAGAGGTAACTTTGGCAGTGTGAGAGAGCGGACAGTGAGTAGGTGTGGGCATGGGTTCGTGGGCACATTTCCTAATTTTAATACTCGAGCAGCATTTGCCAGCTTTATGAGAGTGGGCTCTGTGAGAGACACGGGGGTTATCGTGCTTGTGTGTAGGGGTGAACACTGAGACATGGGCACATTTTCTACACTTAAAATGCCAGCGGCTTGAGACGGATAACCAGACATTACACTCTTTTTGAGATTTCTCTGAGTCGCCGTAAAAACGGCGGTTGTGTGCAGGCAAACGGGTAGTTTTACCGGCTCGTTGGCTGCCGAATACACTTCTGCAGTAGCCTTGCTCAAGGGGACTGACAAAGCGGGGTATTTTGACGGTGGTCCGGTCGCAGCGGGACTTCCTCTTCCTCCTTGCGGCCGCTAGGAGGACTTTGCGTGCTCGGGCTTCAGCGCGATCTTGGGCCGGGGTCCCCGCGGGGGAGGCGGTCTGTGACGGCTGGCTGAGCGCGATCTAGGGCGGCCGCCCTGTCGTCGCTGCCAAGACGGAGGCTGGGCTGGACGCTGGTTAGAGCTTCACGCAGGAGGCTGATCTTGAGAGCGGCCTGCAGCAGAGCTAGAGCGTCGAGGCAGGAAAAGGTTCATGGCCTGCGTGGTCTTTTGCACCTCCGAGAAGCGGTCAACGATCCCGTTTACCGCTGGGCCGAAGAGGCCGGTGGGGGAGAGCGGCGCGTTGAGAAAAGCAGAGCGCTCAGATTCCCTCATGTCGGCGAGCGTCAACCAGAGGTGCCTCTCTGTGACGGTGAGCGACGACATGCACCTTCTAATCGCCTGGGCCGCAGATTTAGTAGCGCGGAGGGAGAGATCCGTCGCGCTTCTCAAATCTGTAATGGCGGCCGGGTCCAGGCCCTTCTCATCTATTTCGCGGAGGAGATCGGCCTGGAGGATCTGCAGGACTGCCATAGAATGTAGGGCGGACGCAGCCTGTCCTGCGGCACAGAAAGCGTGGCCGACAAGAGCTGATGTTGCCCTGCACGCTTTGGACGGGAGGGCAGCCTTTGAGCGCCATCCCGCAGAGGGCGGACAAAGGTGCGCTGCTACCGCCTCCTCCACTGGGGGGATAGTGTTGTACCCCTTCTCGGCGGCGCCGTCAACCTGTGAGAGCGCCGAGGAGACGTGAGAGTGGCTTCTTCCTGCGCGGTCCAGCAGTGACGGGCGGAGTGACAGCTTCGGCGTCGAACACTTCAAGTCGAGCCCGCAGAGTCGACATTGAAAGCTCTTCGCAGTGGATGCAGCCTCCCGACGAGAGAGCGAGGGCTGCATGATCTCGACCCAGGCAGAGAGCGCTGATCACGTGGCGGTCTCCGGCGCTGAGCGGGGCTCGGCACGAGCCACAGGAACTGCGAGGCAATTTTATAAAAACGCTCACGCTCTTTTAGAGAGAGTGTGTGTCGCAGCAGCGAACACACACAGCTTTAGAGCAGTGAAAAAGGATACTTTGTCGCCGGATAGCGTGGCAGGCACGGATGGCTGAAGGCGGCGAAGACGACCGGCTTCTTTAGGCGCTTTCCTCTGCTTGCTAGTCGCTTGTTTCCACGGCGGCAGCTTCTCTCAGGATTCAGGATGCGTAGAGCTTCGCTGAAGAGATGAAAATCAGGGTAGCAGCCCCCGAGCCCTTCCTTATATACACGCGCGCCCCCATTGGGCGTGATGTCACGCGGGGCTCAGTAGTTAGCTGCTGCAGATGCCGCACGGCAGCCAATGAGCGCGCTAGACAGCCGCTCTAGGTCTGCTAGCTGCTGCACTGCGTTGACAATAAATACAAAAATTAAGGATAATTTTTTGGCTTCATATCTCGAGAAAAGATGACTTTACCCGTACTGCCGTGCAAAGGCAAAAGACCGTAACTTCGTTTTTGGTCGAAAATGAGTTATTTATATTTTTGGCACATTCAAGACCTTCTTTATCATGTGGATAAGTATCTTGAATCAATTCCGTTTTTTTTTCGAGAAAATAATGATTTGTCTTAACAGTAACTTCCAAAAGCCCATGAGAAACCAAGGCAGAACACCGTAACATCAGTTACCGCTCTTTGGCTTTGTTTTGGAACGCTCAAATTACGAGTTACGGTGCTCTGCCTTTGTTTAGCCGCGTGTCAATATGAAGTTACTGTGCCGGTGTTCAAACAAATAATGCTACCTACCAGATTGTACGGTTATCTGCCTTTGTTTTAATGTCCATTAAAATTAAAATTACGGTGTAGCCTGTGTACTTTGTACAGCTGCCATCAGTCGCTCTAACTTCTGATGTCCTCAGAGCGGTCAGAACATTTAGTATGGTCTGCTCCATCGACAAACGTGCGATATCGATCGCGAAGGATTATGCAGAGTTGACAGAAAAACGATACACATTGCCGTATCAGATGAATACAACCAATAATTAAAGCTCGGCAAACTAGCTGGCAGAGTGCCAAAACTTCGCTTCAGCCCCGCCCTAAACGCGGTCGAGTCAACGCTGGACTAATAGGAGGTATTTTGTCTTGTCAAATGTATTAATAATGCCATCAGAATGCAACCAAAGCACAGGATAGCAATAAGTAGATGGCTATAAATAATTGTAAATCATACAAAATAAATGCCATGATCACTAGATTTTATACAGGTGTTAATAATGATTTTGTTAATGGTGATCAGCAACTAAATATTGATAATGTGGAAGTTACTGCCTTTTGCCTTGGCATGACTTCTCACTTTTTGCTGACAATACAAAGGCAGAGTACAGTAACTTTAAAATAGTGGTCAAAAGTCAAGTTTGAGCTCAAGATTTTTTTATGTATATAATTTCCATTACTAAAACATCTATTTGCCAGATTTCCAGTGTCCTATACCTATAATTAATTTTGCGGGACAACTAAAAATCTTTAAAGTCATTTTTCTCAGTTCCACACTCTAGCGACTTAAGGTCTTTTGCCTTTGTAGGGCAGCGTAGCGTAAGCAACTTACGCAATACGAGAGAACCTCTCGTAAGAGAACACCTATGACCTAAACCATGTAAACATTAAAGGTATAGCTCACCCAAAACTGAAAATTCTGTCATTAATTACTCCCTCATGTCGTTCCAAACCCGTAAGACTTTCGTTCATCTTCAGAACACAAATGAAAATCTTTTTGATGAAATCTGAGAGATTTCAGTCCCTCCATTGACAGCTACGCAACTACTACTTTGACGCTTCAAAGTTCATAAAGAGATCGTAAAATTAATCCATTTGAATTGAGTGCTTTAGTCCAAATTCTGAAGAGACTTGATCGCTTTATATGACGAACAGATTTAATTTAGGCTTTTATTCACATTTAAACATTGATCAGCGAACATAATCTGAAGCTCAACTGAACCTGCTTGACATGTGAGAACAAACCTCATTGGTTCTTGCTGAAGCTCAAATGTGATGCGTAACATGAGAATGAACGACATGAGGGAGTAATTAATGACAGACTTTTCATTTTTGGGTGAACTAACCCTTTAATCTCTTCATAAAATATGTTGTAAATTATTGTCAAATTTAGTTTCACTTTGCAGGTCTATTAGGAAATAATTAAACAACAGACTTCATCCAGAACGCATCGTGTGACTTAATTTGATGTGGATGTTTTCAATCAACACTTTATAGTCCACCTACCAGTGTGAGCCACTCTTTTGAGGAACGGGTCAAAGCCGATCCTTCGCACAGCATCCGTCCGGCCCAAGAAGAAGTTGACAACTCCATCCACGAAGAAGCAGCTGTCAAAACCTGGCAGAGGCGCGTGGGTACGACTTGATACCCGCGTGATACAGCCGCCTTCCTCGCTGCTCCCTTCCTCATATTCCAGCTTAAAGAAGAACTGATTTCCTTCTACCTCACCACCAACCTGATGGAGAGAGACCGAATGAATGAATAATAGCCTAACTACAAAAAAGATGACTGTATTGTATTGATCACAGGAATAAATTACATTTTTAAAACTGTAAAAAAAATATTCCATAAAATTACTGTTTTTACTACTGTACTGTTTTTGATCATATGAATGCAGCCTTGGTGAGCAGAAGAGATCTTACTGACCCCAACTTTTATATGTATTTGAGGTCATCAAGATGATACAATTTACATAATTACCACATCTAGTTCAGGAACGGCTTCCATAATGTTCACAAAGCTCTCAATACGCGTCTCATTCAGGAACAAAAAGTCATCATCCACCCACAGGAAGTACTTAGTGGTGACCTGTGACACTGCCAGATTTCTGCCTGCAAACCAGCCCTGAAAGGCCAAACAATATATATATAAACTTTTATACTTCAAACAAATTACAATAACATTCAGTTTAAACAACCTGATGTTTGTACCTGTGCAGGGGGCATTACATAGTGTTCTATATTGTCACCGACCACCTTCTCTGGTTTCAGACTGTCATCAGCAATAATGATCTTTATTTTTGGGTAGAGCTGACGGATACTATTGATGAGGACATTTAGTTCTTTATATCTCAAAAATGCTTTAATTAGTACAGTCACCTGGGAGTTTACGTCTACAGAGAGAGAGAGAGGGAGAGAATCATGTGCCCATTACAGGTCAGTGTGGTGATTGTGTTCACATAATAAAGAATCTGTGATTAGATCTATCATTTGTTCAGAAGCAGTGTTGTTACAAGCTATGTTTCCATCCAAAGGTGCAAATTTAACTGCGCAAAATTGGATTATTGCATAAAACAGTTGGGATAAAGAACCGTTTCCATCTCATGCGTTCCAGAGAACAAAATCGTCACTTTCTGGGAAACTGGCACGAAAAAATCTGAAATAAAAATGGAAGTTGCTGCAATCAGGGAAGCCACTGTTTTCATACATTATAAATGTATTGCATTTCAGAGTGTAAATCATAGGTGTGTAAGAGCTGTGCATGTAAACCTCACTCCCCTGGCCTCAAGAGGCTGGATCCAGCTTGGAGCGGGTCGAGTAGAACCAGTTTATTGGTGTCGTGACCTTGATGGGATTGAGGATTAGGTGGTGAGTGTAACGGATGTAGGCCAGTACGAGCTGTACGTGTAAACCTCACTCCCCTGTCCTCAAGAGGCTGAATCCAGCTTGGAGCGGGTCGAGTAGAACCAGTTTATTGGTGCCGTGACCCGGATGGGATTGAGGTTTAGGGGGTGAGTGTAACAGATGTAGGCCAGTATGAGCTGTATGTGTAAACCTCACTCCCCTGGCCTCAAGAGGCTGGATCCAGCTTGGAGCGGGTCGAGTAGAACCAGTTTATTGGTGCCGTGACCCGGATGGGATTGCGGTTTAGGTGGTGAGTGTAACGGATGTAGGCCAGTACGAACTGTACATGTAAACCTCACTCCCCTGGCCTCAAGAGGCTGAATCCAGCTTGGAGCGGGTCGAGTAGAACCGGTTTATTGGTGCCGTGACCCAGATGGGATTGAGGTTTCGGGGGGTGAGTGTAACGGATGTAGGCCAGTATGAGCTGTGCGTGTAAACCTCACTCCCCTGGCCTCAAGAGGCTGAATCCAGCTTGGAGCGGGTCGAGTAGAACCAGTTCATTGGTGCTGTGACCCGGATGGGATTGAGGTTTGGGGGTGAGTGTGTGCGTGTAAACCTCACTCCCCTGGCCTCAAGAGACTGGATCCAGCTTGGAGCGGGTGGAGTAGAGCCAGTTTATTGGTGCCGTGACCCGGATGGGATTGAGGTTTAGGTGGTGAGTGTAACGGATGTAAGCCAGTGCGAGCTGTATGTGTAAACCTCACTCCCCTGGCCTCAAGAGGCTGAATCCAGCATGGAGCGGGTCGAGTAGAACCAGTTTATTGGTGCCGTGACCCAGATGGGATTGAGGTTTGGGGGGTGAGTGTAACGGATGTAGGCCAGTACGAGCTGTGCGTGTAAACCTCACTCTCCTGGCCTCAAGAGGTGCTAGCGGCTGATGCTACACTGTAAAAAAAAATTACATCCCCAAGTCAAAAATTTCTAGTGACTGATAACGTCTACATTTTTCAATTAGTCTGACGTATTATTTCTCATTGAGCCAATGTTAACAGACTATTGCAACAAGAATTGCACTTGGGCCAATTAAAAAATTTAGATGTGACCAGTCACTAGAAAATTTTGACTTGGAGAGGTTAGAAATATTTTACAGTGTAGAGGCTGTGGTCTTTAGCGTTCTTGTTAGCGTGCACCTCCAATGGCAGAGACCCCGGTTCGAATCCGCTCGGAGTGGGTCGAGTAGCACCGGTTACATTTGGTAAGTATGAGTTTTTTGTTGAGTATCGAGGGATTTATTCAGCAAATGTGTTTCCATCGTGGTTTATGCGCATGTCTTCTTATCGGATAATTTTTTGTTTTCTTTTCTTTATCCAATATTGCAAAAGGTAGATGGAAACATAGCTACTGTTAATTTAAACTAAATGTATTAAAAATCATTAATTGAATAAAGCTGAAGTAAAATAAAATATAAATATTAAATGAAAAACACAAACTTAAAAAAACCTGGGGAAAAAAATAGAAATGTTGTTTGAAAACTTAAAGTTTAAGCTGAAGTACTAAAATGACTAAGACTAAAACATAAAAATAAATAAAAGCTAAATAGAAATATTAAAATACAAATGACAAAAGCTGACAAAAATGACTAAAACTTAAAATTAAATTAAAAATAACTAAAATAAAACTGTTCAGAAGCGTAAGAATATAAAATAATGTCTTAACACTTGAGCTGACCTTTTCCCACGTCAAACAGAACAGGAACTGACAGACGTCTGATTTCAATCGGGAATATGACCTCATGGTTCTCAAAAGAGAAGTACGCTAAAGACATGAAAACATGTATAAAATTAATGTTTGTACATATAACTGGAAATGAGCAAGTCAGTACATTCAGATTAGTTTTTAAAAAAAGTATCCTCAAAGTGGTCCATATTCCATGTCATTTTAAAAACATTGTTTTTTGTTTTTGTTTTTGTCCATACAATAAAAGTCGATGGGGTCTAATTTCTTTTGGACCCCAATATTTATCAAAACATCTCCTTTTGTGTTCAGCAGAAGAAAGAAAGTCAAGCAGGTTTAGAATGACATGCGAGTGTGATGACTAAGTGAACTATAGGTTACGTACCGAGGTCTTGGGTCTTGATGTGGTAGACGGTGCTGGTGTAGGTCACTCTGCTCAGAAGATCATTGAGCTGTTGAAGGTTGCTGGATGAGATGCTCAGATGTTTCTCATTTTGGCCGTTCACCTGCTCACCCTCCTGAACATCCAGCACTGAGAGCAGCCCTTTCTGCACCCTTAGAGACACCTGGAGATGTTTCAGATCATATGAGCTAATTTTATTCTCTTTAACATCACGACTTCTTTTAAAAAAAATCCACCCACATTTAACAAATTTTGATCAAAAGTGCACAAAGCATCGACTGAAAGGAGGAAAAACACACAGAGACCGTCTTAAACAAACCAATGACTGAGGTATAAAAAACCCACCACCTTTAGACAGAAAAGAAAAACATTTTCAGCCGAACAAACCTTGTAAACTGCTCTGCTTTGTGTTTGCAGCGCTAGACCTTTAATAATGATACATTTCTTTAATTAATATAGATAGAAATGCATTTATGTCATATTACTTTTTTTATATTTAACAATAATATCTGTACACTACTGGTAAACATTTTGCAATAATTAGGATTTTCAATAAGTCTCTTCTGCTCACAAAGGCTGCATTCATTTGATCAAATTACATTAAAGTAATATCTAAATTACATATCTGTAATATCTATTATTACAATTTCAAAATAGAATGTAATTTATTTCTGTAAAATGTAATTTATTCCTGTGATCAAAGCTGAATTTTCAGCATCATTACTCCAGTCTTCAGTGTCACATGATCCTTTAGAAATCATGCTGATTTGATGCTCATCTATGCTTAATTATTAGTAGTGCTCAAATATTAATAATGGCATTAGCAATAATTAGCAATGTAGAAAACAGTTGTGCTGCTTTCTTTTTTTTCAAACCATGATATTTTTTTCAGGATTTTTTAATGAGTAGAAACTTTCAAGGAATAGCATTTATTTTAAATAAAAATCTTTTTGTAACATTAAAAATGTGTTTAACGTCACTTTTGATCAATTTCACGCATCCCTTGCTGAATAAAAGTTTTAATTTCTTCTAATTTCTTTTCTGTTTTTTAATCTCAATTACTCCAAACTTTTTAATGGTAGTGTATCAAGGTTTCCACAAAAATATGAAGCAGCACAACTGTTTCCAACATAATCAGAAATGTTTCTTGATCATCAAATCATCATATTAGAATGAATTCTGAAGGATCATGTGACACTGAAGACTGGAGTAATGATGCTGAACATTCAGCTTTGATCACAGGAATAAATTACATTATATTCAAATAGAAAGAAAAGTCATTTTAAATTGTAATAATATTTCACAATATTTACTGTATTTTTGATCAAAAATACAGTAAAGCCTTGGTGAGCATTAGAGACTTCTTTCAAAAATTTCAAAAGATCTTCATTATTACAAAACTTTGACTGGTAGTCTATGTCTCTCGGTAACCTGACGTGTTTGAGAAAGCTGAGATCATCTGAAATCAAATAAAGGATCAGCAGAAATCAGACTCACCAGGAATGAGTGTTTTATTCATGGGAGTCACTCTGAATCCTCTGATTGGATACTGGAGTGGGGTGTTGGCAGGGGCGAGAATAAGAACATCGTTTTCTTTCCCTGTCCTGGGAGACACATGCCACTATTTTTGTTAACCCTCTCTTTGGGACATTGTCATTTATAAATTATGCTAAGAAATAAGCATTTAAAAGACAATAGGCCAAATAATCGCAATTGTGCAATTCTGAAAAAAAAAAGTCATGAAAAGAGATGTAAACTCGCAATTTTGAGAAAAAAGGTCGAATTGTGAGATAAAAAAAGTCTCAATTACCTTTTTTATTTCTTATTCTCTGTTGAAAACAAGCTTCCGTACATCACTTTCAGATAATAAAATTAAGATCTTTTTGCCATGTGCTTGACATTTTTGGAAACAAGGAAGTGAAGACATTAGGAGTGTTCGAGTTAAAGGGTAACTCTTGCCAAAATGCAACCTAGGGTCTTTTTGTGAATCGAGGCAAACTTTCGTTTAAAAGCATAATTAGAATGGAAACGCCACTTTTAAGTTTGACCGTATTTTCGTTTTCGGTCAAATTACCTTTTGAATGGGAGTCAAATTACCTTTTGGGGCACTACTATGATAGCATCAAAAATCGCTATTTTTAAAACACTAAGAAGGCTCGACACAACATGAAACTTTGCTCGAAGTATCACCAGGGGCTCTACACGTGAACTCGAGCATTGAGAACATTGTTTGTGTACACAGAGTTTACTAAAAAGAAAGATTTTGAACAACTCACTGTATCTGTGTCTGCCGGCATTTTGACAGTCAAAAATAGTCGATCTCCGAATGCAACGTAACAGGGAGGAGAGTAAAGATGGAAAGCTCCTAAAGCTTAATTCCATATAAATTCACAGATAATTTGTTGTTTTGTCGTTAGTGAAAATCAATATTGACCTTGTATTTGAAAAAGGATCCTCATATAAGAAGCAATACTAAAATTCAGAGTCAGTTCATTCGCATTCGGAGATCGACTATTTTTGACTATCAAAATGCCAGCGGACACAGAGACAGTGAGTTGTTCAAAATTATTTTTAGTAAACTCTGTGTACACAAACAATGTTCTCAATGCTCGAGTTCATGTGTAGAGCCCCTGGTGATACTTCCAGCAAAGTTTCATGTTGTGTCGAGCCTTCTTAGTGTTTTAAAAATAGCGATTTTTGATGCTATCATAGAAGTGCCCCTAGCACTCCCATTCAAAAGGCAATTTGACCGAAAACGAAAATACGGTCAAACTTAAAAGTGGCGTTTCCATTCTAATTATCCTTTTAAAGGGGTGGTTGAGTATGATTTCACTTTTCTAACTTTAGTTAGAGTGTAATGTTGCTGTTTGAGCATAAACAACATCTGCAAAGTTACAATGCTCAAAGTTCAAAACAAAGGGAGATATTTGCTTTTAAAGAAATCGTTTTTTAAGGGCTACAACAGGGGTGCCCAATCCTGCTCCTGCCAATCGACTGTCCTGCACAGTTCATCTCCAACCCTAATCAAACACACCTGAAGCAACCAATTAACGTCTTCAGGATCACTTGAAAATTAAAGGCAGGTGTGTTTGATTAGGGTTGGAGATGAACTGTGTAGGACAGTCGATCGGCAGGAGCAGGATTGGGCACCCCTGGACTACAACAAACGGCTGGTAGGGACTACACAACATTCCTCCCGGGTTAGTGACATCACTAACCCTAAAATTTACATAAACCCCACCCCGGAACACGATTTACAGATTATCATAACAGAATATGCTAATCAATGACTAGAAGACAACTACACATAAAGTACATTCATCAACTAACCATTCAGAAATGTCCTGTTGCTTCTACATGTTGTCACTTCTTCTTTAGTCTCTCCATCATTGTCTAACTCCGGTTTGAACATAAAAGGCTAAAGGTTTTAGAAATTGTCAGTGCATGTCTGTGTGAGTGCAAGCTGTTGAAGCTCCGCCCTCTGTGCCGGGAGCAGCAGCTCATTTGCATTTAAAGGAACAGACACAAAACAGTGCGTTTTTGCTCACCCTCAAAAAGTGACAACTTTAACATGCTATATAAAAATATCTGTGGGGTATTTTGAGCTAAAACTTCACACACACACTCTAAAAAAAAAAAGATCCTAGGTTGTATTTTGGCGAGAGTTACCCTTTAAACTATTCTAGGCTTCAACCGATGGGTGAGATCTGCCAGTTGCAGGCAGAGAGGAGATTAAAGATGGATCCGTCAAACAATTTTCTGCTTCTCGTTTCAGACATCTTTGAATTCCAATGTGTGAGAAGTTTCAGACAATTTGCCAAAAATGATTTACCCTAATAGGACAAAGTCATTTATAAATGACGGCACCCTAACCTCAACCGTTGTACTGGAAAATAAAGTGCAACCACTTTAGTCTTATGTAAATGTTAAGTAATTTATTTTCTTTTAGCTGTGAAAAGATCAGACAAATTGTGAGAAACCTGATCTGGTGTTTTCTGAACTCTTCTGCCCGCCGTTTCTGCAAGTCATCCAGCTCATCTTTTGGCACAAACCTGTTTGCAGGATCAGTCTTTTGGCAGGTACAGGGCACTGGATTATCATTGTGAAAAGGCCCTATACTGAGACATGCACACACACACAAAAAAATTTATTAAAAAACAAAAACAAGGAAGATACAGGTTCTAGGTTGCACAAATAAGTTAAATTAATCGACTCACTTTATTTTGTGAAAGTCTGGAATCTCTGTATCCTTGAGACCTTGAGACCTTGAAAAACTTGTATGAATAGATAAAAAAAAGCGTATTTGAGTACAGTTTGCATATAACCAAATAAAAGTGAAGCAGGAATGATCGTATCGAATTTCCTCCTAAACCAGCACGAAGCTCTTAGGGTTACCTATAAGAGATAACTATCATAACATTTTTATTTGTAATCTGGTTGGTTCATTCATGGATTTGTCAGGTAACCTCAAGCAGTGGTGTTCAAATTTGCGAGAATAAAAATGACAAAATATATATATATATTTTTTTATTTTTTTATTTTTTTATTGCAAGTTAACAAAACATAGTAGCTTATACAGGGTAAATTTATAAGCTACTTTTTTTTTTTGGTAATCTGTGGCTTGGACCCTGGTGTGCACCGGTTAGCACCCCAGCCAGAGACACCACATCCAGCCCAGATATCCATCCAACACATTTACTTTACATGAGAGAAGGGATTGGGGGCAAAGGTGGTAAAAGGGAGGGGCCAGTCAACCCAAAAGCCGAGTTCGTAATGACCATGCCGACAGTGCCAGTCGCACCCGCCGACAGCACCTAGAACAGTCACCTGACCCAGATCATTCATATTTAATAAAATATAGTTTACAAATTATAAATATTTATATGTAATGTTTTCTGAAATGTTGTTTATAGCAGAAGAGAGCGAATAGTACAAATGTTTTTATAATATCAATACCAATACCACCATCCCTACTACCACCATCACCAACAACAATAAATAGCAATAATATGCAGCTTTGCATATAAAAAATAAAAAGAAGTATAGCTTATAGAACATAACATACAAACATACATACACACACACATATATATATATATATATATATATATATATACAGTCATGGTCAAAATTTATGGCACCCCTGGTAAATATGATAAAAAATGGCTGTAAAAAATAAATCTGCATTGTTTATCCTTTTGATCTTTCCTTCAAAAAATTCGCAAAAATCTAACCTTTCATTGAAGTAAAAGAATTGAAATTGGGGGGTAAATCACATTATAAAATAAATGTTTTTCTCCAAAACACGCTGGCCATAATTGTTGGCACCCCTAGAATTTTTTATGAGAAAAATATCTCTGAAGTATTTTCCCATTAATATTTACATTTTTAAGCACACCAGGGTGACTAGGAACATGAAATTGTCCAGCTATGACTTCTTGTTTCACAGGAGTTTAAATATGAGGAAACACAAAGGCCAAATCCCCTGAATCATCCATCACAATGAGTAAAACCAAAGAATATAGTTCTGATGTGCAGCAAAAGATTGTTGAGCTTCACAAAATAGAAAGTGGCTGTAAGAAAATATCTAAAGAATTGAAAATCCCCATTTTGACCATCAGGGCAATAATTAAGAAGTCATAATCAACTAAAGATGTTACGAATCTGCCAGGAAGAGGACGTGTGTCTATATTGTATTAATGGACGGTGAGGAGGATAGTTTGAGTGGCCAAAGACTCTTCAAGGATCATAGATGGAGAATTGCAGGGATTAGTTGAGTCTTGGGGGTCAGAAAGCCTAAAAAAAATATATCAAACAACCCCTACATCACCACATGTTGTTTGAGAGGGTTTCAAGAAAAATCCTCCTCGCTCATCCAAAAACAAACTCCAGCATATTCAGTTGTTCTACCGGATTCTATGGTCAGATGAAACAAAAAAAGGGCTTTTTGGCAGCAAACCCACCAGATGTGTTTGGTGCAAACAGGGATAAAAAGTACCCCATGCCTACGGTTAAATATACTGCTGAATCTTATATGTTGTGGGCCTATTTATTTGCTGGAGGTCCTGGACATCTTGTTCAGATACATGGTATTATGGATTCTAGCAAATACAAACAGATAAAAAATCAAAACCTGACGGCCTCTGCTAGAAATCTTATAATGGGCCGTGGTTGGATCTTCCTTCAGGACAACGATCCAAAACAAACATCAAAATCAACACAAAAATGGGTAACTGAGCACAAAATGAAGCTTCTGCCATGACCGTCCCAGTCCCCTAAACTGTGGGCTGAACTGAAGAGGAGAAGCACCAACATGAACTTGTGAATCTGAAGGATCTGGAGAGATCCTGTAAGGAGGAATGGTCTCTGATCTCTTGTCAGTTATTCTCCAAACTCATTAGGCATTATAGGAGAAAACTCAGAGCAGTTATTTTGGCAAAAGGAGATTGCAAAAAGTATTTAATAACAGGGTGCCAACAATTATGGCCAGCGTGTTTTGGAGAAAAACATTTATTTTATAATGTGATTTACCCCCCACTTTCAATTCTTTTACTTCAATGAAAGGTTAGATTTTTGTGAATTTTTTGAATGAAAGATCAAAAGGATAAACAATGCAGATTTATTTTTTACAGCCATTTTTTATCATATTTATCAGGGGTGCCATCAATTTTGACCACCACTGTATATATATATATATATATATATATATATATATATATATATATATATACATACAGTATATATTACACTACACATACATACATAAAAGTCCTCAATCCACAAATAATTGTAGAATGATGTATTCAATAATACTCATAACTTAATTTTAAAGAAATCTGATAGTTTATTAGCGACATCTATCCAGAACTGATTAACCGGTGGGCATAGCCAGAGTGCATGAAGGTAAGTGTCCAGTGTAAAACTGCAGTTAGTACATCTATCGGAAGTTACTAGTCCCATTTTAAACATATTGTGCTGTGTTATGTGTGTTCTGTGTACAATTTTATACTGAATTAACTGGATGTTTATGTTTGTACTTAAGATAAAAGTGTTTCTGCAAACTGTTTTCCAAAATTCCTCATTTGTGTTGATATTGAGATCTTCTTCCTGGTGCCACTTTCAACAGATGGTGAAAATTTAGCCTACATTCACCTACATTTTTACCATCTAAAGTTAATAGATTTGTTCAGGGGAATCAATGGGGCATCTTCCTTCAGTGAGATTTATCTTATTTATTTATTTATTACATAATGTTTTTTTTTGTTGTTGTTGTGTGTGTGTGTGTGTGTGTGTGTGTGTGTGTGTGTGTTCTTATAATAGCCCACAAATTAAAGATTGATGACTGCAAGTAATTAATAATTAACATAATTCCTTGTGTGCATAGCATACACAGATTTGAAGTATTTTATATTATTTAAACCTTGTGACAGAATTTTCTACTTCAAGTATATTGGGAAGTTTAACTTCAACTACTTCACTTAGATTTTCTTCTATTGATGTTTGATATTTGAAAAGCCTGGCCTTTTGATATCCAAAAAGATTAAGCAAGGCAAGTTTATTTATATAGCACATTTCATACACCATGCGCAATTTAAAGTGATTTGCAGAAATGTGTTAAAATAATCACAAAATAAAAGCAAGGAAAATTAAAACAGTTATAATAATAATATATAATAAAATAATAAATATAATAATAAATATATAATAATAAAAATATAATAGTAAATATATAATAATAAAATAATAATAATAAATAAATTAAAAGAGAAATAAGGTACAGTTAAAATTAATTTAAATAGTAAAAATATGATACATAAATACACTTCTCATCTGGCAAAACTCTTACTCTGAGATTTTCCCATGGTGATTACACTGTGTTTTACTTATTCTTATTACATAAATCATTAAGAGCCTGATGAAGTGAAAGCAATGTCTGTTAAGAGCAGGAAATAGGGATTTTCTTGACATGATCACTATGTAGGCTACTTACGAAAACTACGAAAACTTCTACTATTTTATTACAGAACATGTTTTATCACTGTCAACGTAGTTTGTATGAGATGGGGGAAACAGAAACGCTCTTTATGGTCAACATGAAAATATTTCCGTCTAACATTTCAGTAGCACAATATGTCTGTTAAGAGCAGGAAATAGGCATTTTCTTGACATGATCACTATGTAGGCTACTTATGAATACTACGAAAACTTCTAATATTTTATTACAGTACATGTTTTATCACTGTCAACGTAGTTTTTATGGGATGGGGGGAAACAGAAACGCTCTTTATGGTCAACATGAAAATATTTCTGTCTAACATTTCAGTAGCCCAATATAAGGGCATTGTCATTATCATATCAGACACGTTCAAAACGTTTTAAGATCCCTGATTTAAAAATGTGCTTCATGAGGTAATAACGTCAAAACTGAAGTCAAAAATATTATTTCATTTGACTAAATCAATCGGAACACATTAGGAAAGCTACAAAAATCATTTTAAGGGACATTTCAGGTACAGAGTGATGTAGGAAAGACAATAAAGTGACACATACCTTAAAACCTTTGCTGAAGTTTTACTCCAAACCTTCCCGTCAAAATAAAAGAACGTCAGCAAACCCGTTAAAATAACGATGACGATGAATAAAGTTTTGATGACTCCGTGCATGATTAAATCTGTCAAGGTTCAATCATGATTATATAGGCTATATATTTATGCATAAAACGTTCTATATCAAAATGAATCGTTAAAACCTCAAATTACGCCATCTAAGCGTCAAAATAAAGCCATGTTTAAAGATTTTCCGATGTGTTGTTACCTGGTGAAGAGCGGCAGGTGAATAAGGGAGTGGCAGGACTCCAGTGGCAGGGATGTGGCCGTTTGGAGAGACTCAAGGCAGCTGCGCATTATTTCAAGATTTTCACGGATAATTTCCCATACATGCATACATACATACATAGGCTACATATACACACACACACGCATATATATAATATATATATATATATATATATATATATATATATGCGTGTGTGTATATGTAGCCTGTATGTATGTATGCATGTATACTGTACACAGTACATCATGCATGTATTAGTGTGTGTTTTCTGATAAATGGTTTATGATTATTATGATTAGAGAAGGATGAAGGGGTACATTAACCATACTGAAATGAATCCCGTTAACAGTTAGGCTATGGATCGTATGTTAAAAACATGTTATGGATTGATCGTATTTAGGAACATAGTTAATTAACTCAGTAACTATCTCTCCGGTTTCATTTCATTAAGTTAATATTTACCGAACATTGCTGAATTGTAACATTTCACTCCTCGTGTTTGAAACTAAACCATGCATTTTCTGTTTGTGTTGCAAAGATAATAGCTATGTCATTTAATGGCAGACACTTGTAACTAGTTTGGATCACATTTTGAACACACTAACTTCAAAGTAGGGTGAATTGCCCTAATGTGGGACACTGCCTAATGGCACACCTAAGGTCTAGTGTTTGTAGGTCCTCCATAAATACATGAATGACAGTGAAATATGGGTTAGAGTGGTCTCAAACCGGTTCCACGGAGGGCCTAGTGTATGCAGGTTTTCTCTTTTACCTTGAACCAAACTGATTGAGTAGGTCACTAATTGGTTAAGATCTCCCCTCACCTGGTAGTCTAGGTCTTAATTGGGCACTAATTGAAGGGAAAGACCAAAAACCTGCATACACTAGGCCCTCCGTGGAACCGGTTTGAGAACTCTAGACAAAGTGGTGTCATGTGATCAAAATCATATGACCTATCAAATGTCCAATCATATTTGAGGGTGGAGCAGTCATCAAACAGGAGGCACCTTGTGTGAAGACCATCTGAAGGCCAGTGACATAGAGTTTTAACAAATTTGATATTAAGGAGTTAAATACATTTTAAACAAAGCAATCCTGCTACTTTTTAGCCTAATATGCTTATGAAATGTTTGTCCATCAAAAAATAGTCTAACTTTGTGTGTATAAACTATATATTTTATATTTTTATCAAATTTCCTAGTGTCCCACATTAGGAAATATGGTTTCCAAATCCGGGACAGCTTGATCAGCCTAATGTGGGACAGTACTTCAATGAGTCAAAAATGTGTGGTGGGGCATGGTTTGTGGGACAAACATGGTTATTTACATGGTTTTAGTCTTGTAATGCAATATTACAATACTGTTAATGCAGATTTTTACAGTCATGTGAATTTTTTATTCTTGGAGGGCGGTTTGAAGGCTCTTTGTGTGTATGTGTGCGTGTACATGCATACATATGTATGTGTGTGTGTGTGTGTGTGTGTGTGTGTGTGTGTGTGTGTGTGTGTCTTTCTCTCTCTCTCTGTGTGTGTGTAAAAGGTAGGTTGACTTAAAATGAAAAATAGCTCTGAATGTAAAAATGGCGTAGAAAACCAATAAAGCAATTCCACTTTTTTTTATGCATCTGGTTAATTCAATGAAATGTATTTCAGATCACAATGGCAAAGGTAAGAAAGACAGGGACAGATTGTTAGACACAGAAAGAGAGGCAGAAACAGGGAAAGGATAAGAGAAAGAAACTTAATCAGTGGAGGCAGGACAGGATGAGAGGAGCCATAGAGGAGTATAGGCAGATTGTTGAGGATGATGGGGTCCCTCAGCTGAGACTGTTGGCCAGGGCATGGAATGACCCTAAATATACTCTCCAGTGAATAAGATTTTATTAATTCTACATGTATCAATGTGATTTTTTGTCTTTTATCATAGATTTTTCAGTGTCCCACATTGGGGACACAAACTGTCCCACATTAGGAAGCTGCAGATTTTCTCAGACAACTTGCAATAAGAGCACTGATATGTCTATAATTTCTCTTATAAATGGGTTATCTGAATTTTCTCTTTTGATTTGATTAGGACACATCCTGTTTTTTTTTAAATGGTATTGGGTGTGGATTTAATGTTTTGGTTACATATCGCAATATGTCACAGAAGTCTGAAGTGCAAAAAATGTCCCACATTAGGGCAATTCACCCTACTACAAGATATAGACAGAAAGGTCAAAACTGTTACAACCATCCCCGGTCTCCCCTAGTCGTTGTTGTAAATGTATTCTACGTTATAAGAGCAGTCCACTTCCCTCCAAAATTAAACACAAAAACGTATTAATGCTGTGTTTCTGTCAGTCCCCAGAGAAAAAAAAAATGCTATTATAAGTATTTAATGTAAGCGTCAACATAATAATCAATGTAAATTATGCGTCAATATTTACCGATAATTGCTGCAAACAAACCCGCTTAAATCATTCAAACCGGTTGACAGCGCGGCTCTGTTTGGTTTGGAACTATTGAGAGCTACATAAACCACGTGACTGCGTGGCGGCGAGATCACAGAGTGTCGCAACTCTCATATTTAACGGCTCTGTGTAACCCCAAACAATGAGATATCAGATCGCTGCTTGTCACTTTCTTTTACTGTCTATCCTTGTCACCACTGAGGTGGGGACATTCCGTGAGAGATTGTGATTGACCTACACGATTAATGTAGGGTGACCACCCGTCCCGCGTAGCGCGTGCGCGCACAGCGTTTGAAGCCCAATTCACGCGTCACGCAAATTGAGACCGTGTCACGCATAATCTATGCTTGCTCAAAAAAAAGTTGGTCGCTCTATATACACGAGCCCCAAGCAGACAAACGAACATTACTTGACATTTCAGCACGCTATTGTTGCCACACAAACCCCTCAGTTGAACTGCTGACTAGGTTGTTGTCAACTTTTTCGTTGTTGTCATGACAGCGCACGCACGCGCATACCAGACACACTTGGAAGGAAGGAACTTTTAGATGCGCGCTTTCTAATTCGAAAAATTCTAGAAAGAGACTGTCTGAGAGGCAACGCCATCATCAATTAAAAAGAGAAGGTGTGAGTACAAGAAACAAGAATGGGGAAATGAATATTTGTGGCTGAAAGGTGTTGAGGGGGATACCGAGAGGGCTTTTTGTGACCTTTGCAAAACGTCCTTCTCAATCGGACATGGAGGGAGGGGAATACGAGGTCAATCGTATTTTTTTTTAAATATTTTTTTTTTAACTGTTCCTGTGGTGTTGAGCAACTACAATTCCTGTAATCCTATAAATTTATATTATAATTTATTAATTTATTTAAAGTAAATAAATTGTAATGAAAAATAAATAAAATTAAATAGTAAATCTTAAGTGGAAGTACATCTGTCAATTCATTGAATGTTCAAAATATTATGAGTCTTTATTTAGAAAAAAAATACACATTGGTTGGCCTATTCATGAGCATACATCAACAATTACACGTTTAGGAGAATAGGGCATTATTAATACTATGCAAGGTGGTATGTGCTAGAAATGGGTAAACCACTATCAGTGAGTCTGCCAGTGGGGCACCGCCGCGCCAGACAGTGTCCCACATTGTCCCTCAGAAACATACCCCTTGTCCCCCCTTGGGCTTATTAGCAGGTGGTCACCCTAGATTAATGTTATTAATTTAATTGGATTAGCGGTGAAAATCACGAACGCAAATGGTTAGGCCTAATTGCATGGGATGCAGTTCTAATGTGCTAATTGCATGGGATCACGGTCAAAATCCCCAGTATATCACACCAGAAATCATATAATTGAAGCAAACCATGAATAATTATTATATTATGGTAGTCTTTTCTCTCTGTTTTGCATGCGTCATCATAATCATTATTATTAATATTTTTTTATTTTTTTTTGCTCTTGTCACAGTGTATTCTTAACCTGAATTAGCAATGTTCATAGAGGTACGGTAGGCAACACCAATAGGTATTTATATAATGTAACACAAAATAAACTTTTTTTTTTTCTTCATGATACAGGGCATAATCTTAGTTTCGTTTTTATTTTGTTACCATAGATCTGCGGACATCACTCGGTTTTAATTTGAGGAGTTAAAACCTGACGATATTGAAACATAAATTCATATAACATAAATTGCCTGTCATTTTCTTAATTTCTAAGTCAATAAAGTGTGCTAAATGAAAAAAATGAAGAAAAAAACAACACTTTTAATAGCCTATATGTCCAAATAGAAACTGTTATTTAAAACTGTAATAATTTATCACAATATGTCACGGCAGATACAAACAAAAGGTGTGAGGACTCAAAAGCTGGAGAAATAAGTATTTATTAATAAAAACACAAAACAAAACCCACGAGGGGGAAAAACAGAACTAAGTAAATACAAAAACAATAACAGACTATGAACACTCTGGAAGAGCTCGGGGAACAGGAAACAAAAGACAACGTACCGACACAGACTGCAAACAAGAGGGAACTATAAACGGAAACAAATCAGGAGGGAACAGGTGGATGATGAACTCAAACAATAATCAGATAACAAGGGGGAGGGATCAGACAATAACACGAGCACATGGCCCAAAATAACAAAACACCCATGTGCAGCACAAGACAGGACAGGCATGTGACACAATACTGTTGTTTATACTGTATTTTTGATCAAATAAATGCAGGCTGGGTGAGCATAAGAGACTTAAAAATCCAACTGACCCCAAACTTTTGAACGTTAGTGTACAGTATAAATTTCTTGGAGTAAAAAAAATAAATCCAGAATATATTTGCTCACTATTAATTAAATTGGTTGTTAAATACTAATTATTAAAAGGTTATTAGAAGATGGATCACATATGTCTGATCAAATAATCAAATATCAAATGAAACCTATACAGTAGCTTCGCCTACCTTCGTGAATGTGTCAGTTTTCTCTATCACTGGGCAATGTGTATAGGCGAGCCAATTAGGGGTGAGTTCCCTAATGAATATTCATGAGTCTTCCCCTACCACCCTGCAAAAAAAAAAAAAAAAAAAAAAAAAAAAATCGCGTACGGCGGCAAACGCACATAGCGCTGCCTTGAAGTATATTTGAGTGTGCTGTACTTTTTATGTAGCCTAGGCTAATATGATTTTGGGGTTATTTATGTAATTTACTTTTTCTTTATTTTGAATTGTTCTGTGTGACCAAGCTGGGATTGTATAGAGGGTTGGCTGGTTATTAATATCCTTTGAGGGGGAATGAACTTTTGTTCTACAATGTATTTTCTTTGATTAGCCTACATATATTTTTGTTATATTGGTTTGTTTGTGTCAATAAAAAATATATTTTTTTGTGAGAACATTGTAATTAGGCTATTTTTATTTTTATTTTATTTTTTTTAATCACCCTTGCTTGAAGGAAAAATTACCATACTTACAATTATATCAGTAGGTAATTGTCAATTAGGGGCCGGAAATGTAAGAATATTTCAATCTTTATATTTTCACATTTTTTATCATAGAATTTTGGTATAATAATTATGTTTGTTAATTAGTCATTTGCGGTTGAATATATTTCTTTGGTTTATATTTGTTCTTACTGCGCATGTTCAGTTTGTAGCGCATGTAAACATTTTGACGCACATGCAGTAAGTGCAGACGCACAGTGGGAGAACACAAAGCTCTTGACCGTTTATCATAATATAGCATAAATTGGCTAACAAGTATAGTATCTCTGCAAATTAGTTGTTGAGAAGACGTCGCTGCGCAAGAGGATCATGCTGTATGTAAGAAATGTGATTCTTTTTTGACTTGGAAGAGTTAACAGTGTTAAAGGAACAATGGACTTCGAGTTGTAAATGCAAGATAAGAAGATACGCGTCAAAACTTGTGGAATAACTAAAAGACATTCACATGTCCAGTACATGTAAGTCAAAAGCTTTCTTCGTTGTTTAAATTAAGAGGAGTTATTACAAGTGCGAACTTTACTGCACGTCAATGAAAGACCTCACTTGCGAAGGGCTCGGTTGTTTTGGAAACAGAAGTGCACCAGTTACCAGTGCTTTCACTAAACCTTGTGCATTCTGTGAGAAAGGCCATAGCTTGGAGATATGTTATCAGTTTGGTGCTAAGCCATTTAAAGACAAATTAGACTTTCTAAGAATGGATCTTTCTTTTGCTTTGGATGCAAAGAAAGGACACTTAAGCAAAGTCTTTAACAGAAGAAGCACATTACAGCTGTGGTCAAAGAAACATCCTAGCATGTTACTATGAGGCGCCACGTAGGATTTAAATCAAACTTCCTTATCAATACATACATAACACACGTGTATATACACCTATAAATTACTCGCATATACATGTATACTATTGGATGTTCAAAATACATATATGAAATACACGTGCACACTAATATGAAATCCATACCAATACATATTATGTTAGTCATGAATGCATATACACTTGTGAATAACTTGCATATACATATAAACTTGACGCACGCATACACCTATAAACACTCGCATATACATATAAACTTCCATGCATATACACCTATAAACACTCGCACATACATATAAACTTCCATGCATATACACCTATAAACACTCGCACATACATATAAACTTCCATGCATATACACCTATAAACACTCGCACATACATATAAACTTACATGCATACACACCTATAAACACTCGCACATACATATAAACTTCCATGCATATACACCTATAAACACTCGCATATACATATAAACTTCCATGCATATACACCTATAAACACTCGCATATACATATAAACTTCCATGCATATACACCTATAAACACTCGCACATACATATAAACTTCCATGCATATACACCTATAAACACTCGCACATACATATAAACTTCCATGCATATACACCTATAAACACTCGCACATACATATAAACTTCCATGCATATACACCTATAAACACTCGCACATACATATAAACTTACATGCATACACACCTATAAACACTCGCACATACATATAAACTTCCATGCATATACACCTATAAACACTCGCATATACATATAAACTTCCATGCATATACACCTATAAACACTCGCATATACATATAAACTTCCATGCATATACACCTATAAACACTCGCACATACATATAAACTTCCATGCATATACACCTATAAACACTCGCACATACATATAAACTTCCATGCATATACACCTATAAACACTCGCACATACATATAAACTTACATGCATACACACCTATAAACACTCGCACATACATATAAACTTCCATGCATATACACCTATAAACACTCGCACATACATATACACTCGCTGAACGCAGACACACCTATAAACACTCGCACATATAAACTTCCATGCATATACACCTATAAACACTCGCACATACATATAAACTCGATGCGCGCATACACATCCATAAAACACTCGCGCATACATAACGTGGATGTGTGCTTTGTGTATGTATATGCGAGTGATTTCATATGTGTATGTGCGTGAACTTTTCAGTGCAAACGGAAGGCATTTCAGTGTAACCGGAAGGCATTTCAGTGTAAAAGGAAGGCATTTCAGTCTAACCGGAAGGCATTTCAGTGTAAAAGTCATTTGTGTCATTTTGATAGTTTGTTTTCCAATTTGAAATGAAATAAGCATAAACGAGAAAACGGCCCCTTTATTCGTTTTTTTCGTTAAAAAAAATATATAAATAAAAAAAAAAACGAAAAAAAATGAGATTTCGGCTTGATTTTTCGTTTTTTTAGTTCACAGGCAAAAAACGAATAAATTACTTCAAAATTCATTTTCCACATGTGGGCGGCCTGACACGCCCCCTTCCGCCGATTGGTCAAGCAAGTCATGTGACGTCATCAGTTGTCGCTCGGGTCTGTTCTACAAAATAATAGTCCTCTACTATGGCTACAGATTCTTAAACTGTACAGGGCAGGTCCTATTGGGCTTTCTTCTGTGCAACTTTAAGCGTTTCACAGAAATCTTTACATCAGAGATATTAATTATTAGTCTGCCACCAGCCTGTTTTATTTAGCTGTGCGGAGTTAAATCTGTGTGGTGAAGCTGCGCTTGACAGCGCCGAGCGGGAGAGGCTCACTGACCAACAGTCAGCAGTCAGAACTTTTCTTTTAGACGCTCCGTTTTGAAACGGGATGGTGATTGCAAATACTGTAATGCCAATCGGCTGAGGGTGGTATACCGATGATGGTGAAATACAGTTTTACTGAAACTGTAATCATATCCGCGACCCGCGAGAATGAGACAGATGATTGACAGGACGATAGCGAAGGCAATTAAAGGTGCAAGATAACTTCTGTTAACAAAATAAAAAATAAAAAAGTGTTTAATATAAGTGACTTTGTCTTTGTTTTATTGTTTTTGTTGTTTTTAATCAAATAATTGTGAACCACAAACTGAGCCTTCGTTTTAAAGGGCAATTTCCAAATATATTTATTTGTTATAATATGGGTATTTTATAATACTGCATAAATAAAAACAAACACACGTAATATGTATGCCTATAGGCTAAACACCACAGTTTTTTGGTTTTGTTTGTGTGAACGTTTACCCCCAACCATATTTCTTCATGGGCTCCACTCCAGGGGTCACATCAGCACCCCTACTTCCCGTGGTAGGCTACTAACTGTAATTAACAGTATGCTGACCCAGTTTATATGTAAAATCTTTGGTATATGTAATCTATATGTAGGCTAACATCTAAAAACACTTTACAGTGTGATGGAAATAAACTTTTCTTAAAGCGTGTTGTAGCCTATATCACCACAGATTTATTGGCACCCTTCTATCTGTGTTGTATACTGTAATAGACAATTGTCCTGCAAAACGATGAGGTTTTTTGTAAGAAAAACATTGCGAGCAAATGTCGAATTCTTGTTTGAAATATAAATCAACAACGTAAGAGGCTTTAGGCTTTTTTTTTTTTTTTACGAAAAAAACGAATAAAGGGGCCGTTTTCTCGTTTATGCTTATTTCATTTCAAATTGGAAAACAAACTATCAAAAAGGCAGGTTAATTCCGTGTACGCACAAATGCCTTCCTTTTACACTGAAAAGTTCACACACATCCACATATGAAATCACTCGCATATACCAGAGATGGGACCAAGTCACACATGTGCAAGTCTCAAGTAAGTCTCAAGTCTTAACCTTCAAGTCTCAAGTAAGTCCCAAGTATTTTTTTCTTGGGCAAGTCAAGTCAAGTCAAGTCAAGTCACAGGCTATGTCAAGTCAAGTCAAGTCAAGTCATGTAGTAGGTCAAGTCAAGTCCAAGTCAAGTCACCTTATTATTGTAATTTTACCTGCAGAATCTGATCTTAATAAAGTGAAAAGACCAGATATGGGTAACTGTCAATAAATTACAATAATTTGGAGTTGCATTGTAAATACGCATGTTCAGTAAAATACATCATGGAATCAAACAAAATTGTAACTTCATAAAATTATTTATTTTTCACTTCTGCCAACAGTGTTTAAAATGTAACAAAGTTTAATGTTGTACGTAAACTGTGTTTACAATAAGTGTATTGTGATTGTCAAAACATTTTAGTAACTAAACTGAATTGTATTCGGTTTAGTGACAACATGTTACAATGTTTACATGGTACAATTTCTGGTAAGCTACGCTTTTTTATTATTTCAATTCAATTATTGTGATCTGATTTAATATTGACTCATTTGGATAAATATTAGGTAGGCTACACAAGATAGGCATTAATTTTTCTCAAGAAAAAAACAACTCACCTAATGCTGTAAACATACAGAGAGATATAATGCGTTTTTAATAACAACTTTATTTAATGATAAGTAAAAATATAATAAATATGTAATAGTACACATATTTAGCAAAATACTTTTTTCTAGCCAACTAACGTGCTATAGCCATATTATGGTCAAATGGCTTTCCTGAGGTAAATGTTATGTGACATAATTCTCCAGCTGTTTTATTGACCCATTTGTTTGATTGATTGGTCGATATTATGTATGAGGAATATACATTTCGGTAAGTTGTAGGCCTACTGTATCTTTCAACATTGTTCATTCGTGTTTATTTCTAGAGATGATCGGTTCACCTGCCGCTATAGGGATCTGTCGCGTCACATTTACAAGCGCCAAAACGGTATTTATTGTTTGAATTTCGTAATAAAAGTGACAGAATCTGAGAGCTGAGATTTTTTTATATCATATGTAACCTGCTCTTGCGTCGCGATTTTTCTGTGCGTGAGAAAATGAATGTGTGGCGACGTGAGAGCATGTGAAAAGTGTCGCGTGTGTCTCACGGTGAATGCGTGAGTTGGCAGCTCTGTCTGGCTGTCCGCGATGTTAATGTTGCATGTCTTGCAAAGCGCTGTTCATCTTTTGCCATCTTGTGAATAATTCTTGAAGCCGAAAGCGATGACCCTCGGAGTCAGTACCCCTCCGGCTGACATGTTGATGTGATATCTGATCTAAGTGGGCGTGGTGTGCAAGGTACGAGAGGGCGCGACTGATGATAGTGTCGTGATCCAGTCATGACAACGCTATTCTCAGCCTGCGCTCCAGCTGGGTAGGCTAATCAACTTTATTTTGTTTAATAATTTATATATTTTATATTCAAACTGAAAACATGATGTGATTAACACTCAAGTCATTCAAGTCATCGTGTCTCAAGTCAAGTCAAGTCCCGAGTCTTTAACTTCCAAGTCCGAGTCAAGTCTCAAGTATTTAATTTTTTGTCAAGTCAAGTCACAAGTCATAAAAATAGCGACTCGAGTCGACTCGAGTCCAAGTCACCAAGTCACAAGTCCCCATGTCTGGCATATACACACAAAGCATGCATCCACGTTTTATTTTATATGTATGCGCGAGTGTTTTATGGATGTATATGCGCGCATCGAGTTTATATGTATATGCGAGTGTTTATAGGTGTATATGCATGGAAGTTTATATGTATGTGCGAGTGTTTATAGGTGTATGGAAGTTTATATGTATGTGCGAGTGTTTATAGGTGTCTATGCATGGAAGTTTATATGTATGTGCGAGTGTTTATAGGTGTATATGCATGGAAGTTTATATGTATGTGCGAGTGTTTATAGGTGTATATGCATGGAAGTTTATGTATATGCGAGTGTTTATAGGTGTATATGCATGGAAGTTTATATGTATATGCGAGTGTTTATAGGTGTATGCGTGCGTCAAGTTTATATGCAAGTTATTCACAAGTGTATATGCATTCATGACTAACATAATATGTATTGGTATGGATTTCATATTAGTGTGCACGTGTATTTCATATTTTGAACATCCAATAGTATACATGTATATGCGAGTAATTTATAGGTGTATATGCACGTGTGTTATGTATGTATTGATAAGGAAGTTTGATTTAAATCCTACGTGGCGCCTCATATGTTACACTTAACCACACAAGACAAGATTCCCGAGAAGGGAATGGTAAAAGTTGAAGAACCTGAAGTTACCACTTTACCTGCCATAATAAGTCATGAGACTTGTACAAATGCCTGCTGTGTTCTTGCCATACCTGTCAAAATGAAGTCCAAAATGAGTGACGAGTGCATTGAAGGGCCGTTTCTAGGCATAGGCAAACTAGGCGGTCGCCTAGGGCGCAAACAGCTGGGGGGCGCCAGTGAGAGCCCCACCACACCAAGATATTTTTTTTCTCGCCCAAGCGAGTGGAAGAAAAATCCTTATTTTTTTTACATTTCCGATAATGGAGCGTATATTTGCACTACGTGCCTGTCTTTTTGGCAAAAAGACGCCCATTTCTAAATATCTACAGTGGCATAGGTCGTAAGGCGTAAGGCGTGAGGTGCTTGAAAGTAGCTTTTGATGCATTCGACTCGAGTTCGAATCCGCCTTTTGCCGAACTCGCTCTTCTTCTCCCTTTTCCCAACACATGAGATGTAAAATTTATAGCCTAACATAAAGGTCTCTAGCGTTATATTTTGTCACAGGGGCGTGTCTAGAGGGGGGGGGGGGGGGGGGGCACGGGGTGGCACCGGCCCCCCCTGGAATATGATTGCCCCCCCCTGGTGCCCCCCCAACATCATTGGGCTAGATTTACTGTCAACATGACAAATGCCCAACGCCATCAGAGCGCTGTCAATCACTGCTTGATTTGCGATTCGCAAAGCAGAATCTCTGGTCCGCGTTTTTCAAAGTCAGGAGAGAGACACCTCGACATGTCACTGTTTATGGTATACACACTCAATTACAGTATATTATATTGTTAATTTCGTTGACGAAAAATGTTCGCCATTATTTTCGTCAACGACATTTTTTCACAGACGAACACGAGACGATAACTAGCTATATCAAAAACAGTTTTAAATGACGACAACTATGACGAAAATGTATTGACATTTTCTTCAACGAATAAAAAATAGACGAAAATGTCCCCAATCGTCCCTCCCTAACATTTTCGTCTATTTTTTCGCCAGTCAGAACTGATTTGCGTTTGTGGTAGTTGCGCACATTTGAATAACGTGCTGATCTACCCAGCGGCACACGAGTTGGAATGCGCTTGATGCTGCATGTCTCACAAATCGTTCAAAAATGTAAACGTCTGGGAGAAAGAGAAAGGCAGACATATGGACAGATCTGAATAAGAGTGACGACGCGAAATAGAGCTTTATTCGGTATGTTTTTCTGTGCGAACACACACACACACGCAACCCGAAGAGTGCAGCCCTGCACATAGACAGCTAAGCGCGCTGCGCAAAGGACTGAATTGAGCTCTCTTTCGCGTCTGAATGGACAAATACACACAACATGTCCGTTTTTGAGAGTATTTGAGAGTTTCGACGTAAACACAGTCGGTTATGTCTTTACAGAACGTACAGTTGTGAGAATATCGGATGTGCATTAGCAGTGCAATTGGATCTGCACACTCGGTCTTAAAGTGACAGTGCGTAATAAACCTAATGCCTTCTGTACACTTAATATTGTTCAAACAACAAAATAAAAAGAGAAAAGCATTCACTGCTCTTTAATAATAGCTTTAATAAAGATTAATTATATTTAATTCATACAAATAAATATATCTGCTTGAAAGAATAAACAATGATGTATGTAAGTAAAGACTGCCTAAACATTAATTGAAAAAAAAAAGACTGTTCTACTTTAGGAGAAGTTTTTCCAGTTGAATTTTCTGATTTCCCATGGGCCCCCCCTCACTGGTTCTTGGTCCCCCCTGTGCCCCCCCCCCCCCCATTTATAAAATCCTGGAATCGCCCCTGTTTTGTCAACGAACTAAAATCGAAATCGTGATGCTTTGTGCCTTTATAAAACAGCACAAGACTTTAATTAAGTAGCCAGGCATTCTGTTTGTGCTGCGTGATTTAGAGAAAAGTGCGCACTTTGCTCACGCGATCAGCATGGTGATCTGGTGTTTTCTCCAAAATAAAAGCTCAAGGGTTTATTTCTTGCAAGTGAAGAAATTAGGACCTAAGTATTGTAATTTTCCTATACTATTGTAGTGTAATGTAAAATATACTTTTGAAATATTCATTTTAATTTATACAGTACATATTGGCTATATGGATTTTACGTCATAGGAATACTTATATAAATCATAAACACCAGTGATAATGTAATGTAGACTGAGACTCTATATCATAACTAAGATGTTTGAGCCCTCTTTAGTGTCCAGGTACAAGTCAATGGTTTTTCTTTGTTCAATGTGCACAGTTCATGGGTTGAAGCTCTTAATTTTTAGCTCTCAAAGTGCACCAGATTGATGCATTAATTTAACCTTAAAATGTACAAAATTTTCATGCCCCCGAAACCCCCTAGAGGGACAGAGGTCCACCCAACATAGTTTCACAAAATCCTATGGGAGAGAACGATCATTTATTAACTTTACTCCAGCATAGTGCAACAAAGTCCTTTTAAGTGAGTAAAACTGTTAATTCCAAATTACAGTTTTTTTTGCTCAATAGGAATCTTGCCTAGGGTGCCAAAAAGGCTAGAAACGGCCCTGAGTGTATGCCTTTATGGACCAAGGCCAAGGCACTAGCAAGACGGTTGGATGCCCAGGGTAAGCACCATGGCCTCAAGGAAACGAGTGGAAAGTTATGTATTCACTGACTTGGAAGTGAGTGGATTGGAAGAGAACAACTTGAACTTTCCAAAGTGTTAACACAGAAGGTCATACCAGTGTCAATGGAAATCGTTCCACAACAACACGACGTTGCCTCACATTGACGATGGAGTGGAGATCCTCATAGGGAACAAGGAGTTCAAGCTTCTGGAACCATGCAGAGTATTAAATAGCAATATGCAGTAAAGACTGGCCTTGGATGGATTTTGAACGGACCAAGAGAACCGGTTGAAAACAGCATGGCTATGCACAAACAAGCGTTACAGTCAACAGAATCTCCATTGAGAGTGTGGAACAGATGCTGACACAACAGTACAACCACAATATTCCTGCAAGAAATTGTGATGACAAAGCTGAATTGTTGCAGATAAATCACCAGTTTTTTTAGTCTGTATCTAATTCAGTGCAATTTTCTGATGGTCACTACTACACTGACCTCCCAATCAAGAAAACGGTTGTCCAAATGCCTATCGAAGTGCAGCTGTCCAGCGAACACTAAATCTCAAAAGGAAATTCCACACAAAAAAATCGCTCCTTTCATGAAGAGTACAAAAACTTCATGAATGACATGCTAAGCAAAGGTTACACAGTCAAGGTGCCTACATCACATTTAAGTTGTCAAGATGGTCAAATTTGGTATATTCCTCACAATTAGGTGTACCATCCACAGAAGAAGAAACTGAGAGAGGTGTTTGACTGTGCTGCAAGTTTCCAAGGGATGTCTTTGAATAGTGAGCTCCTACAGGGTCCAGATATGACAAATTCCCTCACCTGAGAGCTCACTCGCTTCAGACAAGAGTCAGTTGCCATGATGGCAGATGTTGAAACTATGTACTACCAGGTGAGAGCTACTGAAAAAGACAGTGACATGCTCCACTTCCTATGGTGGCAAGATGGAGATGTAAATCAGAATTTGGATGAGTACAAAATGGTTGCTCATCTCTTTGGAGCAAAGTCTTTTCCAAAGCTGCATTTCCACCACAAAAACGTTCCCCAACTAAGATCTTTGGGGTGCTACTCCGTGTGTTTCAACCGCAGTAACCAGGGTCTAAATGAAGTTCAGTGTAAAAAACGTCCCCGTCTGAAAGTCCCTGCTTGCGAGGTACAACTTTTTTAAATTTCAGGAACTTTCAGGGGTGGGACTTGGGCGCTGAACGTGCTGGTTGGTTGAGTTCACGCAGCATTTTGATTGTTTTTTTTTTTATTTACTTTTTTGCCACCCCAATAAAATCACTGGGTCTTACCTGGCCACCCCTGAAAAAAGTTCTGGCAATGCACCGCAAGGGAATGTGGATAAAATGTAGCCTATGCTAAATAAATATGAGTAGGCCTATAGTGTAGGGTAATTTATGAGGAAGATGGCCTGAGTGAAAAAATGTTCTTGTGCCTGGCTGTTCTGGTGCTCAGTGATCTGTAGTGTTGACCAGATGGCAACAGGGGAAGTGGCCTGGTTGTGTGTTATTTATTAACACCATGGGCGTCGGAGCCATTGTATATGGGTGGGACAGGACCCACCCACTTTTTAAGATCAATGATATTATACCCCACTCACTTTTACCGTCTCTAATTCAGCGCATTTGTCTGTTCGTTTTTCAGAGCGCCGTCAGTCAAATCCATTCCACTTGAGGAATTAAAATAAATATATTTTTTAATTAAAATGAATAAATTAAACTCCATTTCCGCTGAATCGCTACATTATATTTCTCAACGAGCCGCAACTGACGAAAGTAACCGCCCGTTGTACCTTTCCAGTCAAATATTGCGTTGCAAACATCAATGACAGCTTAGTTGTCATTGCTGGCAAATTACCATGGTATTAGCGGGATAATCCACGGATAGCTGTGCATTTAATGCACGACGTGGAGGCAAAGAACCGCCCGACGTTAAGAGGAGTTTAGTTTACTTGTTTAATTAAGGCACCAGAATGAAATGGTATTTAGGATACTCCAGTAACATTTTTCTGGGGGAGGACCCACCCACTTTTTTTTTCTTCCGACGCCAATGATTAACACACATAAAGTGTTATTTATTATCTAGGGAATGTGGGTGAATGATTTCTCCACCCAGATTTCCCATCGGGTTCAGTTGCTCATGTGAATTCGCCACGTTGACCAACAGGCAGCTGTTGGATGTGAAAATGACTTCTGTGTGAGGTGTAAAAGCCTATTAACTTATCGTGTATTGAATTGTTGTATAAAATCAATATCACATTTGCAAATGTGCTGATATTTGGGAAAACAGCACTTTTGCTCGTGTGATATTTCTCATGATCTTGGTTTTTGGAAGCATTTTTTAAAATTAATTTTGGTGGCAATTTTGCCTGTTATTTCCTGACCCTGGTGTGTGTGTGTGTGTGTGCTGCGTGATGGCGGGCAGTGGGGCTTTATTTCGAGTAAGCGGAGGCCCCTTCTGTGGCAAGACCTGTTTCAAGTCCCAGAGATGTTGGCTGGCTATTATGTGGATGTTGCAGAACCAGCTTCATCAGAGGAGTTAGTCATAGATCTTATAGGCCTTACCCTTCTAAAGAATTTAAGTTTTTCTAATTTCCCCCAAAGCACTTTGAGGGCTCGTGGAAATAAAAAAGTGACTCCAGAACTGAATATTAAGTGTTTAAAGGATCCCATAATTCCTGCAAGAACTGCAAAGACTGTCGATGGTTCCACCAGTAATCCTATTATCAAAACAAAAGAGTTTTGAGGACCTTAAAACAGTTTTGCAGTTCAAGTACTCGACAGGATATAAGAATGATTTTACACCTTTCTCTAATTCCCTTTGTCATTACCCTGACAGACCTGTTTCTACTATGTGTCTAAATGGAACAAACAAATGCTTCCCAAACTACTTACCGCCTACAGCTTTGGGATTGTGCCTGTAAAATACACAGCAGTAAAATCAACAGGAAAATTATGCATTTCGGCTGTTGTTCAGCTGAAGTCAGTTCAGTGTTGATTCAGTTCCATTGTAAAGATAATCAATTATTTAATTATTGAATGAGTTCATTTCATAAAGCAGTTGTCAAAAAAAACGTCAAATGACAGCTTACAAAACATTAAAAATCACAGTCACCAGTAAATCATGTTTATATTACCTAGTGTATACACACAGAATAATGAGAGCGTGTTTGTTTCTCATGAATTTCCTATAGCTGAACCTTCACTCAGTCTTTACTGTCAAAATTATTGCTTAATATGTTTGAATATAGAGAGACTGTGTACTGACATGTATTCAAAGAGAGCTTGACTCAAGAACAGATTTGACACAAATATCTCTTTGGGGATATAGGGTGTGACTGGGTATGGTTGTAACACTTTTTGCTTTAGCATCTGTAACTAACTGAATCTTTGAGCAGGAATGCTCAAACTTCCCAGACAGCATGGTAACATTGATTCAATATTGAGTTTTGATCCAAACCATCATTTTGGTTGACATCAAAATTTCAATGTTTAAAGTGTGTTGGATCAGCATTGAAATGTTGATGAAAGGGAACAGCACACATGGTTGAAGACAGTGACATTGAACTAACAGTGAGTCTTAGTTTATGAGCACAAGATCTTGCAGGCATGTATCTGTGCAAAACACTACTGGGTGTTTCCCAATCAGTGGGGCGTTTCAGTTCATTATGAGCACTTTCAATGGTGTTACCTCATTTGTTCTAATACACTGGGGGTTTGGTTTAGGGGTGGGCCATCATGATTTTAGCAGGGCTGCGTTCAGCCCCGACAAAACGTTGCACAACGTTTTTTAAACAGAAACGGTGATGCGTTGAACACACTGTTCTGATGACGCAAGAGTTGCAACTATGGCAGCTGAGAAGGCCATTCTTTGTGTTCTTTATGAAGAATTTATATGATGAAGTCGGTATAAATATGTGTTTAACACTACAAAATATGCCCGATGTTACAGTTACTGCACTTGCCGCCCAGAACAAAAGAGAACATCCCAATCGAGTGAAGGGATTGCTGAAACTGAAATGGAAGCACACATCTTACCTAATTCAGACTAAAACACATCTATTTAGCCTCACATACTGACTTTATTTGTAGTTCATACTGTTTTAATACCCTGTATTTTCTTTCTCATTTTTAGGAAAAGCACTTAATTACCATTGTTTATTTCTCTATACCAATGTCATACACTTGCAATGAAGCTAAAAATATAAACAACTACATCATTATGTTGATATCCTATATTTTTACAATAAAACTTACGACAAACATGTCTTCTAATATCCTCAGTTGTTGCGTATACCGAGCTGCATCGAACACATTTGTAAATTACTGTCATTGAACCCATTGTGCGAGTTCACTTTAATACCGCGTGCTTTATATAGCTACATGTTGCTTCTGATTGGACTGCAGTTCTGACACACCCACCAAACAAGAGAAAACGTATCTCAAACCCCGTTGCACACCGGAGCACGCCGTTTCCAGGAAACATGACGTTCAACCCGGAAACCGTAGCAAAACGTTGCGCACCGTTTTGATCTTGAACGTGCCCCAAGTCTTTTGAAAAACCAATTGTAGTTTGCACTAAAAGTTGGCACTAATTGGTATACGCCCATTTTGGTTTTGCAAGTGGGCTTCTCAGTAGTTAATTGATGCTTCCTTATTAGAGAGAAAACACAAGGTGCATCCTATACGGAAGTCTTGTGTGTTTGACATGCATGAACTCTCCGAGTTTCAAACAATGGTGCATATAATGTATTTCTGTTTTTAGCATGCTTTTTACTTGCATTTTATTTATTGTTACTAAATCTACTAACATTCATTAATTTTCAAAGTAAGTAAAGTGTTGAAATAAATCGCACAGATAGCATGGGGACATTAATACAATGTTGAGTTTTGATCCAAACCATAATTTTGGTTGAGATTGACATTTCAGTGTTTAAAGTGTGTTGGATCAGCATTGAAATTTTGATGAAAGCCAACAGCACACATGGGTGGAGACAGTGACATTGAACTAACAGTGATTTGTAGTTGATGAGCACAAGATCATTCAGGCAGGTATCTCTGCAGAACACTAGTGGGTGTTTGTCTATCAGTGGGGCGTTTTCAAACCACAATGGGCATTTCAACCGCTTTACCTGATTTGCTCTTATCCACTGGGGGCTTGGTTTAGGGGTGGGGTGGTTTAGCAAGTCTGTTGAAAAATGGTTGAAAAACATTTATTGTAGTTTGAAATTGGCCACTGATTGGTAAACGCCCATTTTGGTTTTGCATGTGCACTTCTCATGTGCACTTCTCAGTAGTGTAATGCTTCCTCATTAGAGAGAAAACATAGGTGCATCCTATACAGAAGTCTGGTTTGTTGAAGCACCTGACATACTTACATGACTTCTCTAGCACAGTTTCAAACAATGGTGCATCTACATACTTAAAAAATGCACATTACTTTAGTAAAGTTTATTACGAATTTCCTGAATAAAGTTCTAACGTCATTTAACACATTTCTTGAAGTGCAGAAGACATGAACATGAGCAAGAAAGTTACACTGCAAACATAGCCCATGTCTTGCATCCATCAGTGCTTGCATGCAGAGCACATTGCTCCTTTAGTAGGAATGAAGGCCGACGAAGATGGACAATAAATAAATAGAAAGCACCCCCCTCCTGATAATGCTGACATTGATTATACACCGAGTTGTTGTCGACAGCATAATCACCTGACCTGGGACTTGATGATATCCTGTGCCTTATCACTGCTTAATCAGGTAATCATTCATATTCCTGAATCTGTATTAAATTTGAGAAATTTCCACTGAAACACAATAACAAAAAACATCTTGTGTTTATTAAGAAAGTGACTGACATGGCTATTTTATTTTGTGATATTTGAAGAGATTAAGTTCTACATAAGGTGAATCTGCAGCCTCAAAGGGATAGTTCATCCCGAAATGAAAATTCTGTCATTATTTACTCATCCTCAAGTTGTTCCAAACCTGTATGAATTTCTTTCTTCTGCTGCACACAAAAGAAGAGAGTGAAGAATGTTGGCATCCAGACAGTTGAGGTTAGCCATTGACTTCCATGGTATTTATTTTCTACTATGGAAATCAATGGCCATCGTCAACTTTCTGGTTACCAACATTCTTTAAAATATCTTCTTTTGTGTTCAACAGAAGAAAGAAACTCATACAGGTTTGGAACAAATTGAGGGTGAGTAAATGATGACAGAATTTTCATTTTGGGCTGAACCATCCCTTTAAAGAAATTTTCATTGTTAAAACCAAAGTTCTTTTATTCTACAAGATAAACGTGTTACTTGAATGCTATGTAGTTTCACAGAAATTGAACTGAGATGTTGTTAATGGCTATAGCCCATAGGTGTTTGTTCCTCTTCATGAAGTCATGAGTTTAGCTCCAACACCTGCCTGGAAGTTTCCATTGATCCCAATGACCTTGATTAGCTTGATTAGCTGCTTCAGGTGTGTTTAATTAGGGCTGGAGATAAAATCGGACACCCCTGCCGTAGTGATTTTTTTTGTATTGAAGCATTAATAGATTTAAAAAAAATAAATGAAATAATCAGAATTTAACGATACTTTAATCATAGTTAGAATATTTTGTGTTCAGCAACTTTTTTTAAAAAGCGAATCGTATTGTGTTTAGTATATTAACATTCTTGAATGTGGCAACTGAATTGACTTGTTCTCGAGTAACATCATGCTTTCTTTTTCAGATTTCAGAGAACCCAGAGGAAAAGAGGCAGTAGTCTGATGTATGACAGATTTTTAAAAACCTGAACCGTTGGAGCACCTGTAGTTATGACATCAGACTTCTGAAGCCAATTTTATTTTTAAAGGTTGAAATGCTTTTGTCCTATTTCTCCCCCTTTCTTTTTTAAAGAATGATCTTTTAATATATTTTTGTCATTGATTGATTGAATAAAATAAATTAACTCAACTGCTGGAAAGGTGTCATTTATATTTTAAAAGGTTTTTGCCAAATTTTTGGTCAGGAATTTGTTGACGCATCATTGAAGTGTAGTTGAAATATTAATGTTGTTTCAACATTAACTTAGTACATCAGATGGCAACATTGGTTGACATTCCTTTTCAGTTGTATTTTCAGTGTTTCAACAAAATGTATTTAGAATCAATCACATTGTAACATTGATCAAACCATATTACCATTGATTATTTTAGTTAATTTCAGAGTTGATTCAACAGCAGTGATGTAGATTCAACATCATAGTGTAACGTTGATTCAACAATATTACCATCGATTTATTTTAGTTAATTTCAGTGTTGATTCAACAGCAGTGATATAGATTCAACATCATAGTGTAACATTGATTCAACAATATTACCATCGATTTATTTTTTGTTAATTTCAGAGTTGATTCAACAGCAGTGATGTAGATTCAACATCATAGTGTAACATTGATTCAACAATATTATCATCGATTTATTTTAGTTAATTTCAGAGTTGATTCAACAGCAGTGATGTAGATTCAACATCATAGTGTAACGTTGATTCAACAATATTATCATCGATTTATTTTAGTTAATTTCAGTGTTGATTCAACAGCAGTGATATAGATTCAACATCATAGTGTAACGTTGATTCAACAATATTACCATCGATTTATTTTAGTTAATTTCAGTGTTGATTCAACAGCAGTGATATAGATTCAACATCATAGTGTAATATTGATTTAACAATATTACCATTGATTATTTTTTGTTAATTTCAGAGTTGATTCAACAGCAGTGATGTAGATTCAACATCATAGTGTAACATTGATTCAACAATATTATCATCGATTTATTTTAGTTAATTTCAGTGTTGATTCAACAGCAGTGATGTAGATTCAACATCATAGTGTAACGTTGATTCAACAATATTACCATTGATTTATTTTAGTTAATTTCAGTGTTGATTCAACAGCAGTGATGTAGATTCAACATCATAGTGTAACGTTGATTCAACAATATTACCCTTGATTTATTTTAGTTAATTTCAGAGTTGATTCAACAGCAGTGATGTAGATTCAACATCATAGTGTAACGTTGATTCAACAATATTACCCTTGATTTATTTTAGTTAATTTCAGTGTTGATTCAACAGCAGTGATGTAGATTCAACATCATAGTGTAACATTGATTCAACAATATTACCCTTGATTTATTTTAGTTAATTTCAGAGTTGATTCAACAGCAGTGATGTAGATTCAACATCATAGTGTAACGTTGATTCAACAATATTACCATCGATTTATTTTAGTCAATTTCAGTGTTGATTCAATAGCAGTGATGTAGATTCAACATCTTAGTGTAACGTTGATTCAATATTACCATTGATTATTTGTGTTAATTTCAGTATTGATTCAGCATTGGTGATGTAGAATCAATCATAGTGTAATGTTGATTCAACATTAACTGAGGGTGCAAAAGTGATGTTGATAAAAAATCACTTTGTAATGTTGAATCAATACTATTACCGTTGATTTTTGGTTGAAATCTCAACATTGCTTCAGCATTAACTGAGGGTGCAAAAGTGACATTGAAACAACATCACTTTGTAATGTTGAAGCAATATTAACACCATTGAATTGTGATTGAAATCTGAACATTATTTCAATATTAACCGAGGGTGCAAAAGTGACATTGAAACAACATCACTTTGTAATGTTGAAGCAATATTAACACCATTGATTTGTGATTGAAATCTGAACATTATTTCAATATTAACTGAGGGTGCAAGAGTGATGGTAAAACAACATCACTTTCTAACGTTATTTCAATGTAATCAGCGTTGACGCATCAACACTGACTCAACATTGTTTCAATGGTTACATGCTATCTGGGTTGTACAAAACACCCACATTTGTTTTCTACAAAAGCCATTTCAAACCTCTGTAAGAATATCACAGCCCTTAAGAGTTCATGTTAAATACATGGTGTGCCTTTACAATCCCACCACCAGGTTGTAACACTACTTACAACTTACTTTAGTTGCCAAATGGATCAATAAATACAATTTCATGGTCTGAGGTCTCATAATGTAAGGAGATGGTTGTAACACTTTTTAAAGATGTGTTACAACCCACACCTCTGTCAGCCAGTGTACAGCCATATAAGCATAATGGTTTGAAATTAGTTTAAAAAGAAAAGAAAATACTATTTAATCTAATATACAAATAACAAAATATAGTTTTGGTGAAAAAAGTTATATTATCTCAAAATAATTTTTTTCTTCGTAAAATCTGCATGCACCTATTTCCAGCCTTCACAGCCTTTCAGATGGGATCAGGTATAAATTTGGTAAATAAACACTTAAATGGTCATAGGACTCCTAGCTTATCCCTGATTGGTGGAATTGATGGTGTTACAACTCTCCTAACACTGGGGTCCCAACAATACAAGGTTATGAGCAGATTTAACCTGCATTTACAAAATTTAACCAGAATGAGGTGCTGGAACACAACTTTTGCGGTGCTCTCAGGGCCTAATACTACAAAAGTGTGGATTTTTAAACTAAGTAAGCCATTTAAATGAACTGAAATGCAAATTCTAAGACCTTTTTAACAACTAACAAATTCCATCAATGAAAGACATGATGGTATTATCTTATTTAATTTGATATAGGCCTAACTCATTGTTATTTTATAATCTTATTATTATTCTTTTTTTTTTAAATTGCACACTCTATCCATCTATCAGTGTGAGAAACAGCCGTCAATCCCCGGGATGGGCGCGTGAGTAGGCAACCTCTGACACGAGTGATAAAGCCGCCTTTCTTGATGTCCCTTCTTCCAACTCTGGAAAAAAAAAAAGCCTGATTTCATTATCTAGGCACTTATTTAAAGCCTATAGCTAATATATAGTCTCTGATATATGCTATATTTAATAGAATAGCCTACACTGAATACATGTGGTTTTGTAATGTTGTCAGGTCCAAATAACCACACACTCACTCAAATTCCTTGTGCAATTGTTATGTATTTTATATACATTAAGTGAATAATGAGAATCATCCAGTTTTATTTGCCAGAATCCTTGATTAGCATCCAGGACTGAGAATATCTTTGCATTTGGCATGCTGGAGACCACTTCCACTGTCATTAGAGGGTAATAATGTTCACGCTTTATTGCTTTATTAAGGTTTTCTGGATCCACATATAGCCTACCTTGTTCAGTTTCACCACTGTTACCATGCTGTTCACCCACTCTGTTGGTTCTGTTTATGCTTTCCATCTCTTCAACTATTTTGTCCTGCAGGAACCCTTTCTTGGTGGATGAATCACTGGGGGCCGTTTTGATGTGATGCTCAATTGGCAAGCAACCAAGGCTAGAAAACAGGTCGTCAAACAAAGTCTTTTAATGTGTTATCTTTAGTCTTTATTTCATTTAGGTACTCTTCTCATCATCCCTAATTTTTCACAGGTTGCGCGTCCAAGAATTGCAGGTAGCCTTCGTTGCCGTCAACCATTTGAAATTGAATTATTGTGCTTTTGGTTTCTGTAGGTGAAGGTAAGTTGAACTTGTCCCACAGGTGACATCTTGTGGCCAGAATATGTAGTTAAGTGAAAGGTGATTTTTTCTTTTTTTTTCTTTGAGTCTCTGGTGACTTGAACACATTGGGTATTACATTACATGCATCCCTTGTGTCTAATTTAAATGTAACGCTCTTGTTGTTCATTTTTAGGCTTCAGGCCATTTGTCTGTTTCACTTTGTTTCAGTGTTTGCATGTTTTTCATTGTTTGTGCTGTTTGCACATCAATGGTTCCAACAAAGAAATCATCTGTGTTTTATTGCCTGTATTTTCACGGTGAAGACCTGCATGTTTCACAAAAGTGGTTTCTTTTGTTGAATGCTTTGCAAGTTTGTCCATTAGCTGGGCACTTTTTATATTCATGTTAACCACATCTTGAACATTTCACATATGCACATCAAGTGACTTTCCATTGCATGCGGTTTACTTTTTTTTTTTCACTTCGCACTATTTTGCTCGTCTGTGTGTTTTTGACACTGCTTATTTTGTTCACATCTATTTCTTCAACTCTTTATCTGATTTGACATTTTTCTAATGCGGGGTCTGCCTCTCACAGCAATCTTCAGGGCCGTGCACAGATATTTTGAGGGGCAGTGGACAGTGGCCCAAACCAAAAAAAAGGGCTCTATAAGGGGGTTGACTCTGAGGCACTATCATCTTAATATAGAGAATGAATAACAAACCTTTTACGATCATATTGTACCTGTCTAATTCAATTTAGTCGGGTGTCCACCTTAGAGATAATCCCATTTATAATGAAACCATCATGATATTAATCATATCAAATAATAAAATATCATATTTATTTGTTACTACTGTAAACCTATTGTAAATTATTATGGGATCTCATTCAGTGCTTTCAGAATCTTACTTACTTTTTACTTTTACTTTTTAAATATAATTTTGTTTCTGTATTTTTAAAAAATGTGTTACACGTGCGTTTTCTTTCTCAACTGTTTATGTTCACTTAAACATAACTGACTGTGTTGTCTTGTATTTTAATGACAGTAGGCCTATATTTATTGAATAAAAATAATTATTTAATTTATCAAAATAAACTAAAAATAGTAGAAACTTTGCTAAAGTGACTGTTTTGAACAAGCATCAACTTAGACATTATTAAAAACATATTATTCTAGCTGAAGTATTTTTGTCTTTTGCCCCTTGTCTGCGTTAAAAAATTTTTTTTTAACACAAAATCTGTTGCTCCATCAATGTTCAAATAAAAACATATATTTTTCTGCAATCATGGGAGTAAAAAGTTAATTTTTCTTAGCGTGTGCCTTTAGCCCCCTATAGTGGGATATTCTATGCTAAGATACAACTCATTTAGAAAATTTATTGTACCTTTTTTTTTATTATTATGTATAGCCATGGTCTAAATAAAATATTATAAATATGATGTAGATACTGTTAGGGGTTAACAGTTTAGGACCCAAGGACCAGATGGACCCTGAAGTTTTCCAGATTTGGGTTGCTGGGCGCCAGCATGTCCAGAACAATTACTCAGTCAGTCTCCAATAATGCCAGTAGTTCCTTAACCTGCAACCAAGAAGACTAACACACACACCGACACACAGCTTTTCCAAGGCTGGATTTGGCCAGGCTCTAACTATAAACAGGAGAGTCGTCTCAAAACATCAAGATAATGCGTTCTTTCTCAAGGAGAGCTACACTTTAGTCTAACTGGAAAGTAAGGCTTTAACAAAGAAATGGTCCCTTAAACTATTGGCTTCAATGACCCCTATATGTTTTAACACGTTGAAGACCTTTCTCAAACACAAAACAAGTCCATATTTCATTTCTGGAAGCCGGGCTAAATAAGCAAGCAATGTTATCATTTCACAGCATCTTCACAATAGTAACAAATTAAAAAATCGCCTTGGCCAACAAGCCAATAGTGTCAATATTCAGTTAATAGTCACTTCAGTGTTGATTCAGTTCAGTTCAATAACTGTAACATTCATCAAACATACTGTATAATATATACAGTGTATTTGTGCACATACATGTACGTGTGACAAACTCATATACACACCACTGCGCTGAACAAGCAAAACATAATTCATATCTGTGTGTAGTTTGGTGTGTATGTGGGCTAATCATTTTATGTTTGTGTGTAGAGTTACTACGCAAAAACTAAATTTTTGGAAGAGTTAAAATAGTTTTGAATGTTGACAATACACAACATTTGTGGATCATTCATTGCAACATTTATCCTCATTCTCATGATTAAGAATCTGTTATCTGCTTGATAAATCATGTATGCTACTGCTGCCCACTAACATGCTATTGTCATCCAATTTTCTGGCCTTCAAACACCTTAAAATACACATATGTAGGTCCAAGAAATCCAAATTTTCTCGGGGGAGCATGCCTCCCAATCCCCCTAAGTTACCCAACTACCCAGCCTGGTGTTTTTGAAACAAAACGCCCTTGCCTGCAGCACTATAGCACAGAAAATAAACACATTGTTGTGTTCTGTACTACTGTCTTTGATTGTTTGCGATAACAATGAATCATTCTTTCGGATATGAAATTTATATTTAATTGACCTATCGGTAAGCCACGGCCTCCTTAGTTACTGTTGCTATCTCAGACAAACAATGGGGGACCTGTGCCCCAGTAGAGCTTTATGTCAACGGCCCTGGGTCTAGCTCATCAATGTCAAAATGATTGGTAAAATGTAAGTAGATAAACTTTTAATATTTGACTGCATAATAGAAATGTTCAACTATCGGCAGTATCCGGTGAGGCAAATTACACAACTTGTTTTATTTATTTATTAAATTTAGCCTTTTTGAAGTGAAAATATGCTATAATTTCCTTGATTCATTTAGAGAGAATGCATGCATAATTAAAAAAATAAAATATTATTTGCAAATAGTTAAAATTATTTCAATAAGCCTTTCTTTTTCTTTATTCCCTTAAATCGCTTTTATAATCAATTAATTCCTTTAAATAAAAATACCCAGTTTTAGTTTGGTCTAAAGCCCTGAATATCCGACCTAAGAACCGCCCCTGAATGATATGCTACCAGTTACGTTTAACAATCATATAGGAATAATAAGCTATTCATTGTGGAAATACAAAAACAAACTAACCTACCAAATTACTAATTCCGCGATTCACCCACTTTCTGTAATGTGGATTGTAGTTTGTAATCTACTGTACCTGTCCTGTCCAGAGAGCGGACACAGACTGAGTGAGAATGCGTAGCGAGCGGGAAAACACGGAGCGGATTAGTGGAATCAGTGGATCTTTAGCGGAGCGATAACAGAACACTTTTATGGGAATCATCTGGGGGGAGAGGGGGGGAGGGGGGCGAGAGGGGCACCTCAGCCGATGAGGGAAGAGGGGCAGTTCCTCAAACCACTATGTTTAGCAAACTTGCGACCATAATTTGCTAAACAATGCGTTTGGGAAATGCAATTGTGTTTAAGATCTGTGAGGTAGGCTATGCATAATTTTTTTCTTCTGAGCTTTGTGCTCTCTTAAAAAATACATATGGCGAATGTACGTCAGATTCTTTCTGGGCTCACAATATTCTTTGAATTTAATAATAACAACAACAACAAAAGTTTTATTATAGCGCCTTTCCAGTGCTCAAGGACACAAAATGTACATGCAACAAAAAAGGGATAATTTCCCCTCAATATTCAGTGCATCAATTTTATTCCCGTAAAGTGGAGATGATTAAGGTTTCCCTATAGTCCTCCATGTCAAGAACACACAATAATTTTGTATTGATTATTTGTCAAATTGGAAATTGTTGACAATGTTGGCCATAAGAATTTTGAAAGTTTAAGAGATCTCTTTATAGGCTACCTAAAAGAACACATAAAGCCGTAAAACCAAGAGATAATTGGTGTAGACTATTTGGGCATCCAAATTATTGTCAAATTTGTATTAAAACTAAGGAAAAACTGTTAATATTAGAATTTGATGGGTCTGACCATCCCAAGACGTACTCTGATGACGGTGGGGGATGATGTAACTGAAGAATATTTCATCAAGAACAGGACAGGAGATGGTAGTAGAGATCAGCCAAATGCTTTTAAGTGGGAAGACCCAGAGTACATTGATGATTTTTCTGATGAAAAATGCATATCTAAACGAGACGGGTCATATAACTACTTTGCCATTAAAAACAAAACTGAGCTATTTTAATGGCTGCAAAAAAAGCTGTTTAATGTGGAGGTATAAAAAAAGAAAAGAAAAACAGGCTCCAGTCGGACTTGGGCAGAGAATTCTGTTAAGTTGTCAGACATTTCTTGCCTGTCTGTCACCCCATTCGAGTTTGCATACCACTGATAACAAGTTTTGTTCCTGTTTGAGACTGTTCTTGTCTGTGTGACTTTCAGCACATCGCTCAACGAACTAACTATAGTCAAAGTGCAATATCCAGTTTTTTTCAATTAGTATAAATATGTTATGTATCCGGAGGGCATTGTGGAAGGCTATCATTGAATAAAAAATGATTTAACCTGTAAGCTCGCCCTCGATCGGCCCAAAACCGGCATCCAATCAGCGCGGAAGGTCTCTACGTGTTTCTGTCTTTTCTCGAGGCAAAGTATTTTTTGATTAAATGCAATACATTTGAATATGGATTTTCTCGTTATTTCATCTGACTCCATAAATGAAAAGGTTTTAATGATATCTGTGCATCATTAAATGTGAGCGAATGTTTGACTATTCCTTTTAACTCTTTAATGAAAATAATGTGAAAGTCAGTTAGAATAATCAAATGTAACAATTTATTATGTCAGGTAAATGCTCTGGAATAAAGAGAAGAGATGCGAACCCAACGTTATACATGAGGCTGAGAGTCTTACTCTTCAGGCTAATCTGAAGTACAGAAAGGCCCCGAACCCTTTCCATTATATAGACAGAAACTCTTTCACATGGAAACATGTGCTAACATTGGAAATTTGCATTCAGAGGTTACACCTTTTGGGGGTATGAGACCATTTGCCAGGAGACCACCTTCCTTTGTGTGCCAGTTTTCTCTAAACTCTTAAAAACCTTTACCTTTTGTTTTACTTATTTGGAAATGAGACATTTGCACCAGTCGCACTGAGACATTTCAAATGATACTAAATATGTATAATACTCGATGATAATCATTCACATTAAACCATATATTTTCTTGGGTGAATTCAGGTGATCTGAGTATGAGAGAGAGGGGGTGAGGGATGAGGGAATGAAATGTAGATTAGAATAACTCGGAGGTGAGACTTTTGTCTCAAATGGTGAGTTTAAATGGTAATTTCCTAATTTCTCAAGTCTTACACAGGCATTATGTGGTTTGAACTAATTATAGGACAAAACATCTTGCTTTTGGGAAACATAGCTTGAGAGACCAATATGAACAAAGACCCAAGAGTCAAAGTTGAGCTGAAATCAATTGAGAGAGAGACATTTTATTGGACAAAGTGTTTGTTCACAACAATGACAAAAGCAATATTCTGTGAGACAGGTTACAACATAGAGCAAACCTATGCCATTAGACATTTGCAAAATCAATACAAGATGTCATTTAACATATTTCTGATGTCAAAACAATAAGAATGCAATTAAAACAAGTTTTTAATAATGACTGATAAGATGCATAGATAGATATCATCAGTCTTTTATCATGGCATCAGTAATGGTGGCATCTTCCTCCAGGTCCACAGTGATTTTCTTGCCAACCAGTTTGAAGATGTTCTCTGGTCTCATGCCGTGCGGTTCGGCCACTTTTACTGTCAGCATGTCGAGAGTTAATGTCTCACCCTTCTTCAATGGTTTCCGGGCCACCACTGACTTACCCAACTGCAAGAAAGAACATAACCATTGATTGAATGACGTTTGATCATTTTTTGGTTTTATAATCTGTCAGAATGAGCATTTTATCTGACCTTTCTGTGACAGGAAGCCTCACAGGACAGCATCTGTTTGACCGGCGAACCCATTGCCATCTCAACCGTCCTGATGGCTTTCACCAGCTCCGCCAGCTCCGCCGGCTCCAGTGATGCTGCGTGGTCACTGCCTTTCCAGCTCTTATCCAGGGTCACATGACGCTCCAGGACCTTTGCCCCGAGTGCCACAGCGGCCACAGACACATGGATGCCCGCCTCATGTCCAGAGTAGCCGATGGGAATGTCCGGAAACTCCTTCTGGAACTCCTGCGTAGGAAAGAGGAAACCGAAAGATTCTAAGCAAAACCGAAACTACTCAGCTAAAAATGCCTTCATAAACGATCATTTTATGAAGATGCGAGTAAAGTGATTGTGTCTTACAGGGATCAGGCTGAGGTTGACGTGCTCTATTGGCAGCGGATAAGCGCTGGTACACTGCAGGAACGTGAAATTGGGATTGTGCTGCTTGACGGTTTGGTAAACACAGCGCATGGTCTCCATAGACTGCATTCCACTAGAAATCACCATGGGACGACCTACACAAATACACCAAAACATCAGCTTCAAGACATGGCTGCTTCTGGGAGAAAATCAGGTCAAATTTTAGTCATTATCACATTAAACACATGCCAAATTCTCTGTAGACTCAAAGCCAGCAACATGAAACTCCAGAAAATCTACACCAGGATTTCTAGGTTTCATTGGCTCTGCTCTCTGGCCAATCAGCACTGTCAATACCTATTTCTCAGTGCTCCAGAAAAACTGACTTCAACTCAGATTCAGTTCTCGGTTGGGCTTGTGGTTTTTGTACAAGCCCAAGACTCATTTGTGAGTCACTGTCTGAAATTGTATGTAAGTAGAGGAACATTGTGACCTTGGCAGTGAATCTGACAAACCTTCGTCAAAGGAGAACGAGTTTTCAGCAGCAACACTTTTGCCTCTGGACTTTTCATTTGAAATGTGTGTCAACGTCAGTGAGTTTTACCTTTTTTGGCGGTTTTCTCCAGGTAAGGGATATTGTTGGTGTCAGCTGAGGCAACTTTAAAAAACGGCACATTGATTTCATGAAGAAATTCTACCGCCATCTGATTGAGGTAGGGAGAGGAAAAGTTATGAAATGTATTTCAATCTTCTGGGTTTAACATGCACAGTTTCTTTTGATATATATAATAAACGTTGAGACCCTCTTTCATTTGTTCACCTCATCCATCCCTGATGCAGTAAAGAAGATGCCAACTTCACTGGCGAACTGTTGCAGCTCTCTGTACTGCTGGTGACTGAACTCCAGATGGTGTTTATGAGCGCCGTAGGTCGGGCCCCAGGCGTGAGGGGACGTATAGAGACGCTCCAGAGCGAGCTTGGTGAATCTGTGTTCGATCTCGCTCTTTTGAAACTTGGCACAATCAGCTCCACAGTCCTGTGTGGAGTTAAAGTAGCAGAAGTGGATTTGGTTGACAACAAAAATTAGTTTCACCATATAAGATATCTAAAAGTTAATTTAATGTGATACAATGTGTGAGTTATAGCTCAGGAGCTGCATTACAGAAACGTCCCCTCTTAATTATTGACCTGATATTTGAAAAAATTATATTTCAGGAGTGAAATTACCATGGTTACTAAATAGATAGGATTCAAAGTTTGGGCCGGTTCACAAAGAACACATTTTTGCAGTTAAAAACGCTGTTTAAATCAAAGGGAAAGTAGCTCAGTCGAATGGAAAAATGCGTTCTGTGTGAACGGCCCTCATTTCTCTACTGTTTCCAGGTCATTTCTTAGAAAAAAATCTGGTAACAAAAATACAGGAGGAAAAATCATTAATAAAGAAACTGTGGTTATGGGGGTTGATATCTATATATCTCACTGGTTTTTCCCCCATGAAAAGAACCGACATCAACACGGTATAAGACTTCACACCTGATAAAGCTGTACTTTACCTTTGCCATTCGGATCATTTTTTTGGCGATGTCTAAGTCTCCCTGATGGTTCTGTCCAATCTCAGCGATGATAAAACAGGGGTTGGAGCCCCCGATTTTTCTTCCGGGACAAAGTTCAAACTCTGCAGACATTTTATAGACTAATTGTTTAACAGATTTATGATTAAGAGGCTGGAGATGTGATCACTAGCGTTCTGGCATCAAGCAAAGGGGCCGGAAAGAAGGTCACACTGCCATTTAAAGAAAAGAGCTCCACCCTAACCCTTGCCAACTCCCACCCACAAAATGCATATCACAAAGCATACTTTTGATTTGGAGGCTGATGACCTGTGTTTGCAGGTGTAAGACTGGAGAAACTGGAAGAACTGGAAGAGGGGGCTACTCTCTGAGAAAACAAAGAAAATTAACATTTTTTATAATGTCAGGTTCGCATCTTCTCTCTTTATTCCAGAGCATTTGATGTTTCTCATTTATTATCTTTGAACTGATTATGAAATTGGCATGGTACATTTACCTGACATAATAAATTGTTACATTTGATTTTATTCTGATTGACTCTGAAATTGTTTTCCCAAGTAGATTAAACGGATTTGTATGTTACTGCAAGTTTAGTGACTAATATTTGGCACTAATTCAAGTGTACGTGTTTTGCAAAGACAAGAAGTCAATTTCCGTTTAGGGCAGCAAAAGTGCTGCTTGACCAACCTAAATCTGGGTGTGTCTTATCTCTGTTTTAATTTAATGTTACTTTAGATAAGTGTACGTGGGATACCACGCCATGGCCAATCCAAAGCTATTATAAGACAAATAAAGTTGGTTGACGTATATGTAGTAGTGTCCATACCTCTACTGAAGTAAACGTTACTTTACTTTAATTTCAAGTGTATGCAATCACGGGGATACCAAAGTATCTTTGATTGTAAGCGTGAATGCGACCGATCTCAGGTAGCCTATATTGCAATTACCTGTTTTGGTGACCGAAGTTGGCAAGCTTGTGATCGTGAGACCCACGTTAAACAAGGTGTGAGGACCTCTGAGCGACATAGCTTCCTAATATGAACAGGTAAAAGTAGCCTAAAAAGTTAAATAGAACAATCAAATGTATTGCTAAACTACAATATAGGCTAAGTAATATACCAATAACTGATTGGCAATCTAACCTAAATTCGAGGTCGACATAAAATGGAGTCAGATAAAAGCTTCAATTAAATTAAATTAAATCAAATTATTTTGCCACGTTGAAAGACAGTAAAGTTCTCGCAGAGACCTTCACCCGTTCTATCGAATGCCGCCTTTGGACTGATCTAGACAGACTTACAAAGGTTCCCTAGCCTGACTACGTCAGACTTCGTACTTCCGCTCAATTTCATTTCGCTTCTGTACTCAGTCTGAGACAGCTTCAGAGCTTTCTGTTTGCCACCGGTCTGGAAACAGCCGGGCCAATCAACGAACAGAGGGCGGGCTGAGAGCCGTGACGTACACGCTGATTGTACCGTGGATGCGTAGATTTACTTAACTTAACCTGCAAAAGTCGTTCACAGCCATGTTCACTCCGGTATTTCGCTCGATGGTTTTGTTTTCGCATCATACATGTGTTTACAGTGAAAGTTAAATGCGGCCGAGCATGCGCATAACACACGCCATAACCAAACGTTATGTGATTGGCTTACGGGTAACCAATGATTTTAAACTTCAGACAAGCGCCCCCTAGCAAGAGAGAAAACACTTCTCTGTTATGCCATTCCAGACTCTGTCTACGAAGCAAAGTGAAGTAGCAGAGTCTGGTATTACCAGGCTACAGGTTCCCATGCTCCTTCATGAGATTTATTTGTGTGTTAATGAATTTTTACAAAATGGTCTGTTGAGGTGCCATTCACACATGAAAAGTTAGTTGATAACATAACTGCAAAAACATAGACTATAGTCAACATGACTTGTTTACTTGGAATATTTGAAGGTCAGGTTTTTCATCTTAACAGCATACTGTACGTTATGAAGAAAACTGATTGTTAATTATATGTTGTACTTGCCCTTGAAAAGTAATATAGTTCATGTTATTGTTTAACTGTCGCATGTGATACAACAAGTATATAATTACAGAGCCGTCGCAAGGGCTGTGACAAAAAAAAACGTTTTTTTAATTTTATTTTAGGGCTGTGACAAGTGAGCGACCAAAGTGACAGTTGATTTGATGGAAAGCCTAGTTAAAGTTCGTGTTTTTGTCCTTAGAAATACTATAGGCCTAATAGCTAATAGTGAGACTAAGTGCATCGTTATGCTGTAGCCTATTATTCTGCTTGTTGGTGTTCGTGTAAAACAGACTGACAGTGATTCATGCTAGGCCTACATGTCAGTCAGCGAGGCATCGCACGTCAAGTTCGTTGAGAGCTTTATTCAGTCCATTTAAAATTCTGATTTTGGCCATCTCTGAAATGGTCAAACCATAGATATTCCCTAAGAAGTTCAAGTAAAATGCTAGTAATCTGCGCTCATTCATGCATGGACGCCTGCGGGATTTCATCTGATGGTATGCACAAAGGGTTTTTTAAATGAACACTAAAAAGTTAAATCAGCATATTGGCCTATATTGCCTAACTATAACGTACCTTTCGGACCATCAGAAAGCAACTGTACCGCAGAACAAGTAGTCTGCAGGAACGATTGCCCAGGGGTCAAGCTGCGGGGAGCCCTGTCAGAAATATGTGCCGATGACCTTAGAAACCGGTGTTATTCACGACAGGCACAGATGATGGATGATGGAATTTAACTAATGCAAAATTCTAACGAATAACAGAGAAAATATTCAGCAGACACACCCTGAACATTTTTTTGTCAGTTCAACTTAGAAAATGTATTCGGCGTAACATCTACAATAACTGGTTTTGTTGACATGAAATAAATTATTTCCATTTTGTTAGGCTGTGGACTGATTCGGATATTTTCAACTGCTTTGGCTGAGGGAGCATATAGCCTAAATCTCAGCAATTAAGATGTTAGTAGCCTATGTGCTACTACTAGCAAATAGCTAGCTATAGTCTATGAATTCAATTGTATGTCACTAATAAAAATTAATACGAGAACATATGAATAATCATGTTAGGGAGTCTTTAAAAAATTCACTTTGAGAATGGGTCGCTTAAAATTACTTCATTCCATGATGTTGAAGTTACATGAACAAATTATGTTTGTTTAACGTAATTGTTATGTTGACATAAAAAAGTTAATTGCAACATAATTTTTTTGACACATGGTCAGATTACAGCCTTTATCTGACTTTGATTGAGAGAGAGACTCTGAGGCATTCAGAACTGGTAGGCTAACACTGAATTTTCATAAACCTTAAACAGTTTCATTATAGGCTACTATAGCCCAGATTAAGACTTTGCCAGAAATTACATGTGTTTTCCAATAAATATCGTTGTTTATATTTGTCTTTTCACTTTATATATCTGTGCAACTCCCATGCTTTTGGAGTCATTAACAGTAATTTTACATCAATTTACTTCTCCACTTACTATAAAAAATATTAGGCCCTATAAATCTTTCCTTCAAAAGGAATTCCTTAAAACTTTAACCTTAGGTCCTTGTTTTTGGCTCTTGGTCTTTCTCAGACGAAAACTTTAAATTTTCGTCTAAAGTCAATGGCACATTTTTTTAAATATATTTTTTTAAAAGAGCGCGCCTATAATGTAATGTAGGCCTAATGTGCGCCTATACGTGGGTCCACAACACGCGTACACTTTGTCCCGTAGATGGTCTGCTTGCGTGCTTTAACCCCCGTACGAGCACAATCAGCCCTGGCTCGAGCACAACTGGCTTTTAAAGGGAATGGGTGATGAGATTTTGATTGGTTTATTGCACGTTACACCCAAAACACGCCCATTACTCATTAAGAGAATAGAGACCCCTTTAGACATTGTGACGGGCGCGCAGACTATTTTTCCCTCCGTTAACCTAGCAAAAGTGGATTCGCCGTGCGCTTTAGATCATGCGCTTAGATCCTTAAAATAGGGCCCCAGAGCTTTCTTAAGAATAGTACTGTCAACTAAAATACTTGAAAATACATTATGTGCATTTATTTGACATGTCTATATAAACGTTTTTTACTACCATATGATACACAAATGAGTGCAAACTTGGCTATGAATGAAATGAGTGCAATAGCAAATCAAATAGCCACTCTGCAAAAGCCTAATATTAACTACAAGCTACTGATTCATACACATTCTCACTACTTGATGTGTATATTTAAACTTTTTAAACCTTGTATATGATGCATGATAGTGTATGTTTCATGTTCACTCTCTCCTGAAGCACTCTCTCCTGAAGCATCACATATGTTGTGTTATTGTTTTAATTAGAAGATGTTTTAGGATATTTTGTTATAACTTTAATAAAAAAAAAATATATAATGTTATAATTTAAAAAAAATGTTTTACAAATTATACATAGCAGATTTGTTAAAATGAAAACTATGACAGGAACACCCCAGAAAAAGGCTGCTTTAGACGCATCCATGCAGGGCACAACCGTGACATAATCCGTTCCAACACTGTGTTAAAATGTGCCCTGTTATTAGAACTTGCTATTGCATTCAGTTGAACTTTTATGAAGTTCTATTGAGAAACCATGAGAAACAGGGGAATAAAGACTGAGAGGAAGAGCCTGAATATTCAGGAAAAAAAAAATTCAAGAAGTTTACAACATTCAGTCTGGCTAGTATTTGTCTCCAGTTCTGGGATGCTGTGTGTGGAGGGAGTGTTGTGTTCAGCTCTGTGTTTTTCTGAATATCTGAATGTGTTTCTTCATCTATTTGCCTGCAATGTTTTGACCTATGCTGTATAGCTGTTTTGCTGTGTGTTCATTGTCATAGTCCAAAATGAAAAAAAGAAAGAAAAAAATGCTATTATTTTATATGAAAAAAATAAAAATAATAATACTTGTCTTTTATTAACAAAATATTTTTGTCTTGGATAATTTGATTTTGATTAGATCAGATGACATTTTAAGCTGTCATATCATGTTAAAACGTATTATGCTTACATGTTACAACATGCCAACTCTGTCACATTTCACTTCTTTTCTTTTGATGTAAATAATGAAAGAAGTATACACTGTATTAATGAAACAAGACAACATATTTGTACCAGAGACGTGTGAAAAGAGTAGATTTACACTAACTGAAAATGTCAAAAAGCGTTTGGTTGTGCCCCACTCTCCCCTATAGATGCTTCGGGTGCACCACTAAATAAACCGGGCTTCGGACATATTGAGCCGAACCACCGATAATTGGTCCATTCAGTTTGGGCGGTGTTACGAACTGCTCCGAGACACGAAGGTTGAGGATCCAAATGCAGCTTTATTAAGGGGTAATCCAAAGACGAAATCCAATAAACAGGCAAAGGGTCAAAACACAAGTAGACAGTCCAAACAAACAAACAAACAAACAAAACAAAACAAAACAGGCAGTGGTCAGAGGCAAGAGAGTAATCCACGGAACAGGCAAGAAATCCAAAAACCAAGAGACAGCAAAACCAGGGAAAACCGCTCCGAAGTGCAGTGCAACAACATACAAAACTTTGCGGTGAGTGAAGGGGTGAACCAGGCTTATATGGGGTGAACTAAACAAGAAGATGAGATACAGGTGAATGTGATAATGAGTGCTGATGAGTCCAGGCAGAGAATGATGGGATATGTAGTCTGTGAGTGAACATGAGAGTCTGGTGTGGAGTGCCCTCTGGTGGCTCTCAAGGGCACTCCAGCTGGTGACCGTTACATAGCCCCCCCTTTAAGGAGCGGATTCCAGACGCTCAGAAAATTGTCCAGGAGGGAGGTGGAGCGGAGGCGGACCCGGGGGCGGGATGGAGGGCCAGGCCCATGGAGCGGAAGAGGACCTGGAGACTGCGGCAAGGCGGGAGGCCAGGGCAGAGCAGGCGGTGCAGGCGACCAGGGCGGAGACGACCCTTCAGGCGGCCAGGGAGGAGACACCCTGCAGGCAACCATGGCTCAGGAACAGGAACAGACACCGGCTCAGGGACAGGAACAGACACCGGCTCAGGGAAAGGAACAGACACCGTGGCAGCGGCTATCTCTGCTGAGGGCTCAGGTTCAGGCGTGTCGGCGGCCATCTCTGCTGAGGGCTCAGGTTCAGGCGTGTTGGCGGCCATCTCTGCTGAGGGCTCAGGCGATGTGGCAGCGGCCATCTCGTCTGGAGACACTGGCTCGGCGGCGGCCATCTTGTCCGAAGACACTGGCTCGGCGGAGACCATCTTGTCCGAAGACACTGGCTCGGCGGAGACCATCTTGTCCTGAGACACTGGCTCGGCGGAGACCATCTTGTCCTGAGACACTGGCTCGGCGGAGACCATCTTGTCCTGAGACACTGGCTCGGCGGAGACCATCTTGTCCTGAGACACTGGTTTGGCGACCATCTTGTCCGGAGACACTGGCTCGGCGGAGACCATCTTGTCCGGAGACACTGGCTCGGGTGCGTGACGTGAACAGTCTCTGGATCTGCAGAAGTGACGTGAACAGTCTCTGGATCGGCAGAAGTGACGTGAAGCTCTGGCTCGGCAGAAGTGACGTGAAGCTCTGGCTCGGCAGGGCTGACGTGGAGCGCAGGCTCGGCAGGGCTGACGTGAAGAAGCTCAGGCTTGGAGGACGTGACAGGACGAGGCTAAGGAATGAGGGCTAATGTGGGAGTACCATGTTTCTCCTCCGTGATCCCCACAGCATAGGCAGAACCACTCAGTTGCAGAGCCAAATAAATATAAAATCCTAAAGTCCATTGAGGATTGTGCAGTGGCATAGCTGACCCGAGTGGCTCTGATAGTCCCCCTCTAAAAAAAATCATGAGGCACAGAGAGTCCATACAAGTGACATTTGCCAGATTGATAAAGTCTCTTACGTACTCCTCGATGGGTCGATCTCCTTGACGGAGACACATTATCTGTGCTGCTGGATTCATGGTTGGTCTCGCTGCTGGATCTTGATGTGGCGAAGTTTTCTGTTACGAACTGCTCCGAGACACGAAGGTTGAGGATCCAAATGCAGCTTTATTAAGGGGTAATCCAAAGACAAAATCCAATAAACAGGCAAAGGGTCAAAACACAAGTAGACAGTCCAAACAAACAAACAAACAAACAAACAAAACAAAACAGGTTTTTTTTTTTTTTAACCCTTTCTACACTACAAAGAATGATTTTCTTATTTTGTGTTGTGTTCCAGGACAGATATCTAAACATTCATATAACAAGATCTACTGTAAATTAAACCTAAATTATATAAAAAAGATGGCTTTGCTCATCACTGTATTTTTCTATTCATAAAATATATTAATAGTAAGCATAAGCACCTATTTAGATTAAGACCCATCCACCACAAACGAAAGTATTTTACAATGGGTGGGGTGGCTACCGTGGTAATCCAGAGTTCTCGTGAGAGCACAAATTGAATTTGCTCAGCGAGTTACTCTGGGCTGCGTTCAGCCCCGACAAAACGTTGCACAACGTTTTTTAAACAGAAACGGTGATGCGTTGAACACACTGTTCTGATGATGCAAGAGTTGCAACTATGGCAGCTGAGAAGGCCATTCTTTGTGTTCTTTGTGAAGAATTTTCTGAGCCTGATGAAGTCGGTATAAATATGTTTTTAATACTACAAAATATGCCCGATGTTACAGTTACTGCACTTGCCGCCCAGAACAAAAGGGAACATCCCAATCGAGTGAAGGGATTGCTGAAACTGAAATGGAAGCACATCTTACCTAATTCAGACTAAAACACATCTATTTAGCCTCACATACTGACTTTATTTGTAGTTCATACTGTTTTAATACCCTGTATTTTCTTTCTCATTTTTAGGAAAAGCACTTAATTACCATTGTTTATTTCTATACCAAATGTCATACACTTGCAATGAAGCTAAAAATATAAACAACTACATCATTATGTTGATATCCTATATTTTTACAATAAAACTTACGACAAACATGTCTTCTAATATCCTCAGTTGTTGCATCAAACACATTTGTAAATGACTTTCCTTGAACCCATTGTGCGAGTTCACTTTAATACCGCGTGCTTTATATACATGTTGCTGCTGATTGGACTGCAGTTCTGACACACCCACCAAACAAGAGAAAACGTATCTCAAACCCCGTTGCACACCGGTGCACGCCGTTTTCAGGAAACATGACGTTCAACCCGGAAACCGTAGCAAAACGCTGCGCACTGTTGAACTTGAACGTGCCCCAGTTGTTTGAAACGGCTTTTGCCGCTACAATGAACGAGTTAGACTTGGCTTTTTATCTGAAACAGGAACAGAAGACGCCGCTCGAATCGTTCGTTTGCTAGAAGGACATTTTTGCAGTTTTGCCGACCGGATACGGTAAGAGTCTAATCTACCAGTTAGCTCTGCTGGTAGCTAAGCATATGGGGTTTATTGTTGTGATTGGTCGTAGTGTTATCCAATTGTGTGCAGTGAGATTTTCAAATGCATGCTTGGTGCCGCCCCTCGAGCTGGCCGATTTTCATTAGTCGACGCCAGACCATTAATCTTTTAGATTTAGGTCTGGATTTCCAGGCTATGGGGTGGCAGGGATGAGCATGCAAATACATCAAACATCTTAAACATCTGTTAACTTTACACAAACCGGAGTCACCTGTATCATGGTGAAGACTAAGATGAGACAAAAAAAAAAAAGTTACTGGTCAGAATAAACTAGTCAAGAATGTCACTTCTATCATTTAAGGTCTGTATTTAAAGATGTGATGAAACAGAGACGGATACAAATGCAAGTAAAAGGCGTTTATTAATGCTGGTCAGATGAACACACAGGTCGGGGAGACAACAACTCAGGTGGAGATGTGATGCAGGGACTTTGATGGGCAACCCGGAGATGGCGTGCGGTGATCGGCATGCTCAGGAACCAGGAACAATAAACAATCCAGACAGAGTGAAGAACAATGACGAGTATCCACAATGACGAGTAATCCACACGAGGAGACGAGAGAGAGCCGAACAGGAACAGGAACAGGACACCGGGGAAGCCACAACGATCTGACAACATGAGATGAAGATTACTGAACATCAGAGGTGGGTAGTAACGAAGTACGTTTATGTTCAGTTATTTCACTTAAATGGCAATGAAAAGTACCTATTAATTGTCATTAAAGTGAAATTACTGAACTTAAATATACAAGCTTGATAAAAATGCTTGTTTTAGAAGAAAGTTTCAGATGGCACTCTTTGCATCTGAAGTCTTCTTCATATATAGGCTATAATCCGAAGTAAATTATTCGCTACTTGAGTAGTTTTTTCATTGGATACTTTTTTACTCTTACTCAAGTAACTATTAAGATTATTACTTTTACTTTTACTTTGAGTAAATATTTCTATAAGTACTTGTACTTTTACTTGAGTACAGTTTTTGGGTACTCTACCCACCTCTGCTGAACATATAAAGGGAACAGGGATTGATTACAGCTGGCGCAGATAATCAACACGGGATTGGGTAACCACGCCCACACAGACACACACACACACACACACAAACACACCAGAATGAGACAGCGGATTCATGAACCGCGACAAAAGATCTCTTTAAAGCCATTTTGTTACTTGAAACATTTAACAACCAAATGCCCTATTAATGGCAATCATTTCTTTTAACATCTCAGTGTCTATTATTTTCAACTGAAACACTGCGCTATAAATATCAAGTTTATTTACACAGGATCAGATTAAAGCCTTTATCTGACTTTGATTGAGAGAGAGACTCTGAGGCATTCAGAACTGGTAACACTGCAGTTTCATTCTACTATCTTTTATAGCCCAGATTTAGACTTTGCCAGAAATTACATGTGTTTTTCAATAAACATCTTTGTGTATATTTGTATTTTCACAAAAGGAATTCCTTAAAACTTTAACCTTATGTCCTTATTTTTAGCTCTTGTTCTTTCTCAGACGAACTTTAATTTCATCACGTTAACAGGATTTTAATACATGCCAGAGATGGGACATGCTGAAGACGGACGAAGCGCAGATGCGCAGCAGAGAAAATACCAGGCACAGTAAGATCCCTGTTCGTGACGCTTGAAATATAGGAAGAAAAATATAAATATTGAATTGGGGATATGAATGTATCTCTAAAGGAAACTGACAACCTTCAGAATAGTTTCTATGGCCTTTTCTTTTCCTCTATAAAGTATAAAGAGGAATATAAAGTCGTGTTTATAAGTGGAGCTGCTTTTTTACAGCAGTACCCAAAGAAATGCTTATTTTTCATAAGCGCCATTTACTGTCAGAGTGAATTGCATTTTCATTTAGTCCGTCTGCTTTTGTTTTATGCAGTTGTGTCTTATGTAACAATTTCACAAAGCTAAATTCAGACCATTCTGTTTTTGCTCTAAGTCTTGAAATTATGCAATCTAATTTAAATAAAAAACAACTTCTTAAGCTACATGTGTGTAGCATCTTTGTTTGGAATGTGATTAAAATGCAGTGGTTGCAAATGGCTAGGTTTTTTATGGCCATTTTGGACTGTTATATAGCAAATTAACAACAAATAAATTTGCTTAAAGGTACTCTAAGCAATGGTGGGTGATGTCACTTCTTGTTGACATTCGAAGTATTGTCAAACTAAACGGAGGCTAGCTCGACCCTCCCTCCTCCTCCTCATCCCCTCCCGGGAGACATTGCTTAGAGCACCTTTAAAGAAGAAGAAGAATAAAAAACGGCAGCTGGTTTCGGAAAATGGCAATTTGCTTGTAAAAAAATCGGTGACGACTGCTCTATGCCAATGATGGCATTTTCAACCATGGAACATTCGTAGACGTTTTTGTCATATTCTATCCTTGGCACCCTTGAATTCCATTGTCTGGTCAGCGTATTATGACTATTATGTGCAGTTTTTATTAGCGATGCATCTCACTATGTGTTCTAAAATCGGCTCAAAATATTAAACATGTTTTTATGTCCCCCGACTTTACAACCTTTCTCCCTCCCTTGCAGGACAGGCGTCAGCCTCATAATGCTCCTCAAGCAGACTCTGAGAACAAATGTCTCTGCTATGACAGCACCTTGACAGAACCTTTAGGGGGAAGCCTACCAAAGGGAGTATATCAACTACAACCTTCGATATTACCAATACTTCTAGTAGATTGCAACCCTCGACTTCATTTGAAGGGATGCAAACATGAGAGTGACATAATGTAATTGCCAAAGACTCTCGCCATCAAAACTCAAGCTTCAGCTCTACTTAAATACACTAGAGCAATTAGGGGAGAGCACTCTACCTGAGCAAAGGCACTTCTCCCGGATCTATAAAAGGCTCAAATCACTGGTCTAAATGAAGTCTGGCTTCTACAGCCCCTACTTCATTGTACCCAAGAAAACCGGTGGGTTACGGCCAATCCTGGACCTGCGCATCTTGAACCGATCCCTCCACAGGCTTCCGTTCAAGATGCCTGAGACAGTTCGAGGGCAAGAGTGTAGTTCCACTGAAGTTATTTCAGAGGCTCCTGGGGCATATGGCATCCGCAGCCACTCTGCTCGGATTGCTTCATATGAGACCGCTTCAGCTCTGGCTTCGCGATCGAGTCCCGAGGTGGGAATGGCAACACGGCACGCTCCGAGTACCAATGACTCCGACCTGCCGTCAGACCTTCACCCCGTGGATGAACATCAGCTTTCTACGGGCCCCCTTGGGCGACCCCCACATGTGTATTTCTACTGTAAGCCTCTCTGAGCATGTGTCTTTCTCTTGGCAAGCCACCTTGCCACCCCTGGGGTTGAAACATTCCACCCTGCGCGCTGGACACTCCAGTGTTTCTCCATATGCAGCCCGCTCGCGGGTCATATGTGTATTCTGTAAGTCCCCCCACTTCGGGCAGGCACTATTTGCATATTTCCACTGAGATATGCTTTCCAGTGTACCTTTGTATTCCTGTGATAAGTAGGAGTCCAGTGCAGGGCACTGGAAGACAGCCGAAGTGGCGTGATTAGACTGGGAACCCCATTCGTCATCACGACTTAACTCGTAGTGACCACAAAAGGGAACGTCTCGGTTACGTATGTAGCCCTCGTTCCCTGAGTAGGGAACGGAGATGTTACGTCTCCCTGCCACTTCCGCTGTACCGCTGGAACGCCTGAGTTCAGTCTCGGCTCCTCAGCGAAGAAATATATCTGCATGTTGCTAGCGTACTTCCTTATATGCCCATGAAGTGGGGCGGAGTTACGCAATGCAAATTCCTCAGAACCATGGCCTTTCCTTGTCATTGGCTCATTTTGTAATACTCGAAGGTGAGAGGCTTTCTAATCGAAACCCCATTCGTCGTCACAATGTAACTCGTAGTGACCACGAAAGGGAAGTGTGAATATGTAGGCTGTGTTGATGAGGGAGTGCAGGTGCAGCGAGTCAGTAATCCTGTGATTGTGAATGAGTGGGCGGGTCCTGGTGATTAGGGGATGACTGGAGCTGTGACGGTGTGGCTGACTCTGTGACAATACTCATATAGTGCCTGTTGTTACTCATGATGAAAAAAAGTGGACAGGTTAAAACACAAGTATTTAGAAGTGATGATAGATGATATGTTAGGCTGTGGGTGTGGCCGATAAGAGGCAATCGCTAGCGACAGTGGCGTCTGGTCTTCCCGCTGATGTTCGGGAGACAATTGATAACGCTCGTGCACCTTCTACTATACGGCTGTATTACTCTAAGTGCAGTAACGTGCGGTGAAATCTTGTCATGGGTAGGCTGTGACCTATCAATGTGGCATATATGTTCATATATTCATTCAGCAACCCAAGTTCAATATCAGGCATCATCACATCGCTGCCTGCATACAGCAAAGTCAGTCATATGTGAGGCTAATGCACAATCAAATCTAATAATCAAATTAATGGACACATCTATCTTATGACTTATACAACAAACAAATGTTTTGTGCGGGACACAGTAAGAGAGGGAGGCGGCGCGGTGTCAGCGAACCGACAACCAGCCTAGTCACTCCTTCACAGACAGCCACACACACACACACTATTGGTCTGGTGACGGCGCACCAGGATTTGAATAGGCTACAGTCAGAAAACATTGTGTCAGCAGTACAGCCTTAAAGTACAAAAACAGCTTATTCGCTCCTACAAACTGCGCTACGCGCACACACCGACACGCAGTTGTCATGGTGAAACATACAATCATTTGGTAACTTATCTCTGAAAAGCCCTGAATGTGCTCTGTACAGGACATGTAATGTCTCAGAGAAATCGCTAAAACATAATGTCCTCTACAGAGGACAAAACACTATAGTAGGTAGTCAGGAGTTTTACTAATCACAACTAACTTAGGTAAGCAAGATGATACGCACCTTTGTACGAACAACAGTGTTTTCACAACTCGGCGGTTTGTAGTCATGAACCCAGCCATTTGTGAACTGAACGTGGGCTTCCATAGATTTATAATTACGAAACTGAGCCTCGGAATAAGCACTCACACCACAGACTAAATAAACAAAAATATCGGGAAATGTCAGAGGAGGTAAATCGTCGGGGGTCTCGAGTATATTCTCTTGCAGGCACCTCATACGGATCCATATTTCCGATCAATGACATCTTTTCCATGTACCGTTTTCTTGCGTCAGGTAGAAGTTTGTCTCTGTATAGTACATTTCGTTCTTTTAATCGACTTTTCAACATTGTTTCGTGTAGTGATTGTTTTAAATCTCGCCCGATGTGGCCTCACAAAATGGCGGCGCACTCTTGTTTACGTCCTAGAATGCACTGCGCAGTGACGTCGGTTGCCAAGCCCGAGAGCGAGTGGGTCACGTGACATGAAGCAAGATCGGTCTCTGCCTCAATGTTGATCATTCAAGACAGCATGAGAACTGACTACGCATGCGCAAACCTACGTAAACTACGTTCTATGGACCAAAGAGGCACTGCTAAACTCTGCCTCAATGGCCATGGCTTTGAATTTCCTGCATGAAACAATGGTTTTAGGAGCAAACAATGGCAAAATTAGTATATTATGTGTATATTCCTGAACATTTTTGTTACAAAAATTGATATTTGGAATAAAATAAATGCAATTAATAATGTGGTGAATTAATAAAGTTCTTGGAATTAATAAATGTAATGTCAACATTTCCTTTGGTGAGGCACTGCCTACCCTGCCTACCCTGACTGCACGTCCCTGTCTAATTGGAAGGTTTTTGAGTCTTGGTGTTCGGCTCATGCAGTGGACCCAGTCAGCTTCCCGGCCGGTTCAGTGCTGGAATTCCTGCAGGATAAATGTATGGCTGGAGAAGCTGCTACCACCTTGAGAGATTATGTTGCAGCTATCGCTGTGGCGCATGTCGTCTCAGTTGTTCGTATGCTTTGGGGCTGGCTGCCGAGGGCTTGCCGCCTCTAAGCACAGGATCTCTCACTGTGCTAGAGACGCAATTTCCCTGGCTTATGAGGTGCAGAAGCTTCCTTCACCTCTGGGCGTTAAAGCTCGCTCTACTAGGAGTATCCCGTCCTCCCTGGCTCTTTTCAAGGGAGTCATCGCTACGCAGCGCCGAGTGAACCTATGAAAGAGAACGTCTCGGATTACTCTCGTAACCCATGTTCCCTGAATAGGGAACGAGGCACTGCGTTCGCTGCCAAGCTCCTCTTGCTGCCGAAGGAGCTTCTTCTTTATCGGTGGAAAATCTGAGGAGCAGATGGCGCGTTCACTGTATAAGAGTGAGTGACGTAGCCCCGCTGAGGAGGCGCCCGCACCATCAGCCAATTAATTGGCGTGATTCTATATGGGTTCAGACAATCGCCACATGCCTTCACGTGGCAGCCCTGTTTCGACTAATTTTACAGTACCACACATGTTCTAATGAATTTATTCTTTATTGGAATCAAAAGAATGGTTATGAACTACAGAACCACCAACACTAGGCAAAACGATATGAGAAAGGAGAAATATGCAATTACTTAAGGGAAATTGTACTTATTTTTTGCATAAATATGCTTGTAACCATTTGCTTTAATATATAATTGTACTTGTAATCACTTGTATCATGCAAATATGCTAATTAGAATATTACATGGCCCAAACATGTATCAGGCACCAGTATTCCTTGTCTAGGAGGAATACAAAGGAGTAATGGTCATTTTAAGGACCTGACGGCCGGCATTTTGAAAATGGGGCCTTTCTTGGAGTCAAACTTTGGTAAACTTTTAGTATGTTTTTAAGTACATCTGAAACTACTGTAAACCAATGAGAAACTTTTTGTTAGAATTTTTTTGGGGTCAAGCCATATTTTCAGCTGACCAGTAAGCGATCTTGCCCAGTTAAAACACAGAACAGATCAAAATAACTGAAGCAGAGTGTTTGAGGTCATGAGCTCTCATGGAGAGGTTTCATACATGCACTCAAAATTTGTTTGCCTCCTAAAATGAGCTAAAGTAACAATTTTATAACATTTTGTCACAAATTAATTTAATTGTGTTTAATCGACCCTAATATATTTAAGGCTGAAGTTTACTTAATTCATTTGTGTTAAAACTACATGAATCATCTTTGTTTACAACTAACTGGGCAGTGGATCTGTAGTTCCCAGCATGCTTTGCAAGGGACAGCATTAGGAGAATAAATTTATTTAATATTTATTTAATAAATTTATTTAATATTTTTTATTAAAAGTGTTATTTTATGTTTTTTCAGAAAAGGGAAATATGTTTGTTAATGTTAGTGTTTAATGTTCAGTTATGTTGGACATTTAGAGGATTTTTTTTTTTTCATTTTGTGGTCACTATACACAGCAGAGTGGTTCCTGTGTTTAGGCACATGCTAATGTTTAATCTAAGATAATGTCAGGACAGACGCTATATTCTTATTTGTTATTATACATTGTGTATAATGATGAAAGAAACTGCTTCTAATTAATTTACCAATTACAGTTTTTATTTTAAGTTTGACAAGCATAAAAAAGTAATTTTAGAAATGAATCAATATCATTTAAACTGTATTTTATCAAATTGAGTTGGACGAACTCAATTATATTTCACTGCCTGAATTTGTTTTTATGAGTTGGGTGTATATCCTGCCCTCAATTAAATTGAGTTTGTCTAATGAGTTATTTTTTTGAGTTTGGGACATTCTCGAAACATGTTAAGTTCACTTTGTTTTTCTCTCATAAAAGGTGATGGGAAGTATTTATGAACAACTCGACATTTGACTTAAGTACTTTATTTTAGTTTGTCTCACAAATTAAGGGCTGGTTGTGATATCAGTGATTATTAAATCTTTTTTCTAAAATGGTGTCAAAATCATTTCAAAATACTTACCTGTGTTCAAACTACACTTAAATTGTAAAAAATGATATATATATATATATATATATATATATATATATATATATATATATATATATATATATATATACATATACACACACAGCGGGGGCAATAAGTTTTGAACACGTCATCATTTTTCTCAGTAAATATATTTCCAAAGGTGCTATTGACATGAAAATTTCACCAGATGTTGGTAACAACCCAAGTAAGCCATACATACAAAGTTAAGAAATACATACATACATAAGAAATTAAGTTATGTGTAATAATGTGAAATGACACAGGGAAAAAGTATTGAACACATGAAGAAAGGGAGGCGCAAAAAGGCATTGAAAGCCAAGACAACTGCTGAAAACTTGCAGTAATTAAAAAGCAATCCAGCCCCGTCAGTGGAAATTAATAACAGCTGGTTCAGTCCCAAATGATGGCCTACAAAAAGGTCTCATTGCCAAGGTGTCACACAAGACACATCTCATGATGGGTAAAAGCGAAGAGCTGTCTCAAGACCTTCGCAACCTAATTGTTGCAAAACATAATGATGGCATTGGTTATAGGCGCCATTCTAAGCTTCTGAATGGTCCAGTGAGCACTGTTGGGGCCATAATAGGAAGTGGAAAGACAATAATTTCACCATAAATTTGCCTCGACCAGTGCTCCTCGCAAGATTTCTGATAGAGGAGTGAAAAGAATAATCAGAAGAGTTGTCCAAGAGCCAAGGATCACTTGTGGAGAGCTTCAAAAAGACCTGCAGATAGCAGGTACTGTGTTCTCAAAGAAAACAGTAAGTAATGCACTCCACCGCCATGGCCTGTATGCACGCTCACCACGCAAGACTCCATTACTGAAGAAAAATAGCATGTTGAAGCTCGTTTAAAGTTTGCTGCACAACATTTGGAAAAGCCAGTGAAATACTGGAAGAATATAGTGTGGTCACATGAGAGCAAAATTTAATAATAATACATAATACACACCATATTTGGAGGAGAAATGGCAGTGCACATTACCCTAAAAATACCATACAACTTGGTGTTGGCTCTTGGACAACTCTTCTGATTATTCTTTTCACTCCTCTATCAGAAATCTTGCGAGGAGCACTGGTCGAGGCAAATTTATGGTGAAATTATTGTCTTTCCACTTCCGTATTATGGCCCCAACAGTGCTCACTGGACCATTCAGAAGCTTAGAATGGCGCCTATAACCAATGCAATCATATATGTAAAACAATATAGATTCAGCCTATTTCATATTATAAAATAGTCTATTTTAAATTATTTAAATATTTATATAACATAACTGTGCTATAAAATTATGCCTGAGATTGAGAAGTCAAGGAACAGGGTTTTCACCATATTTTGATAACTACCCACCTGTTTCAGGCCGTTTTCCAGGTCCTTTCTCTTATAAAAGTAGAAAGAGCCATTTTCATAGAGTTCCCCAGGCCAGTCTTGGCGTCGAGGTCTGTACGCCACATCGATGTTCGGAGAAGTCGGATTCTTACCCTCTAATTACAATGAAAGATAGTGAAGAATGTGTAAACCTTCAGATGTAGTTCAAGATCATGATTGTCACTAAACATAAAACCTTTTCATAGAAACAGGTTTAGGGGACATAGAGATTCATAATATGATATCAAAGTATATTTAATATAACACTTCTGTTTTTACAACATGCTGTTAAAACAGAGATCATAAAGGATTGTGCATAAACATCAAATGGAAAGTCCTTATTTGCCTTATATTCATACAAAGCAAAAATCTGTAATTGTCTCCTTATTGGAGTTTGTGAGATGTTTTCGTGATACTGTACCTTTCTCGTCCACCTCCACCCACCGAAACTGGTGTCTGCGCACCACTGAAAACACATAATCAAACCCCTGTCCCGTGATCATGTGTAGGGCTTCTCTGATATGATGAGGGTGCAGACATGGAGACGTAGCCTGAATATGACAGACGATGTCCACCTCTAAAACACAGCCACAAAACAGTTTTTATTAAGGGCAAACCCTTAAATATTTTACATCTTTTAACCATTTGTAAATCAACACACACAAACGTACACACGCACACACAAACGCATGCAACACACACACACAAATCAAAAGATCAAGTTTGAAGGGTTTCTAGTTTAGGCACATTTTTCGTTTTGTTGCCAACATTTTAATAACTTCAACCATAAAGGTCAACAACAGATCTTTTACTGTAACTTGTTCATCCATAATTGTGATGTGCAAAATGTGCCTAAACTAGAAAGACCAAATAAATCAATTTTGAAAGGTTTATAGCTTAGGGACATTTTCCTTTTCACTGGTTTTAATAAAGGCAAACCCTTAAATATTTTACATCTTTTAACTGTTTGTAATTGCTCTATATTTCAGTTCTTCCTCTTTAAGTTCCACAAATTCATGCTGCTTATGAAATATCTCATAATTTCAACTGTTTCTTTATTAAATATAATTTTCTCAGCAAATTATAATTCATACTTTTTGCTTCCTAAAATTAAAAAATTAAATATATTTATGGGAAAAAACATACAAAAAAACCCCGTAAAAAAATTAAAAAAATTTAATAAAGCATTTTAATATTCTTTTTCTGTTAAAATTACAAAAACTATTAATTTCTACTTGCCTCACTAACATTTTCACTGGCCCCAACACACAAACACACACACACAGAGTGAAATGCACGCAGCACACACACACATCACAGTCATCTTCATTTATATAGCGCTTTTAACAATGTAGATAGTTTCAAATCAGCTTTACAGAGATAAACGTATAATTTAAGGTAACAGAGATTGTTTTGGCTTCATAGCGGTTCTTTAATAAAGTTATTTTCCAGCTAAAGTTAGTTTTGATTGATTTGCTTCTGTCGCAACGATCATTTGTCATTAAATTAGGGGCCGCTAAGACAACACCATTCTCTCTACACAGACTTTTCCATCCACTTGTCAATCGAATTATTTGAAGTTCGAAAAAAAAAAAAAAAAAAAAACTCATGCGAATAAAGCTGGTGAAAGTGTGTTTCCATCCAACGGCTTTAAAATGAATAAAAACCTGTGCGTAATGACGTCACATGCTGTTTTGCGATCAAATTGTTACATCGAATTGATTTGAGACATTTTAAGGTGTTTCCATTCATTTTCGCACTGAATCGCATAACATTCAAGCAAACATTTGCGAACAAAGTTTTGCTAGACAAAATGGATCGCGCCATCTACCAACAAATGATCAATATTGCACAAGTTGTAATAGTGCTTATGTGCCAGCTGATAGCGACATATCAAGCTATAACAAGAAAACAACGACGCTCTCAACACATTAGCTAAGTTTCCATCCACTTGTCAATCGAATTATCTGAAGTTCGGTAAAAAAGCTTATGCGAATAAAGCTGGTGAAAGTGTGTTTCCATCCAACGGCTTTAAAGTGAATAAAAACCTGTACGTAAGGACGTCACATGCTGTTTTGCGATCAAATTTGTATATCGAATTGATTTGACACTAAAATTAGCATAGATGCCTTCTTACTGATGTAACGAGTACATCAGGATTTATGGGAAGTGTTCCCGGTTCCAGTTGACCTAATCTATGCAGCCTAACATTGAATTATAGAAGTCTATAATGTATTATGTGAAAGCTAGGTCAAAGAGATGTGTCTTTAATCTAGCTTTGAACTGACAGAGTGTGTCTGCTTCCCGGACAATGGTAGGAAGACTGTTCCAAAGTTTTGCTGCTAAATAGGAGAAGGATCTACCGCCAGCAGTCGATTTTGATATTCTAGGTATTATTAACTGGCCGAAATTTTGAGATCGCAATAGACGTGAAGGACTATAATGCGTTAAGAGCTCGCACACATACACACACACCCATACACACAAATCAAAAGATCAAGTTCGAAAGGTTTCTAGTTTAGGCACATTTTTCGTTTCGTTGCCAACATTTTAATAACTCCACCATAAAGGTCAACAACAGATCTTTTACTGTAACTTGTTCATCCATAATTGTGATGTGCAAAATGTGCCTAAACTAGAAAGACCAAATAAATCGATTTTGAAAGGTTTATAGCTTAGGGACTTTTTTTTTCAAATTATATATTTATAATATAATATATTTAGTGGGGGGTTTTCCATAGTTATTATGGATTATAATTATATATGGGTTATTATTTTGTAATATTTCCATGAATTACATGTACATTTTAGACATCTTTGCTAAGTTAAATGAGTGAAATCATTCAATTTGATTTCAGTGTTTCTATTATGACATATCTTCAATTAAAATTGGGAAATTAAAATTATGTAAAGAGTAATTTTACCTTTCAGACAAATCTCTTTTACTGGGATTCTGCTTTGTCTGCCACCGGTTATTCAATAATTATCAGCTAAATTGTCAAAATATTTTTTTTTATAAAATAGTTGATTTAGTATTTTACATTAATGAGACTTTTAGAAAAACAGGTTTATTTTATATAATAAGCCTTAATACTAGACAAACTAATTAAAAAATAAATCGAATCCGGTTTCATGATAGGCCCCTTCGAGGCTCCCCCGTTCGACAAATTTCGCATCAGCCCTATAGGCGTGGCTACCAGGAAATTCTCGGGAACAAAGCGGTTGATAATCGACCTTTCAGCCCCCCATAATTCTCCATATCCGAGCATCAATAGTCCAATAGTCTAGACTTCTGCGACACGCTCAATTTCATCATGATCTGTGGAAACCCACACACTGCCACACAACATCAGTCATTAAAATAATAAATAACTCAATTTTACTTACAAAAGACAAATTAAGACTAAAAGGCTATTTTTATCTTAGTTAAAAGACTAAATTTAGAACAAGCTAAATAAACGTGGCCAATAGCCTATTTCATTTATTTCCCAGATTAATTTTAGTTTGTTTCATACAAAATAATAAAAAAGTATAATTAAACACCAAAAATCATATTAAATGAAGTTTTATGTAACAAAGTTCAGGAGGAGCATGTTCAGGTAATCATCCAATCAGCACAAGAAGAAGCCAGTATAAATAAAGCCTTCCCTTACCTCCTGTCTCATGACAAATGTCCAAATTAGAGCTCTTCCCTTCCGACGATGAGTCTTTCATCACAGAGGTGTCTCCATCGCAAATCGCCGATCCAGAGACCTTTTCCTCTCCAGCAGCTAACAACAACATCGAGCCTCCATCCTCAAACAGGGGATGCCGGCCCTCCAGATCCTCTCCGGATACACCAAGACGCCGGAGACTCCCCTCACCACCGCCAGCGAGGAACTCATCATCTTCCTCATCGTCTTCCTCCGCGCCTTCCCACTATTCAGCTCACCCAAACATCCCTCCCATAGGGAAGTGGACAGTTAAGGGGCTGAGACAATCCTTAATTAATTCCGATGCAAATTTTTCCCGCAGAATGAAAAAAGCAGAATTGTTTAATTTATATGTCACTTTACAATCTACTCACCCTTCTGTTTCAGCTCCCATCCCATTGGCTCGAACGAGCAAGGCCCGCCGGGCCCCGATCGCTCGTCCCGCAGTGTCTACACCTTCCTCACATGCAGTGCCGGGCCCCGCGCCACGTCGTCGCAGACCTTCCGCTAGCCTGGGCCGCACCCCAGAACCAGTCGCGGAAGGGCGCCAACCTTTTCCGGGTCAACTCCTCTCCTCAGCCCCTCCCACCGTGGTACCCCACGCTCCAGATCTCTGCAACACCATTTTCACACACGATCCTCAAATGTTTTCCTTCCCTTCTACATCTTTCAGTTTTCCTTCTTTCCAAGCGCCAGGTGCTCACCCTAACGTGAGGATGCCTCCGTTAGCCGGTCAGTCGCCGGCGCAATTCCTTCCCCTTCCCCTTCCCCTTCCACACTATGCTGATCTTATTCCTCCTCCACCTATCCTGGGGGCCGATCTCTGCGCGAGGATGCCTCCGCAAACGGCCACAGCCCCGACTTTCCCTCCCATTAACCCTCTCCAAGTGCGATCTCCTTTCTCTCTCTTCTCAGCCACTCCTCAACCAGCCCCTCCGAACGCAGTTGCCGCAGAACCTCCTCCAGTGACGAACAACATTAGAGCTCAAATCTTTGCAGGTGCAGATGTAGATTTGGGTTCTCTCCTGTCCTTGTTTCCCCCAGCAGAGTCCAATCACCAAGTGGACTGTGGTGATATATCAGTTACTCTAAAAAATAACTCACAGGTTTCATCACGTACATTGTCACTGGCCGAATTCTGTATTGCCTTCAGCCGCTATACAGAAATCATATGCTCGACTTTCCCCCATAGATGGCGCGAGCTGAACGATTATCTTTCTATCATAGCAGAGCTCGCGTTGTCTTATGGGGGTAGTCATTTTTACACTTACCACAAGTTGTTTTCCGCAAAATGCGCCGTCCGCATTTCTCAATGGAATCAGTGTCCCTATTGGGGAGCGTTGGACACTGATCTCCATAACCGAGTCTTCCTCGGGTGCCGAAACATCTCCTCCGCAATCTGCAGATCCACAATCCATGTCACCACGGCATGCCCTCAAATCAATCCCTCGATCCCTCCCTGCCCAGAGCAGAATGCCATAAAATCCACAAGTTACGTTCCGCGACCCGCAAGAGAAGACCACACTTTCGGTAAAGATATTTCGATCAGAGCACCATACATGGCACCCAACAGACAAGTTTGTAGAAATTTCAATGAAGGGAGATGCCCAAGACAACGCTGTCATTTTCGCTGAGCTAGGGATCCCGTTAGCTCAGAAGAAAACATCGGGTCCAACTATATCCATCGAGTTCCTAGGCATCAATCTGGACTCAGTAAATTTCCAGGCCTCACTGCCTAAGGAAAAAATCGATCGTATCATCTTAATCGCATCCAATTTTACAGACGGCACAGATTGTTCCAAACGCAAACTTCTCTCGCTGCTGGGCCACCTAAATTATGCTATGCGCATTATTCCACAGGGCCGTCCGTTTATCGCGCATCTCCTTGCCCTCACGTCATCCGTTCACGCGCTGGAAGATCGGATTATCCTTTCTGGCGAGTCCAAAAACGAGCTAAATCTATGGATTAATTTCCTTAACCAGTGGAACGGCTTAACTTTTTTTTACGACGACTTTTTCTCTCTCCCCCTCGATATCAAACTGTTTACAGACGCAGCTCCCTCGATCGGCTTCGGCGGCTATTACCAAGGACGCTGGTTCGCGTCTCCCTGGCCCCCTCAGCTCCTAGACACACCCCAGTCTTCAGCCTCCTCGGCCCTTTTCGAGCTCTACCCGATCGTCGTCGCAGCTTTCCCTATGGGGGAAAGAGTGGTCAACCAAAAGCATCCAAATCCATTGCGACAACGAAGCAACCGTACACTGTATTAACAAAGGTCGTTCTCGCTCACCTGCGCTAATGCCACTCCTCAGACGCCTCATCTGGATCTCCGCATGTGACCAGTTCTTAATAACTGCAAAACACGTCCCAGGGGCTCAAAATCAAATCGCTGACTCTCTCTCCCATTTCTCTTTTCAGAAATTCAGGATGCTGGCACCAGAAGCAGACCCCACTCCAACCCCAGTACCTCCTTATTCTCAGCTGATCTTCCCATAAAACCATCCGCTAAAATCCCTCCTGGACACGTCCATCGATTCCATCCTCCAAGCAGTTTCTCCCAGAACCCTGCAAACATATTACACCGCGTGGAAATCGTTCAAATCATTCAAATCATTCCACCTCTCTCACAACCTTTCGTTTCCCGAATTTTCTCTTTTAACCGCTACTTAATTTATATCTCACCTTCATAGAGTCAAAGGTCTCCAAGCCGGATCCATAAAAAGCTATCTAAGCGGCATTCAATTCTTCCATAAATTAATCCACGGTAAAACCGCACCTGCAATAAATAACTCCCAAACGTCCCTTCTAATTAAGGGAATCCAAAGAACCCGCCCCATTCGCCCAGATATCAGACAACCAATCACAATCGATATATACTCACAAGACGCATTTCATCACTTCGTCTTGGATACCACTCCACCAACACCGCCTATACATTAGAAGCAAAGTTCATCCTAGCATTCTTCGGTTTCCTCCGCTGCTCCGAACTGACCATCACTTCCTTATTCGACCCAAATATTCATCCTACAATTTCAGACTTACAGATCGTAGATAATGAAACCATATCATTCTTCATTAAACAAAGTAAAACTGACCGAGCTAAAAAAGGTCACTTCATTTATATTTTCAATCTACAAACTCCCATCCAACCGTACCATGCTCTTTTTAATTACCTGCAATACAAACGTTCCACGTCCAAATCCCCACTCGACCCACTCTTCACAAATGACTCCAATCATCCTGCCACGAGATTCTGGTTCTCTCCCAACAACAAATCAAAACCCTCGGTCGCTGGTCATCGAATGCCTTCAAAACCTATATTAGATCCAGCCGTTTTCACATCAGAAATGCTCACCAAGCCCTAACTAATTAGTTGGTTTATCTCCATCACCTGCTGCGCTTCATTTTTAGTTACCTCCGTTACACCAAACCACTTCCGATTGTATCTGGGCTCGCCGCTTGCATGCTCGCTTAATATTCATAGCTAACGTTTTTACAAACATATGCAGACTCCCCCATTCGCACGCTGTGATGGCTCACCCGTTCGAAGGCTGGGCTCTGTCCCCCTTCCGAAGCTCTGGTCGAGCCCTCCCGTTTCGAATTGCAGTGAGAGCCTGCCCGTCTTAGTCGTCGCCGGACGGCCGCGCTCGTGTCGCTAGGTGGGCTCCCCATTCGTCGGGCCGCGAGGGGTCTATCCCCGTGCCCCAGCCCCCTTCGAAGCGCCAGTCGAGCCCTCCCGACCGAGTTCAGCGGGCGCCCTCCGTCCAACATGGCGAGCCTTACCCGTCCGATGCCGTGAGCATAAGTTCCCGTCGGACGCTGCGAGAGCCCTCCTGGGTGAACGGTTAAACTCGTTCACAAATTCACGCTCGCATAATTCTTGCATCATCGAGCTGTCAGTTCAACTGCAGAACAGGCTCATCCGTCCGATGCTGTGAGCATCCAAGTTCCCGTCGGATGTTGCGATAGCCTTCCCAGTCAAACAGGCAAGCTCGTTCCTTGGTAAATACATACCCTTCACATTTTGGGGGGGATAAATTCTACGCTCGCTGTCCTGCGTTCAGCTGGCCTTTTTGAGGGGAGTACTCTGGGGTCAGGCCGAATTCCGAGCTCGGAGCCCTCCCCCCGGAAAGCAAGCCAAATACGCATTATAATATTACATCAGATTTCATTAACATGTGAACTCGTGAAATGAAGTTTTATGTAACAAAGTTCGGGAGGAGCATGTTCAGGTAATCATCCAATCAGCAGAAGAAGAAGCCAGTATAAATAAAGCCTTCCCTTACCTCCTGTCTCATGACAAATTTCTCAGCATCCCGCCACCACCCCATCAACTCACACTCGGCTGAGAGCCGTAATATAACCATAATATTAAAATATTTAAGAAGAGCTCAAATGTAGTTGCCTGTCAACGACTCCTGAGTCCAAGGCAGCTCTCAGCACCCATCCGATGAGAGGAACACCGGCCAGATTCTTGATGTTCTTCAGAGGGATTCCTTTACTGCCACCCCGGGCCAGAATCAGAGCCGCCCGGTGAGGGAGTCCAGAGGACGGGGAACCGACACCCGAACTCACCTGAGCCTGAGCCTGTGCCTGTGTCTGTGCGAACCCGTGGCTCTCCATCGCCACCCGTGGCTCTCCATGAAGTGAGATTCACGGGATGCAGATTGGCAATAGCCTAATAATAATTATATATATATATGCTTGCTTAACGACCATATGCTTAACGATCAGAGTCATTTTACAGGGCTTCCTCTCTGACAAATAGATCGTCTTTAGGCTATCTGCCAGATCAGCCGAGCGACCGGTGCTACTTTCACATCTCTGGCTACAAAATGGCTGCTGCAACAAAACCACATGTTGTCAATCATGGTAAACTAACTAAATTAAGTAGTTTAATCCATTTGTATTCTAGATTTTTACAATTCCCTAACAATAAAGTAGGTCATACCAGTGAGTTCAACTAAAAGCTTCATGAAATCATGAGATAAATGAGAAGATTTCTGATAACTGAAAAGAGACAGTGGATTTACTATGAGCTTTTCTTCATAGATATTCAGGAAATTGGAAGAAGGAAATCAAGTGATGCCATCAGTGTGATTTTTATTTCAAAATAAGAGATATTTGTTTAACGTTAACACCAGTGACACAACTCCAGGGGAACACTACTTTCATTACAAATTTTCTAATATTTATTCTGCATTTTGTTTTTTTTTATGTCATTTACATCATATTTTTGATAGTTATGTATGCATTATTGTATTTTAAATGGTGGAAAACCCTGTTATTGACATAAAAATAAAGCATTTTCCATTGGACATGACTGTGGGGACGAGCACTTCTGTGGTGCTTGAAATTCTATATAATTAATTAAAAATCAAATATTGCCACATTTATGGCTTAAGAAGGTGTATTTGTTCAAATAACATAATGTTTTATTTTAAAATGTAAAGAAATTGTAAAGCTAAAGTGCCTTTTAATGTAATATTTTTGTAAAGGCTAGGGACAGAAAAATGGACATTTCCATAGAATGACCCAGTAGTAGATCGCCCTGGAGTGGTCACTTTCCATTATTAAATGTAATAAAAATGTATTAAATGTAAATGTAAATTTACTGTTTTCTATACCAGTTTACGACTGTGTCCTCTTTATTTTTTGTAAAGCTGTGGTGCTTTTGAGTGACAATTCCTCATTTGTTCTTTTACACTCATTGTGTTGCCTTTCAATTTAATTATTTTGTTATGGGTGTGCTTGTTGTTCATTTGTCTCAAAAGTATCATAAGATTTGTTTGTCAGCGGTGCATTTAGCTGTTCATTAGTGCTGTTGATATGAGTCAACATTTTTAATTATCAGCAAATCAGGCATACAACAAGACATCAAAAGGTGTTTAAAATTATTTATTTAAAAAAAGAAAAGAAATGAAGCCCAATTCCAAAAGGATATACAGTATTAGTGATTGCTTCACTTTAGTTGAGGTGGGAAGAATAATTGATAAAAAAATACACTGCAATATGGTTTCTAGCAATACATTATCAGTACCCTGGCACTAATGCAGATTGCAGCTTGCTTTGCTGTATACCAAAAAATGTGAGTAACATTGGTTTTGCTCAGGCCTACTTACTGTATGTTAATTTTTTTGCTCTCCCTTGAAGTTCATTCATCATCTTTGCTTTATTTTTCACAAAGCATTATTTTGCTTCATTTCTGCTATGATAAAGAGACATCAACTCTTGCATTGCGTGTTCGTGCAATTTGGCGGCGGAGCAATAAATGGAGGGGCGTGTCTGTTTGGATTGATTTCAAATATCAATATATATATATATATAGAGAGAGAGAGAGAGAGTTATTTTATTTTATTTTATTTAGGTACAATAAAATTGTGGAGTGGCGTATTCAAGGGCAGTTTAAAAGCGCAACCCGATGACGTCGCCCCCTATTGACTTGGCTACACTTGTTTCAACAACCTTCATTCAGCATAACTTTAACATTCTGTAGTGTACACTTAAATACGTTTGTATGCAGTAGATGAAAAAACCCTATGAATTACATTCTAAGAAGAGCAATATATATAACACTATAAAATTCACACTCATTATCCTGAGCTCATTACCCGTTACCCTCATTTACATTTCAAATGCTCTTTAGTTACAAGATCCAACTCGCATTACTTAAAGTAATATTGAAGGAAAAGTCAAAGTCAAAACCAGATGACAATTCATCCCAGGATGCATGAGGTTGAATGAATGTTCAGAGTGACATGTTTTGATCATTATTCATTACATCATTTTCATTTTTACATTTGTGTTACTTTGCTATTATTATAAAATGTAAAAAAAAAAAAAAAAAAAAAAAGTGTTAACAGTTTACAATAAGGTTTCCTTTGTTAACATGAACTAACAATGAAAAATACATTTATTTTTCTGAGATTATATTAATTTCAACATTTACTAATACATTATTAAAATCAGAAGTTGTATTTGTTAATATTTTTTAATGGACCTGAACTAACATGAACTAACAATGAACATTTGTATTTTACTAACGTTAACAAAGATGAATAAATACTGTAACAAATGTATTGCTCAGTGTTAGTTAATATTAGTAAATGCATTAACTAACCTTAACTAATGGAACCTTATTGTAAAGTGTGACCAAAATAGTCATAATAAAGAATGAACAGATGTGTCCATGACTGAAAGTGTAAAAAAAAAAAAAAAAAAATTCTAATTAATTATGAATAAGGTGTGAGGAAAAGCATATTTCACCTGAAGAGTTCCTTAGTATTTCATGCATTTTAGATGGTTCTTGAAAAAATGGTGACTCGTTTTTGCCCGTGAATCACTTTGGGGAGGATGCCTGAAGGAACCGTACTTGTCTGTGCGACTGCGTTTTTGGTGACCAATTCTGAGACCTTTGCAGGTGACAACTAATAAATCTCCAAGTCCGTCAACGAAGAATTCTGTATATAATTGAAAATAATAATAATAATAATTCAAACATATTCTTAATTCTTAAACTAAAGTTTATTTATTGGCATTGATGGTTCCATAAAGAACCTTCAACATTCATGTAACCTTTACATTCCACCGAAGGTTCGAAAACAACATTTATTTTTAAAGGTGCTGTTGATCACATGCGTATTATCTCAGCTGGTATGTCCATAGACTGTTCACCATGGATCATGAATGAACTCAATTCTCATTTAACATAAGATACGTCAATTTCTGAGTCATAAACAGGTTTTGTTCCTGGTAAGTAAATCCAGATTGCCTGCATTGTTTGTACTATGTCCATGTTTTAAATCACCATGACCTAAACCATGTAAACATTAAAGGTATAGCTCACCCAAAACTGAAAATTCTGTCATTAATTACTCCCTCATGTCATTCCAAACCCGTAAGGCTTTCATTCATCTTCAGAATACAAATGAAAATCTTTTTGATGAAATCTGAGAGTTTCAGTCCCTCCATTGACAGCTACGCAACTACTACTTTGACGCTTCAAAAATTTCATAAAGAGATCGTAAAATTAATCCATTTGAATTGAGTGCTTTAGTCCAAATTCTGAAGAGACTCGATCGCTTTATATGACGAACAGATTTAATTTAGGCTTTTATTCACATTTAAACATTGTTCAGCGAACATAAACTGAAGCTCAACTGAACCTGCTTGACGTGTGAGAAAAAACCTCATTGGTTCTTGGTGAGGCTCAAATGTGATGCGTAACACGAGAATGAACGACATGAGGGAGTAATTAATGACAGAATTTTCATTTTTGGGTGAACTAACCCTTTAATCTCTTCATAAAATATGTTATAAATGATTGTCGAAACTTAGTTTCACTTTGCAGGTCTATTAGGAAATAATTAAACAACAGACTTCATCCAGAACACATAGTGTGACTTAATTTGATGTGGATGTTTTCAATCAACACTTAAAAGTCCACCTACCAGTGTGAGCCACTCTTTTGAGGAACGGGTCAAAGCCGACCCTTCGCACAGCATCCGTCCGGCCCAAGAAGAAGTTGATAACTCCATCCACGAAGAAGCAGCCGTCAAAACCTGGCAGAGGCGCGTGGGTACGACTTGATACCCGCGTGATACAGCCGCCTTCCTCGCTGCTCCCTTCCTCATATTCCAGCTTAAAGAAGAACTGATTTCCTTTTACCTCACCACCAACCTGATGGAGAGAGACCGAATGAATGAATAATAGCCTAACTACAAAAAAGATGACTGGGGTATTGATCACAGGAATAAATTACATTTTTAAAAATATTCTAATAGAAAACAGTTCTTTAAAACTTTTTAAAAAATATTCCATTGAATTACTGTTTTTACTACTGTACTGTTTTTGATCATATGAATGCAGCCTCGGTGAGCAGAAGAGATCTTACTGACCCCAACTTTTATATGTATTTGAGGTCATCAAGATGATACAATTTACATAATTACCACATCTAGTTCAGGAACGGCTTCCATAATGTTCACAAAGCTCTCAATACGTGTCTCACTCAGGAACAAAAAGTCATCATCCACCCACAGGAAGTACTTAGTGGTGACCTGTGACACTGCCAGATTTCTGCCTGCAAACCAGCCCTGAAAGGCCAAATAATATATATATATAAACTTTTATACTTCAAGCAAATTACAATAACATTCAGTTTAAACAACCTGATGTTTGTACCTGTGCAGGGGGCATTACATAGTGTTCTATATTGTCACCGACCACCTTCTCTGGTTTCAGACTGTCATCAGCAATAATGATCTTTATTTCTGGGTAGAGCTGACGGATACTATTGATGAGGACATTTAGTTCTTTATATCTCAAAAATGCTTTAATTAGTACAGTCACCTGGGAGTTTACGTCTACAGAGAGAGAAAGAGAGAGAGAGAGAGAGAGAGAGAGAGAGAGAGAGAGAGAGAAAGAGAGAGAGAGAGAGAGAGAGAGAGAGAATCATGTGCCCATTACAGGTCAGCGTGGTGATTGTGTTCACATAATAAAGAATCTGTGATTAGATCTGTCATTTGTTCAGAAGCAGTGTTGTTACAAGCTATGTTTCCATCCAAAGGTGCAAATTTAACTGCGCAAAATTGGAATATTGCATAAAACATTTGCAAAAAAAGCACCATTTCCATCTCATGTGTTCCAGAGAACAAAATCGTCACTTTCTGGGAAACTGGCACGAAAAAATCTGATATAAAAAACTTGCTGCAATCAGGGAAGCCACTGTTTTCATACATTATAAATGTATTGCATTTCAGAGTGTAAATCATAGGTGTGTAAGAGCTGTGTATGTAGACCTCACTCCCCTGGCCTCAAGAGGCTGGATCCAGGTTGGAGCGGGTCGAGTAGAACCAGTTTATTGGTGCCGTGACCCGGGTGGGATTGAGGTTTGGGGGTGAGTTTGTGCGTGTAAACCTCACTCCCCTGGCCTCAAGAGGCTAAATCCAGCTTGGAGCAGGTCGAGTAGAACCAGTTCATTGGTGCCGTGACCCGGGTGGGATTGATGTTTAGGTGGTGACTGTAACGGATGTAGGCCAGTACGAGCTGTACATGTAAACCTCACTCCCCTGGCCTCAAGAGGCTGAATCCAGCTTGGAGCGGGTCGAGTAGAACCAGTTTATTGGTGCCGTGACCCGGATGGGATTGAGGTTTGGGGGTGAGTGTGTGCGTGTAAACCTCACTTCCCTGGCCTCAAGAGACTGGATCCAGCTTGGAGCGGGTCGAGTAGAACCAGTTTATTGGTGCCGTGACCCGGGTGGGATTGAGGTTTGGGGGTGAGTGTGTGCGTGTAAACCTCACTTCCCTGGCCTCAAGAGATTGGATCCAACTTGGAGCGGGCCGAGTAGAACCAGCTTATTGGTGCCGTGACCCGGATGGGATTGAGATTTAGATGGTGAGTGTAACGGATGTAGGCCAGTACGAGCTGTACATGTAAACCTCACTCCCCTGGCCTCAAGACGCTGAATCCAGCTTGGAGCGGGTCGAGTAGAGCCAGTTTATTGGTGCTGTGACCCGGATGAGATTGAGATTAAGGTGGTGAGTGTAACGGATGTAGGCCAGTACGAGCTGTACGTGTAAACCTCACTCCCTGGCCTCAAGAGGCTGGATTCAGCTTGGAGCGGGTCGAGTAGAACCAGTTTATTGGTGCCGTGACCCGGATGGGATTGAGGTTTAGGGGGTGAGTGTGTGCGTGTAAACCTCACTCCCCTGGCCTCAAGAGGCTGAATCCAGCTTGGAGCAAGTCTAGTAGAACCAGTTTATTGGTGCCGTGACCCAGATGGGATTGATGTTTAGGTGGTGAGTGTAACGGATGTAGGCCAGTACGATCTCTGCGTGTAAACCTCACTCCCCTGGCCTCAAGAGGTTGAATCCAGCTTGGAGCAGGTCGAGTAGAACCAGTTTATTGGTGCCGTGACCCGGATGGGATTGAGGTTTAGGGGGTGAGTGTAACGGATGTAGGCCAGTACGAGCTGTGCGTGTAAACCTCACTCCCCTGGCCTCAAGAGGCGCTAGCGGCTGATGCTAGATGCTGCGGTCTTTCGCGTTTTTTGTTAGGGTGCACCTCCAATGGCAGAGACCCCGGTTCGAATCCCACTCGGAGTGGGTTGAGTAGCACCGTTTACATTTGGTAAGTATGAGTTTTTTGTTGAGTATCGAGGGATTTATTCAGCAAATGTGTTTCCATCGTGGTTTATGCGCATGTCTTCTTATTGGATAATTTTGTTTTTGTTTTCTTTATGCAATATTGCAAAAGGTAGGAAACATAGCTACTGTTAATTAAAACTAAATGTATTAAAAATCATTAATTTAAATAAAGCTGAAGTAAAATAAAATATAAATGTTAAATGAAAAACACAAACTTAAAAAACCTGGGAAAAAAAAATAGAAATGTTGTTTGGAAACTTAAAGTTTAGCTGAAGCACTAAAATTACTAAGACTAAAACATAAAAATAAATAAAAGCTACATAGAAATATTAAAATACAAATGACAAAAGCTGACAAAAATGACTAAAACTTAAAATAAAATAAAAAATAACTAAAATAAAACTGTTCAGAAGCGCAAGTATATTAAATAATGTGTTAACACTTGAGCTGACCTTTTCCCACGTCAAACAGAACAGGAACTGACGGACGTCTGATCTCAATTCGGAATATGACCTCATGGTTCTCAAACGAGAAGTACGCTAAAGACATGAAAACAGGTATAAAATTAATGTTTGTACATATAACTGGAAATGAGCAAGTCAGTACATTCAGATTAGTTTTAAGGGTACATTTTTTTTTGTTTTAAGTATCCTCAAAGTGGTCCATATGACTCTGGCACTATATTCCATGTCATTTAAAAAACTTTCTGGGTTTTTTTTTTTGTCCATACAATAAAAGTCGATGGGGTCTAATTTCTTTTGGACCCCAGTATTTATCAAAACATCTCCTTTTGTGTTCAGCAGAAGAAAGAAAGTCAAGCAGGTTTAGAATGACATGTGAGTATGATGACTAAATGTAAGTGAACTATCCCTTTAGGTTACGTACCGAGGTCTTGGGTCTTGATGTGGTAGACGGTGCTGGTGTAGGTCACTCTGCTCAGAAGATCATTGAGCTGTTGAAGGTTGCTGGATGAGATGCTCAGATGTTTCTCATTTTGGCCGTTCACCTGCTCACCCTCCTGAACATCCAGCACTGAGAGCAGCCCTTTCTGCACCCTTAGAGACACCTGGAGATGTTTCAGATCATATGAGCTCATTTTATTCTCTTTAACATCACGACTTCTTTTCAAAAATCCACCCACATTTAAAAAATTTTGATCAAAAGTGCACAAAGCATCGACTGAAAGGAGGAAAAACACAGTAGACCCCCACACAGAGACCGTCTTAAACAAACCAATGACTGAGGTATAAAAAAAACACCACCTTTAGACAGAAAAGAAAAACATTTTCAGCCGAACAAACCTTGTAAACTGCTCTGCTTTGTGTTTGCAGCGCTAGACCTTTAATAATGATACATTTATTTAATTAATATAGATAGAAATGCTTTAATGTCATATTACTTTTTTTATATTTAACAATTATAGCAATACCTAAATAAACACACATTTTTATTTATGTATTCTGTACACTACTGGTAAACATTTTGCAATAATTAGGATTTTCAATAAGTCTCTTCTGCTCACAAAGGCTGCATTAGTTTGATCAAATTACATTAAAAAGTATTATTGTGAAATATTATTACAATTTCAAAATAGAATGTAATTTATTTCTGTAAAATGTAATTTATTCCTGTGATCAAAGCTGAATTTTCAGCATCATTACTCCAGTCTTCAGTGTCACATGATCCTTCAGAAATCTTGCTGATTTGATGCTCAACTATGCTTAATTATTAGTAGTGCTCAAATATTAATAATGCATGGATCTTATTATAAGCAATGTAGAAAACAGTTGTGCTTCTTTCTTTTTTTCAAACCATGATATTTTTTTCTGGTAGAAACTTTCAAAGTATAACATTTATTTTAAATTAAAATATTAGAATGATTTCTGAAGGATCATGTGACACTGAAGACTGGAGTAATGATGCTGAAAATTCAGCTTTGATCACAGGAATAAATTACATTATATTCAAATAGAAAGAAAAGTCATTTTAAATTGTAATAATATTTTACAATATTTACTGTAATTTTGATAAAAAATAAATGGAGCCTTGGTGAGCAGAAGAGACTTCTCTATGTCTCTCGGTAACCTGACGTGTTTGAGAAAGCTGAGATCATCTGAAATCAAATAAAGGATCAGCAGAAATCAGACTCACCAGGAATGAGTGTTTTATTCATGGGAGTCACTCTGAATCCTCTGATTGGATACTGGAGTGGGGTGTTGGCAGGGGCGAGAATAAGAACATCGTTTTCTTTCCCTGTCCTGGGAGACACATGCCACTATTTTTCTTAACCCTCTCTTTGGGACATTGTCATTTATGCTAAGAAATTAACATTTAAAAGACAATAGGCCAAATAATGTTCACCCCCCCCCCCCCCCCTCCCCCGATTATAACTCGCAATTATGACTTGATAACTCGCAATTACAACTTTAAATCACACAATTTAGACTTTTAATTCAGACTTTTTTTGCAATTGTGATTTTATAACAAGCAATTCTGACTTTTTAACTTGCAATTGCGACTTTATATCAAGCAATTCTGCCTTAACTCACAATTGTGACTTATCACGTAATTCTGACTTTATAACTCGCAGTTGTGCAATTTACTAAAGTAAAAGAGTTTACTAAAAAGAAAGATTTCGAACAACTCACTGTAGCTGTTGTTGTTTCCGTCACAGCTACAGTGAGTTGTTCAAAATCTTTCTTTTTAGTAAACTTTGTGTACACAAACAATGTTCTCAATGCTGGAGTTCATGTGTAGAGCCCCTGGTGATACTTCGAGCAAAGTTTCATGTTGTGTCGAGCCTTCTTAGTGTTTTAAAAATAGCGATTTTTGATGCTATCATAGTCGTGCCCCTAGCACTCCCATTCAAAAGGCAATTTGACCTAAAACGAAAATACGGTCAAACTTAAAAGTGGAGTTTTCATTCTAATTATGCTTTTAAAGGGGTGGTTGAATATGATTTCACTTTTCTAACTTTAGTTAGTGTGTAATGTTGCTTTTTGAGCATAAACAACATCTGCAAAGTTACAACGCTCAAAGTTCAAAGCAAAGGGAGATATTTGCTTTTAAAGAAATCGTTTTTTACGGACAACAAACGGCTGGTAGGGACTACACAACATTCCTCCAGGGTTAGTGACATCACAATTTACATAAACCCCGCCCCCAGGAACACACAGTCCATGTTGAGAAGATGAAGAGTTGTTGTAGTCCAGCATATTTGTGAGTCAGCTCAAACGGTAGCATCCGTCTTTTCACAAGTCACTCTGTGTGCATCTCACAACAGTTCCTATACGAGCGATTTATAGATTATCATGACAGAATATGCTAATTGAAGATAGTTAACTCCACATCAGCAACATAAATTCATCAACTAACCATTCAGAGACGTCCTGTTGCATTCTACATGTTGTCACTTCTTCTTGAGTCTCTCCATCTTTGTCTGACTCCGTTTAAACATAAAAGGCAGAACAGTTTCTGTCATTTTAGTGTGTGTCTGAGTGAGGTAATCGGAGCTGCTAATGTAACAGGTACAGAAAGTGTACTGTTAAAACGAATGTATTGGTTATTATAATTCACACAAAATGGTTTATTTTCATATCTGGTATACCTGCCTGAATAATGATAGTTTTTCCACTTTAATTGCTGTGATGTCATCATGAGCTTACATAATTTCCTCCTCTTCAGAATCAGAATCACTTTATTCGCCAGATTCATCAGCAGACACACAGGAATTTGATATGGCAATCAGTAACACAGAAGCTCGACAAACAAACCGTATATGCGTATAGCTGCATAAAGCATGCTTAAAAAAAATCAAATAAGATGGATCAGCTATTCAGGAGGGAAATGGCTCTTGGAAAAAAGCTGTTGAGATGGCGTGAGGTCCTTGTCCTCATCGCCCTTTACCTTCTTCCTGAGGGAAGCAGCCTAAAAATGTCACTTGCTGGATGAGACTGATCAGCAGCAATTTTAGCTGCCCTCTTCCTGACTCTGGCCTCATTGCAGGTCATTGATTGACAGCTGCTTCTGTCCACTCAGCCTCTCTGCTGTGCGCACAATGCGCTGCAGTCTGTTCTTCGCCTGGGCCAATGCTGAGGCAAACCATACAGTAATAGATGTTAAAAGAAGGCTTTCCACAGTGGCTCTGTAAAACCTAGACCGAACAGAGCTGGAAACGTTCAGTTTGGTTAACTGCCTTAGGAAAAACATTCCACTGTGAGCCCTCTTAATAATGGAGGAACTGTTTTCCTCCAATTTCAGGTTGTTTGTGATGACAGTGCCTAGGAATTTGAATGACTCCACCTCCTTAACAACAGAGCTCTTGATGGTTAGGGGTGGAAGAGAGGCGGAGGTTCTGCCAAAATCTATCACCATTTCCACTGTCTTTTTTTGGTTAAGCTCCAGATTGTTTTTATCACACCACGCAACCAGATGAGACACTTCTTGCCTATAAGCAGACTCATTGTTGCCCTTAATAAGGCCGACCAAGGTGGTATCGTCTGCAAATTTAATCAGCTTGATGGAACGGTTGTTGGAAGTGCAATCATTGGTATACAGTGAGTAGAGAAATGGTGACAGCACGCACCCCTGAGGTGCGCCAATGTTGGTGGTCCGAGGATCAGACATGTGCTGGCCAAGCCGGACATGCTGTTGTCTGTTGCTGAGAAAATCCATAATCCAGCGGCAGATAGAGGGTTCAACCCCCATCAGTAACAGCTTCTTCTGCAGCCGCTCGGGTAGAATGGTATTAAAGGCGGCACTGAAATCTACAAATCTATCAACCGCTCAAGACATTTCATGACCACTGATGTAAGGGCCACCGGTCTGTAGTCATTCAGGCCCACGGCATTGTTTTTCTTGGGTACTGGAATAATGGTTGATGACTTAAAACAAACTGGAGCGAACTGACTAGCGCAGTGCTTCAGGGTGGCAGGCGAAATCCCATCGGGGCCACCTGCTTTCCTTACATTCTGCCGCCTAAATAGCCAGTACACATCCTTCTCCTCAATATCAAAGGGGACTTGATCTTGAGGGGCAATGTTCTCCTCCTCCCTGAGTGGGACTTCATGATTATGAGCCAGATCCTACCTGGAAGGGCAAGGGGAAGGGGAAGGGAAAGGGGAAGGGCAAGGGGAAGGGGGAGGGCAGGGAGATCTCTCAAATGGGGTATAAAATACATTGAACTCATTGGTCAGTTTAGCAGATGGAGGGACTTGTTGTATTTTATTTTTATAGCCTGTCAAGTTCTTCAGCGACCTCCAGGCTGAAGAGGAGTCATTAGTGCCAAATAGTTCCTCCAACCTTACCTTGTAGGCAGCTTTTGTTTTCCTAATGGCTTTATTTAACCCTCTGGGGTCGACAAACGCGCCTGCACGTTTTGCTGGATTTTCTTCACATTGTAGCACAATAAACTTAAATTACTCCGTCATTTATGGTCATACAGAAAAAAGAAATATAAAAAAATAATCTGTGATATTTCTACTTTTGTATGTGTCCACTTACAATGAAATCAAAACATTGTAAAATAAAGAAAATAAACAGGGTGTGCGTTCTGCCTCTCCGTCGCGGTGAACTTTTTTTTCTTGAGCACGTCTATAAACTGAAACAAAACTCAGCGAATACTTGTCACACATTTATGAGCCATATACCTTTCTAAACATTTAAGTGTGTACTTTTAAATGATCGGATTCAAACTGAAAACAAATATTCTCTGTTTAAGTAATTTGAAATTTGTATAAAACCAACAAGATGTCCAGCTTCTCAAACGCTTCCTAATTATTTTTTATTTGACCACGCCCACTCGCGCAAAAGAGATTCACATGCAAATTTCCACATGGAACGCGAACATGCTCGTTACCTCAAAAACAAAACACCAAAACACTTCACAAGTCTCTGCTTTTCGTCGAGTTTGAAAGACGTGCCGTGAGCTTACATTGGATTTACCTCAGAAAAAGAAGAACGCGATTTGAAGACAAGAAAGATGTAAGGTAAGAAATTCTTACATATTAGTTTGTTATTGTTGCATAAATTTCACATTGCAGTTGAACTGTTGCAAGATATATGGTGAATATTATAATATTTAGACCCGTGTTTACTGTTACTGTGTTTGTGGATATCTTCTCAAACGTAGATATGTATATGGTAACCATAATGTTTTATATTTGAGCGCAATCGCGTTTGAATGTTTGATATTTTGGATCGCGATCGCGTTTGAAAAGCAAAACGCACCAAACGGCTTCATATTTTTACTATTATCTCATTTCATATCATCATAACGAATGGAAACATTTGAAGTAACATATGATAATCAATATATTTTTCTCTAGCGTAGTTGTTACTGAAATCTTTTGGAAGATTTATAGGCTGCTATAGGTTATTGTTATTATTATTTTATGCAGCACTGCGCATAGCCTATGCCTACAAGGCACAACAAACCTGGTGTTCATTATATTATATACTGTTGGAAACATTTGTGTGTGTGTGTGTATTCTGTGAATTTTAAAAAGCAATTTTAACCAGAAAAATCTAAAATTTCTTCCCAAAATCATGCAGGCCTTTCTCTTGATCTCATCTCATTACATCTCATCTCGTCATCATCTCTGCTCATCTAAAGACTGGTCGATGACGTTAAGTTTCATTTATTATTTTGTCTCACCAACACAGAGAAAAAGACTGTTTGTTTCGGTATATTTGTTTATTGTTGGAGGAATTATATAGTATGCACTTATGGAATAAAAAAAGGGAAAAAGGAATATTTGTTGAATGAAGTGGTTTTATTTTTCAGTACTGGTCAAATTTCTGTTGAACCTCCTCAGTGTAACACCTCAAGAACAGGTTTGCTCACAAAAGGAAATATATGAACACACAGTGTCTGTATATGAGTCCATGGAGTCACAAGTGGCACGCATGGATTCCCAATCAGTGGTGTTTAACCCTCTGATGGTTTATGGGGTCTTTTGGGACCCCAAATGACTTTTGCTCAAATTAAAAAAAATGTTCCCTTTGTCCAAATGGTATGAAACCTTCTACGGCTCTCAACACTTTCTAGATCTACAAAAAAAAAAAATAAAGTGGAATGATATCTGTTTTTATGTTAGCGTGACAAAAATTGTGACACTCGTGGTCTTCGGGGTCTCTGGAGACCCCGCAATCAAAATAGACAAAATTCATCATCAAAATCAGAAACAACGCAGAACACATCGACAGAAATGGCACAAATAAAGTGGCACACTTCCACCAATGCAAAAAACATCCACAATGCTAAATTATATTGCTCACAACGCGTGTGTATACACACACACACACACACATATAGAGGAATACATTTTTGAGACTATAAAAACTGTTCTCTTATCATTTGTAAAATAAAATCATCCAAAATGCAATACCACCACAAAAATAAATTGGTGACACTGACACATTGAAAATGTACACACGCACACACACACACACACACATACTGGTTTCCATGCTGAATGGGGACCAACTTTATGATCATCACTTGTGGGGACCACCCTTTCTAAAGGTTCTAGAGGTACGAAAAAAATTAGGGATACTTACCATAGCTTTGATAACTTATACACGCCTTCAGATATCTGAATTGATGAAGTAATGATTTGACCATGCGTTATGGGGACTTTTGAAAAATCGAGTTGACATGTCTTATAGGGACCAACTTTGCATAATATTTGCATAATTCACACAACCTCCCATTAGATTTGTGGGGACCTAATTTGCATAATTCACACAACCTCCTATTTGATTTGTGGGGACTTAATTTGCATAATTCACACAACTTCCCCTTTTGATTTGTGGGGACCTAGATAGAACAAGAAATATATTACTAATGACAAATAATAGGCATTTATACGAAGTAATTCCTCAGATTGCATTTGTCCATTTGCCCTTAAAAAAATGGGTTCAATCTACAACCAAGCTTCACTCTTGCATAGAACACCTATGGCCAGTTTCACAGACCAGCCTTAAGATAGTCTCAGACTAAAGTGTGTGTTTAAGCCGTTTTAACTGAAAGCACATCTTAAATTAAGTCCTTTGTGTCCAAGTGCCATTGTTTTGTCTCAAGATGCACACCAGTAATGCTTATTTCTAAGACACGTTTATAAAAGCTACTTAAATGTCCTAACTGAACTAAAGGCCTAATCCTGGTTTAATCTAAATCCTGTCTGTGAAACCAGGCCCTAGTGTTGTGCTTGTAATCATCTCCTCAACATGCAGAATATTTGTTTGGATCGATTGATTGTTCTTACAATTGATTGGAATATTAGTGTGATTGAAGTGGATTATATGTGAATGGAGAACTTTTTCACTGCAACAAAGGACTGCATGCAAGTAATGAATTATTGTCTGGATATTTTCCAACCCATTTCATACCCACAGGTCAAACATTTAAACCTTTCCACTTCAAACTATTCTTTCTATAATTGTAATTTTTTCGGCCAACCTCCCAGCATCAGCTGCTACTCATTCACCTGATACTTATAAAAAATAAAACAAAATCTACTACTAATTGAGCTTCAACACATTTATTCACTACTAATAAATGTAAAACTTTACGGTCTTCAAATCGCGGTTCTTCAGTGCTTCTGGTTCAGCTTTTAAACATTTGTCACAGTCGCTCTTTGCTTGTACAATGAACGATGTGATGAATGTGATGAATCGCTTCATGTGCCTTTCCACCGCCTGCACCTCTGTCTGCTGCCAGGGTGTCTTCTGGGTACTTTTACCTAAAAGTGGACAGAAAAAACAATTGAAATGATAAAGTGTGTGCTGGAATTCCAATCCGAAGTTCTGAATCCTATTATCAGTATTTATTAGGTCTGGTTATTACAGTTTTTCTCAGTCGCTTTGGTGCATTTCTCACATCACTATTTACATTTGCACAACAGTTAAAGCAGTTCTCAGAACAATTAGTACAAACTGCAAAACCTAGTTGATAACCTGCAAAAGCGTATCACTTGCTCAAAATGGATAGCTCATTCCTCAAAAGCAAGTATTCATGTCAATGAAAGTGTCAGTGTCATCAAGATGAAAAGTCCTGACACCATTGTTTATGAACAAGATAGTCAAATGGCTTGGTTATGTTTTCATTATGACAGTTTATTCTGTAAATGTTTTCCATTGCAAAAAAGTCAGATCTTGGTAACACTACCTGTACATGCTCAAGATAGCACTATATACTATTTGAACAGCCATTTGAAAAATACAGTAAAGTTACACATTACTGTATTTAGTGAGGTAACAGAGTACAAGACACTGAATATGTATGTTTCACATTTTTACTGCATATGCTCTTTGCAATTCTAATTTGTTCACAGCATTGTGCAAATGAAATAAATACAGCTATGCATAGAGCTATGCACAACTGTAAACAATATTGCAGTACATATTGGAACTGAACATACAACATACAGTACATAGTACTGTAATCATTCATGCACATCCAGATGTTCCTCATCAGTGAAAGCTGAGATTCACCTGAGAGAAATTATTCAATTTAGGAGGCATTTTCAGAAAAATAATAATAATAATAATAATAATAATAATTTAAAAAAAAGTGTAAAATTTGCTTGACAGATTTTGATAACTAGTTCAACATTTTTGTATGTAATGACTCAAGCAATGAAATGAGGACTATTAGTTTTATATGGAATGACTATTCAGCATTCACAAGTATAGTTAATTTTGACTGACATGACATAAGCAAATGATAATGTTATATAACAGCAGAGAGTTGTATGAAAGCAATAGATGCATGTCCAAAAGCATTTGCAGTTTGTTGGAAGGAATGAGAAACTGCTACTATGATGTGCACAAATGACTAAATGTTGTGGAGGTTGAACTAACTGTTGTGCAAATGTAAATAGTGATGTGAGAAATGCACCAAAGCGACTATTATTATTATTATTATTTATTAGGTCTTTTATTATTATTATTATTTATTAGGTCTTTTATTAGTCGGTTAGTCGCAGGACATACAGGCGCCGGCGCGATCATTTAACTTTCAATACTCTTATCTGTATGAATAAAAGGACAGAGTAATGCAAACTGTAAAGGTTCAACTCTTATTTCTGTAAACTCACAATAACTACAAAATGTTGTGCTTTGTAAAATAATGAAAACAATCAGGATGTGCTTTCTGCTGTCTCAGTGAACTTGAGCATCACAGAAATGAGCCGAAACTCAGCGTATACTCGCCTCACACCAGGGTGGGAATTATACCGCGGCCACGGCCGCCGTTGCCCTACACTTTGGCCTTCATGCCCCGTGAAAAAAAAATCATCGTACGGCCACAGTGGCCTGTGTGCCCTGGCCCTGTCCAAGTTCCATGTATAAAGCAGAGCATGTGAGCGGAGTGGAGCGGGAGCGAGCGGGGAGCGCGAGCGGGCGGATCTTGGACAGAGCGCAGAGCGGCAATTTCAAAAGGACAGAGCGTCGCCCTATTTCCCGCTCCAGTTTCGCTCCGCTCACACCACGAGTCTGAAGCATGCTTAGTCAAGCCTGACCCTGAATCCATCTGTCTTGCACAGTCATCAACAGTAGACTATTTTCAGTCAAAACTCAGCTCAATAATGGAGTTCAAAAACTCCAAACCATTATGTAGCCTACTATTAATAAGTCGCTCCGGAGTATAAATCGCAACAGTCAAAAAATGCGCCATGAAGAAGAAAAAACACATACAGTATAGGCCTAGCCTAAGTCGCACTGGACTATAAGTCGCATTTATTTAGAAATTTATTTCACAAAAAAAAAAAAACACAATGTTACAGACAAGTATAGCCTACTTGCCTCACAGACCTGAGACATATATATAAAGCTTGAAATGTCTACTTTTAAACAGAACAATTCAAAACGAAAGAAAACAGACTTCTCTCTTATGTAATCCGTATGAAATGTGCAATTCTCTCTGGCGCGTTCACTACTGCGAAGATCGCGAGTCAGCATCTTTCCAGCCGACACAGACATAAAAAAAATAAAAAACTGGTTTATTAGTAAACAATTAAAATGTCTCCTGCTATATTTTACATATTCATAATCATTAATTTTGCCGGTTCGTTGTGACAGCTTTTAGGTGCTTTATTGGCAGCAGCGCCACCCTTACATCGCATCAGCACCGAAAACATAGAGATTCTTTTCTTTTGGGGGCATTTTGTTTGTGTTCAGACTTTCTCAGTTGTTTTTAGGCGCGATGTTAGAGGATGCTGCTAATAAAGTTGCTAGTAGGCCCACACATTGGATTCACGTTTATTATTATAGGCTAAAAAAAATACCCCAGGTTTTATGCCGTTCGTATCATTTTATTTTGTTGTATTTATCCGCCACACCTTTAAGGCCGGTCCGTGAAAATATTGTCTGATATTAAACCGATCTGTGGCGCAAAAAAGCTTGGGGACCGCTACAAGTGATATACATGTAGATTTTTTTCCTTTTTTGGAGCGAGCGGGGGGCGATTTGAGTGGAGCGCGAAGCAAACTGCGTTGAGCGCTGAGCAATAATGATTGTGAGGGTGTATACCTTCTGGATGGAATGGTTCTCTCTCTCACACTCACATGATATAGAGGACTGAATGAATATTTTGAATGCTTTTATTGGCATTTGTGTTGTTTCTGAATGCTTTTATTGGCATTTATGTTGTTTCTATTGTTGTGTGAGGGTGTATACCTTCTGGATGTAATGGCGCTCTCTCTCTCTCTCTCATTAAAAAATGTTTTTTTTTATTAAAAAAGTCATAATCCATGTCTTATTCCAAATTAGGATGTTATGGTATCAATCTGAATGGGAAAACCATCGAATTGTACTCAATGGCCTTTGTGCCCTGTCATATGGCCTTGGTGCCCCTAAAAAAAAAAGAAAAGGTGGAGGCCAAATGGCCTTGCCCCTAAAATTACATAATTCCCACCCTGCCTCACACACACACACACGTGAGAAATATATCTATAGAAAGCTTGAAATGTCTGCTTTTAAACGAATCAATTCAAGTGGAAAATAAATACTCAGATTATGTAATCCGTATGAAATGCGAGTCACTGCGGAGATGACGAGTCTGTATCATCGACTTAATCTCTGCAGCCGAGAATATCAATAAATTATTACAATGTTTGTTTAGACAGTCTCCTTCTGACACAAGACACACTCAATCATTATTTTTGCCGGTGCGCTGCGGAACTTTAAGTGTGCGCTTGATCGCTAATTAGGCTATGTATTATATAGGCAATTAAAGGCTCATTATTATGAGTTATGGCTTATTAATATAAAAATGCGATTAGTTGACTAATAGCTTAATGAACGACTACTAGTCGACTAGAAAAAAAAAAAACTTTAGTCGAGGGCAGCCCTAGTATTTATGTCAGCATCTATATTGCAAGAGAAATTAATTTGCACTCTACCTATAAATAGAATTACACTGTCAATCAAACAGTGATTTTTACATTCAGTCACTTGGCCTGAAATGATCATTGGAGAAAAGGAAAATATATTAGGATCAATGTCTTGGCTGCAAGTTATTTTTATGCATCCATCCACTCAAACTGCTCCAGGGGTTAGGCTAGTTATTACTGATTCGGTGTTTTCATTTTTAGAACAGCTACAGTTCCTACTAGTGCCACAAAACACCTAGTAGATTCTAGCATCAACCAAGTAACCCTCTAAACAACTACAGATGGGTTCCTGAGCAACATGACTGTCAATCTCCCTCGGACTGGGGCTCCATGCAAGATCTCACCTCGTGGGGTCTCAATGATCCTAAGAAAGGTGAGAAATCAGCCCAGAACTACACGGGAGGAGCTGGTCAATGACCTAAAAAGAGCTGTGACCACCGTTTCCAAGGTTACTGTTGGTAATACACTAAGACGTCATGGTTTGAAATCATGCATGGCACGGAAGGTTCCCCTGCTTAAACCAGCACATGTCAAGGCCCGTCTTAAGTTTGCCAATGACCATTTGGATGATCCAGAGGAGTCATGGGAGAAAGTCATGTGATCAGATGAGACCAAAATAGAACTTTTTGGTCATAATTCCACTAAACGTGTTTGGAGGAAGAAGAATGATGAGTACCATCCCAAGAACACCATCCCTACTGTGAAGCATGGGGGTGGTAGCATCATGCTTTGGGGGTGTTTTTCTGCACATGGGACAGGGCGACTGCACTGTATTAAGGAGAGGATGACTGGGGCCATGTATTGCGAGATTTTGGGGAACAACCTCCTTCCCTCAGTTATGTAGTCAAATGATATGTAGATGAGGATCTGCATAGTAAAACTAGGCGTCGTAAGCTCCACATATGGTTATTTCGGGTGGAGATGCATGTACGCACAATCTTCCGCTGACTGGGATTTATAAAGTGAATTCTGCGCAGGTTCTGGCGTACGCACGGTTTTATAAGTCTGAATATTTTTTTGCGTACGCCATTTTTGGCTTTCGGGCGCACGTACACTTTTAGTAAGGTTCCTACGCACAGTTTTATAAATGAGGCCCCTGGTCTGAGATCTGGGTGTTAAAGTGCTCCTAAAGGGTCTAATTTAGTCTAAGAAATGTGTAAAGAGTTCACCTTTGGAAGAAGGCCTCACAGCACTGGCTCCTGTAGGCATCTCTTCATCTGATGGTGGTCTGGGTCTCTTGGGTGGTGGCGGCATGTCATTCCTCTTGGTAGGAGGAAGTGCCACCTCTGCTGATGGTTCTATGGAAAATAATCAAAGTTCAACATTTTCAGAAAGATACAATTTAAATGTACTATAGAATGCTGACAATACACTGTTATTTGTCACACTTATGCACTAATTATTTAAAATCATTAAAGTACAATAAACCCTAAACCTGTGCAATTGTTCATTATTGCAAGTATAATTGAACTACATCTTTCCAGCAGACATTTAATCAAATATAAGTGCAAGTAAATTGAGTATAACCATTTTATTTCATGTCTTAATCATCTGACATGATTCGTTTTGTGCCATGACACAACCAACACGAGAAGAGAGCAGATCAGCTAGTGTTTTATGAAAAATGAAAAATGTACAAGTTTCTCCTATGAAATATATTTTTTATGGTAGTAAACTCACAAAAAAATATTCACTCCAGAATGAATGTTTAGTGTAATTTAGTTGAAGAATAGCTTGGAGGCATTTGATTCATTACACAATGAGCCGTTTCGTCAAAAAAAACAACATTTGTTCAGCATACTGAAGCATCTTCTTTAATGTTGGCTATGATGTTAGAACAATATTTTTGTCTGTCAGGTCTTCACAAGTTACGTGACTGAAAATTATGAATAACTGCAAAATGTAGTAGTGTATTTTGACAGTAATACAAACCGTCAACAGTAGATGAACAGTGTCCCTCTTGTATGCTCCCGTCTTCCTCATCACAGTCAATAACGTTTCTGTGGAAGTTCAAAGTACAGCTTAACAATGGTATATAATGGATCATAAACACCTGGTATACGAATAGATGGTAGGGGTGTAACGGTTCACAAAATTTACGTTTCAGTTCAATACGATACACTTGTGTCACGGTTCGGTACGTTTTTGATACAGCAAAAAGAAAAAAAATGCCAGAGTAATTTCCTTGATTTAATTTTTTTATTCTTTTTTTTATTAAAACTAACATCATAAAGTATGATTTTTTTTTACTTTGAGCAATTCTGGAGCTATAATTGACTCTTCTTAGGAGCATATAAAACAAAACGCTCCTTGGAAAAAGTGAAATGTAATATTGTAGTAGTTATAAACAAAGGTTTATTTTAGTTCAGATTAACATTTGAGGGCAGCAATTGTATTTACAATGTCAAGTCAAGTCATCTTCATTTATATAGCGCTTTTAACAATGTAGATTGTCTCAAAGCAGCTTTACAGAGATAAGCTTATAATTTAAGGTAACAGAGATTGTTTCGGCTTTACAGCAGAGTTAAGTTATTTCCATCTAAAGTTAGTTTTGATTGATTTGCTTCCGTCGCAACGATCAAGCAATGTAGCCGCTAAGACGACACCATTCCCTCTACACAGACTTTAAACGCGAACCTGTGAGAAACGCTGATGGCGTTCACATGCGCATTTAGAATGGGTTCTATAGTTATGTGCGTTTGAATATACGCAGGTTAGGAATTCCCTACAAGCCAAGCCTAAACAAAGTACTTGTCTTTCCTTATAAATTTTGATAAAGAATTTTATTTTATTTTGTTGCTTTGGGGTAGGAACGCGAAACGAACAACGCCTTTCCCGACAACGCCTTATCTGTAGAGTGGTAGTGGGATCCTCCATAGGGAGAGACTAGTTGGCACTTCAGCACTGCGTTGTCATCGGTCCAGGCGAAAGTCATTCGTCAGATCTGGATACGGCCTGGATCCGGCAGGCTGCAGGAAAACCTCGGGATAAACACAGACACTAAAATTAGCGTAGATGCCATTCTTCTCATGATGTAATGAGTACATCAGGATTTTTGGGAAGTGTTCCCGAAAGCTAGGTCAAAGAGATGTGTCTTTAGTCTAGCTTTGAACTGACAGAGTGTGTCTGCTTCCCGGACAATGGTAGGAAGACTGTTCCAGAGTTTTGGTGCTAAATAGGAAAAGGATCTACCGCCAGCAGTCGATTTTGATATTCTAGGTATTAGTAACTGGCCGGAATTTTGAGATCGCAATAGACGTGACGGACTATAATGCGTTAAGAGCTCGCTCAAGTACTGCGGAGCTAAACCATTTAGTGCTTTGTAAGTGATCAGCAATATTTTAAAATTTATGCGATGTTTAATAGGGAGCCAATGCAGTTTTGACAGAACCGGGCTAATATGGTCATACTTCCTGGTTCTAGTAAGAACTCGAGCTGCTGCGTTTTGGACCAGCTGTAGTTTGTTTATTAAGCGTGCAGGACAACCACCCAGTAGAGCATTACAATAATCTAGCCTTGAGGTCATGAACGCATGAACTAATTGTTCCGCATTTGTCAATGAGAGCATATGGTGTAATTTAGATATATTTTTAAATGGAAAAATGCAGTTTTACAGATACTAGACACGTGACTTTCAAATGAAAGATTGGTATCAAAGAGCACACCCAGGTTCCTAACCGACGACGAAGACTTAACAGAGCAGCCATCAAGTGTTAGACAGTATTCTAGGTTATTACGTGAGGAAGTTTTTTGTCCAATAATTAGAAACTCTGTTTTTTCAGAATTTAGAAGTAGGAAATTACGAGTCATCCAATTTTTTTATATCCGCTATGCATTCCGTTCATTTTGTGAATTGATAAGTTTCGTTAGGTTTTGAAGAAATATAGAGCTGAGTATCATCGGCATAACAGTGAAAGCTAATGCCATGTTTCCTAATGATTTCTCCTAATGGTAGCATGTACAGAGTGAACAGCAGCGGTCCTAGTACTGAGCCTTGTGGTACGCCATACTGAACTTGTGATCGATGAGACATCTCATCATTTACTGCTACAAACTGATAACGGTCAGATAAGTATGATTTAAACCATGCTAGTGCATTTCCACTAATGCCAACATAATGTTCTAATCTATTTAAAAGAACGTTGTGGTCAATGGTGTCAAATGCAGCACTAAGATCGAGTAACACTAATAGAGAGATACAACCACGATCGGATGATAAGAGCAAATCATTTGTGACTCTAACGAGAGCTGTCTCGGTACTATGGTACGGTCTAAATCCTGAATAGAAATCCTCGCAGAGATCATTTCTTTCAAGAAAGGAACACAGTTGTGAGGATACTGCCTTTTCTAATATCTTTGACAGAAAAGGTAGATTCGAGATCGGCCTATAATTGACTAATTCTGTAGGATCAAGTTGCGTTTTTTTAACAAGCGGTTTAATCATAGCCAGCTTAAAGGTTTTTGGTACGTATCCTAGAGACAAAGACGAATTAATGATATTAAGAAGAGGATCTATGACCTCTGGAAGTATTTCTTTCAGTAGCTTAGTTGGTATAGGGTCTAACATACATGTTGTAGATTTAGATGATTTAATGAGTTTAGTAAATTCTTCCTCTCCTATATCAACGAATTAATCCAATTTTTCCTCAGGGAGACTACAATGCACTGCCTGATGCGATACTGTAGTAGACGGTTGCATAGTTATAATTTTGTCCCTGATATTATCAATCTTATAAGTGAAGTTCATAAAATCATTACTGCTGTGTTGCTTGGAAACTTCGGTGCTTGAAGCTTTATTTTTCGTTAGTTTAGCCACCGTTTCAAATAAATACCTAGGATTATGTTTATTTTCTTCTAATAGGGTTGAAAAATAAGCAGATCTAGCAGCTTTTAAAGCCTCTCTGTAAGTAATTGAGCTCTCCTTCCATGAAATGCGAAATACCTCTAGTTTTGTTTTCTTCCAGTTGCGCTCCATTTTTCTGGCTGCTCTCTTAAGGGCCTGAGTGTGCTCGTTGTACCACGGCGTTGGACTATTTTCTTTAATCTTCTTTAAGCGCAACGGAGCAACTGTGTCTAAAGTGCTGGAAAAGAGAGAGTTAAACATTTCTGTTGTAATATCGAGTTTATTTTAATGTCAAAATAAAACCAACGTAATGTTACTTGAAGGCATTATAGCCTACTATTCCTGCCAAACTTCCATGGTTGCAGTTAGTGTTACTACAGTAAATCCATGGTAAATCCATCTGTGGACACCGGATAGTTCATTTATGGCACAATGTTTCTCCTGGTTTCCACGTCAGAGCTGTTTGAACCGTTAATAACGGAGAAATGTGAATGTTTCTCACAAGATCTCTCAGCGATGTTATTACTTCTGTGGCGAATTCAAATGATTTCTTTACTGGATCTCTTATTAGCGCTGTGTAGTAACAGTGTCGTATGATCATGATCAGCTTGCGCTGCACTGGTCCAAACTGATAAACGGTCCGTCAACCACACAATAACGAGCAGTTTCGTTCCGCTTGCATTACGTTTGCCATTTGACGTTGGACAATGTTGTGGTCGCGCCGGCGTCTCTTACATAACGAGAGCGCTTGCCACACGCGACCCGCCTACATTTGAAATAACGAAATTTTGGTCGGCAGGAAAAATGGTCCAACGAACCGTTCGGTTTGAAAATGCGTACCGAACACAGAACCGAAAGCATCGTACCAAACAGTTCAATACGAATACGTGTATCGTTACACCCCTAATAGATGGTAAACAGAAAATCAAACAGAAAATCAAACAAAAGTCAAATAAAATACCACACCATCAGGATCTATCCCAATTTCATCCAAGTTCTTGCCATGGAACTCAGCTAATCTTCCTTGCTCAAGAGCCATTAGAACTTTGCTGATCTTGGCAAGTTGCAGGGTCTTCTCAGGGAGTCGATAGAACTCATGATGGATTCTTATGTCGTGTCCAAGAAAGTTTGCCAGCTGGTCCATCTCGGTGTCAGTCATATTCAGCACTGTTGAAAGGGTTGCGGCATGCTTTCGCAGTCTTGTAGATGTCAGTGACTTGGGACACTTTGCGTCACACACCTTTGCAAAGCCACGGAGGCAGTCTGACCCTCGAAAATATGTCATGGCTTCTGGTCTTGCAAACATATAGGAATTGTCTTTCAGAACCCCACAAGCCTCTCTCTGCTTAACAAGGAGTTCTAAGGCACATAGCATTTTTGAAGTCAGAAGAATTGGAACTGGTCGACCACGCTTCCCCCTTGCGATAACCCTTGTGAAGTGTCTGCAGAGATTGTTTTCCACTTCAGAGAGTGCCCAGTCCACATCCTCATGTGGATCAGAAGTGTCTCTTGATAGAAATGCAGACAAAGGCATGCTCGAAACCACTCCTTCCCTGCGCCGGTTAAAGAGAATCATCTGGGCTAGACACACCTTTGCCAGAAAAAAAAACAATTATTCCTGTCCAGCAAACCTTGCTCACACACACATCTTGATTAAAACCAGCTTCATGAGGACCTTTCACACACAACGTTATATTTCCTTATGGGGACTAGTTTCATCATATTCAACACACAAGTTTGAACTCAAACACTGACTGAAAGTGTGTTGTGGGGACGTCGTGAGTGTCCATTTTAAAGCAACAATTAACCTAGAAAATAAATCCCTGTGAAGGATAAAACTGGCCCTAAATACTCCACTAGCACTAAACTACAGGACACATGTCGTTACATGGTTTAATGTACTAATTTACACCAGATACGCATCAAAATATGCCTAAAAATCACTAAACCATGACAAAGAGAGACAGTATACCTAAATCTTTAGTGATGAATGTGAACGTACCTGTTGAGGAGAGTTGATCTGAGCAGATTCATCATCCATCTGAGTCTCTGACTGGAGAGAAGGATCAGAAGCACTTGCTGCGCTGGTTTTAATGGCAACGCTGGTTATCTGTAAGAGACAACATTCATAATGACAAGATATTAGAACATGGAAACACAAGAGAGAAATCTGAAGCAGATACCACATGATTTCAGAGAAATAGACAAATCAACTTCATCTAAAACATTTATTCCTGTCCAGTCAACCCCTGTCTGCGCTCACACACATCTGGATAAAACCCGGCTTCATGGGGACCTTTCACACACCTTCATGGGGACCTTTCACACACAATGTTATAGTTCCTTATGGGGACTAGTTTCATCAAATTCAACACATGAGTTTGAACTCAAACACTGACTGAAAGTGTGTTGTGGGGACGTCGTGAGTGTCCATTTTAAAGCAACAATTAACCTAGAAAATAATTCCCTGTGAAGGATAAAACTGGCCATAAATACTCCACTAGCACTAAACTACAGGACACATGTCGTTACACGGTTTAATGTACTAATTTACACCAGATACGCATCAAAATATGCCTAAAAATCACTAAACCATGACAAAGAGAGACAGTAGACCTAAATCTTTAGTGATGAATGTGAACGTACCTGTTGAGGAGAGTTGATCTGAGCAGATTCATCATCCATCTGAGTCTCTGACTGGAGAGAAGGATCAGAAGCACTCGCTGCGCTGGTTTTAATGGCAACGCTGGTTATCTGTAAGAGACAACATTCATAATGACAAGATATTAGAACATGGAAACACAAGAGAAAAATTTGAAGCAGATACCACATGATTTTATAAAAAGAGACAAATCAACTTCATCTAAAACATTTATTCCTGTCCAGTCAACCCCTGTCTGCGCTCACACACATCTGGATAAAACCCGGCTTCATGGGGACCTTTCACACACCTTCATGGGGACCTTTCACACACAATGTCATAGTTCCTTATGGGGACTAGTTTCATCAAATTCAACACATGAGTTTGAACTCAAACACTGACTGAAAGTGTGTTGTGGGGACGTCGTGAGTGTCCATTTTAAAGCAACAATTAACCTAGAAAATAATTCCCTGTGAAGGATAAAACTGGCCCTAAATACTCCACTAGCACTAAACTACAGGACACATGTCGTTACACGGTTTAATGTACTAATTTACACCAGATACGCATCAAAATATGCCTAAAAATCACTAAACCATGACAAAGAGAGACAGTAGACCTAAATCTTTAGTGATGAATGTGAACGTACCTGTTGAGGAGAGTTGATCTGAGCAGATTCATCATCCATCTGAGTCTCTGACTGGAGAGAAGGATCAGAAGCACTCGCTGCGCTGGTTTTAATGGCAACGCTGGTTATCTGTAAGAGACAACATTCATAATGACAAGATATTAGAACATGGAAACACAAGAGAGAAATCTGAAGCAGATACCACATGATTTCAGAGAAATAGACAAATCAACTTCATCTAAAACATTTATTCCTGTCTAGTCAACCCCTGTCTGCGCTCACACACATCTGGATAAAACCCGGCTTCATGGGGACCTTTCACACACCTTCATGGGGACCTTTCACACACAATGTTATAGTTCCTTATGGGGACTAGTTTCATCAAATTCAACACATGAGTTTGAACTCAAACACTGACTGAAAGTGTGTTGTGGGGACGTCGTGAGTGTCCATTTTAAAGCAACAATTAACCTAGAAAATAAATCCTTATGAAGGATAAAACTGGCCCTAAATACTCCACTAGCACTAAACTACAGGACACATGTCGTTACACGGTTTAATGTACTAATTTACACCAGATACGCATCAAAATATGCCTAAAAATCACTAAACCATGACAAAGAGAGACAGTAGACCTAAATCTTTAGTGATGAATGTGAACGTACCTGTTGAGGAGAGTTGATCTGAGCAGATTCATCATCCATCTGAGTCTCTGACTGGAGAGAAGGATCAGAAGCACTCGCTGCGCTGGTTTTAATGGCAACGCTGGTTATCTGTAAGAGACAACATTCATAATGACAAGATATTAGAACATGGAAACACAAGAGAGAAATTTGAAGCAGATACCACATGATTTTATAGAAAGAGACAAATCAACTTCATCTAAAACATTTATTCCTGTCCAGTCAACCCCTGTCTGCGCTCACACACATCTGGATAAAACCCGGCTTCATGGGGACCTGTCACACACCTTCATGGGGACCTTTCACACACAACGTTATAGTTCCTTATGGGGACTAGTTTCACCAAATTCAACACATGAGTTTGAACTCAAACACTGACTGAAAGTGTGTTGTGGGGACTTCGTGAGTGTCCATTTTAAAGCAACAATTAACCTAGAAAATAATTCCCTGTGAAGGATAAAACTGGCCCTAAATACTCCACTAGCACTAAACTACAGGACACATGTCGTTACACGGTTTAATGTACTAATTTACACCAGATACGCATCAAAATATGCCTAAAAATCACTAAACCATGACAAAGAGAGACAGTAGACCTAAATCTTTAGTGATGAATGTGAACGTACCTGTTGAGGAGAGTTGATCTGAGCAGATTCATCATCCATCTGAGTCTCTGACTGGAGAGAAGGATCAGAAGCACTCGCTGCACTGGTTTTAATGGCAACGCTGGTTATCTGTAAGAGACAACATTCATAATGACAAGATATTAGAACATGGAAACACAAGAGAGAAATCTGAAGCAGATACCACAGGATTTCAGAGAAATAGACAAATCAACTTCATCTAAAACATTTATTCCTGTCCAGTCAACCCCTGTCTGCGCTCACACACATCTGGATAAAACCCGGCTTCATGGGGACCTTTCACACACCTTCATGGGGACCTTTCACACACCACGTTATAGTTCCTTATGGGGACTAGTTTCATCAAATTCAACACACAAGTTTTAAGTCAAACACTGACTGAAAGTGTGTTGTGGGGACGTCGTGACTGTCCATTTTAAAGCAACAATTAATCCAGAAAAAAATCCCTGTGAAGGATAAAACTGGCCCTAAATACTCCACTAGCACTAACCTACTGGACACATGTCGTTACACGGTTTAATTTACTAATTTACACCAGATACGCATCAAAATATGCTTAAAAATCACTAAACCATGACAAAGAGAGACAGTAGACCTAAATCTTTAGTGATGAATGTAGGGATGCACCGATCCGATACTCAGTATCGGAATCGGCTCCGATACTGCCATTTTTGGCGGATCGGGTATCGGTCAGACAAGGCCGATCCAAATCCGATATTGTGCGTATACTATTCAGTGTTATTGTTAAGCCCCACAAACATTATAAAGCACCATAAGTTTTCGTGCACAATATTTTAAGTGTTCTGAAGCCATTATACAGTATAATGTGAGATATAAATTAATATTTAAGTGTTAAATTCAAGATCACGTAAACGTTTCCCTCAGCTGCGGCTGTCAATCATTCTTCATTCAGCACTCAAACAGCGCGTCGCGTCCGGTTATGACAGAACACACGATGAAACTCTCTCCAAGATGATTCAATGTTACTATTATTATACTTGATCTGTAGATAAAGGTCTATGGTTTCACATAAAACAACTTTATCTTGCTGGACTTTATTGCTGTACCTTAATCATGTTACTTTCCACCGGGTGTCTGTTAGATCACAACAGTAGAGTAAAGTCAGGTACTATTTGTTCTTCACGCGCACAGTAACTGAAATTTAAAAGAAAATGCTGAATAGACTATTGCATAGATAGATACTGTATAATACACTATGCATCATATGTATTTTCTTTGTGCTTTAAACTTTTCAATGCGGACTCGACGCGCTGCGCGCTGTGACTCATGTTGCTTCAAGAGCATCATTCTGCGCTCGGGATGCGCATAAGCGCTGTGGGCCGCACTGTATTGGAGCCTTTCATATCGTAATACAGGGACGCAATGAAAGATTATTAATAGCCGTTCTTGTCCTGTCCTATCTATTATGTTGCTACCTTATTAAACAGCTGTGCTATACATTTAAAAAATGTCTCAATTTTATAGTAGGATATAAAATAATTGCTATTTTTATCTTGTTTTTCATGAATGTATTTTACAACAATACAAAGAGCAATGTGTAAAGTTTTACCAGATTTAGTGTTACACTTATTGTCTCTAATTTGTTCTCCACTAAACATTTTTTTCACAAAATGTTCAGATTTTATACAATTAATTGTGCACTCGTGATTTTTCTAGACTAAATTTTATTGCTGAATTATCCACTAATCTAGTTTATAATAGCATTTATGTCAGATTATGATCATATATTTTTTGTTGGTGTTTTTCTTTTTTTTCAGTTCTTATCAGTTTAACACAGAGTAATAGAAATTCTACTTGATTAAAAAAAAACTGCGCTGGTATCGGTACGGATCGGTATCGGCCGATACTCAGAATTTTTGGTATCGGATCGGTTCTGAAAAAATGGTATCGTTGCATCCCTAGATGAATGTGAACGTACCTGTTGAGGAGAGTTGATCTGAGCAGATTCATCATCCATCGGAGTCTCTGACTGGAGAGAAGGATCAGAAGCACTCGCTGCACTGGTTTTAATGGCAACGCTGGTTATCTGTAAGAGACAACATTCATAATGACAAGATATTAGAACATGGAAACACAAGAGATAAATCTGAAGCAGATACCACATGATTTCAGAATTAAAAAAAAAGAAAAAAAAATACAAAAACATTTACAATTAAAACATGTCTTCATTTTACATAGTTAATCTTTAGTTTATTTTTGTGATTACATTTCACCCATAAGTTGCAATAAGGCCATTGCATGCCACACATAACTTGCAGAAAGAAAAGTGGCCTAAGACTGTACCACCTCACTCTTTAAATGTATAAATTTTAGGGGTGGGGTAGAAACACTGACCTAAAACGTAACTTAACTTATCATTTATAGACATGATTAGATTCATAGATTTCTAATAGATTCAAATTATAATCTATTCAACCAACAACTTGCTTAACATGTTGCAACAATGATATATTCTGTACACAGTGTGCTTTGCAACATACTTGTGTTCTCCAAGGGTAGTCTTCTCCTCCATAATCATAGGCAATTTCTTCTCCTTCTTTAATGTCATCCAGGGCAAACAGACAAAGGTGAGGCTTTCCATTGACGTCAGTTTTCTTCATCTTACAATTTGGATATTTGTGGTCATCAATAACGATCCGCCGAAACGATCCATCTTCTCTTGAGGCATCAATACTTAAATATGAAAGCATGAGAAAAGGATGAATACAAGTATTACAATATACCACCCCAAATCAGTGTCTTTTTTTACTATAGTTTAGCACAGGGTTTCTCAAACTCAGTCCTGGAGGGCCACTGTCCTGCACAGTTTAGCTCCAAAACTGATCAAACACACCTAGCTGTGAGTTTCTAGTGATCCTGAAGACATTGATTAGTTTGCTCAGGTGTGTTTGATCAGGGTTGGAGCTAAACTGTGCAGGACAGTGGCCCTGCAGGACTGAGTTTGAGAGACCCTGGTTTAGCATAAGGAATATGGTGCAACTTGACTTCTTACCACCATGTTTTCCCTCGCCAAATGAAATCAAACATAAATGCAGCACAGGATGCGTGGTAACATGTTCTTCTTCTCTGCAGCTCTGCATCATTTATCATATCTCCCCTGTACTCAAAATCACCTTTGCAAAAGGCACCCTTTGCGAATAGACCACGTCCTGCAAAATACAGAATTTTTTTTTTTTCACCAAAAATAAAATCTTATAGATAAAGGATGCCAAATACACAAAAAGACATCAATAGTTGGCAGCAGTATGGTTAGGACATGCATATGATGGTAAATATTAAATGATAAATCACACCACCTTACCTTTCACTGGATTGATATACTTCACATCTAATTTGAATGTTTTGTCAGTCTTCGAAACAACATGATGCATGGCATCCTTAAGGGGGCTGATTCGTGGTGGCATTTCAAACTGAGAGAAAAAAAATTGTAATAAATAATAGTGTGAAAATGGGGAGACATGCAGAATTAAACTAGCATGTTCAATAAGTAGATAAGAATGTTATTGTAATGTAACACTGCATTACAATGATATCGTATGTATCAATGTAAGACAAGAAATCAGAACTCAAGGATATCACATTTATTGACTAACTTACTAGCCTTGAGGGCATAAACTCAACATTTTCACTTAGGCTCTAATCTCTCACAAAACCAACATCTATATAATCCCAGGTAGCCTTGACAATTAACTACTTATTTGGCTCTTAACCTAACTACTCTTTTGAACGATCTCGCCATACAAACCCCAGTTTATTTTAAGTTACTGTCATAATTAAAACAAAGTTTATTCATTTAAAGCTACTTACCATTTCAGTGTTTTTATTTTTGCCTAACGTTACTTAATTGCTCTGTTAACGATATCAATACTAAAAGTCAAACACAAGTGTGATATTCCTCCCCCTCACCCTGTCCTGACAAGTAATAAAACATAACATTACCTTTAATTTAAAGTAGAAAATAATCTACTGTCCAGCACGCGAACTAGACAGAAACAGACTTAATAACCCAATTCCTTCATTAGCAATCAATCAGACTAAACACCTGACGACACTTTTCAGTTGAAATGAAGTACTTAACATTACATTGTATGATTTTGTGATCGCTTATTGGAAAAACACAAAAACACGTCAGGCCACACTTAGCCTCAACAATTAGCACTAACTAGCTAGCAGCTAACGTTAGCCCGCTGCCTAATCTAATTAACCTAACTGGTTTCATACATATGTGCTTAACGTACCTTGAGCTTCACTTTTATCCTCTGCAGAAGTTTAGATCCTTAGTTGGCATCTCCAGTAAATAATCTTCTTCTTTGTCTTCCGTGTACAGTATCAATTTAATACTTATATTTTCAAGTTGTTGTTGA
>NC_137144.1:24458963-24638963 GCF_949319135.1 Squalius cephalus
GTAACGTTACAAGTCTTAATATCGCAATCTGACAAGAAATGCTGTTTTAAGGTTGTCTAGAAATTACTAAAAGCCTTTGGGGTCTCATTTTGAAGTAACTGTTTGAATTGTTTTGTCTGAGAAGATCTTTCTCTTTCTCTTTCTCTCTCACACACACACACACACACACACACACACACACTCTCTCTCACACACACACACACACACACACACATACTGGTTTCCATGCTGAATGGGGACCAACTTTATGATCATCACTTGTGGGGACCACCCTTTCTAAAGGTTCTAGAGGTACGAAAAAAATTAGGGATACTTACCATAGCTTTGATAACTTATACACGCCTTCAGATATCTGAATTGATGAAGTAATGATTTGACCATGCGTTATGGGGACTTTTGAAAAATCGAGTTGACATGTCTTATAGGGACCAACTTTGCATAATATTTGCATAATTCACACAACCTCCCATTAGATTTGTGGGGACCTAATTTGCATAATTCACACAACCTCCTATTTGATTTGTGGGGACTTAATTTGCATAATTCACACAACTTCCCCTTTTGATTTGTGGGGACCTAGATAGAACAAGAAATATATTACTAATGACAAATAATAGGCATTTATACGAAGTAATTCCTCAGATTGCATTTGTCCATTTGCCCTTAAAAAAATGGGTTCAATCTACAACCAAGCTTCACTCTTGCATAGAACACCTATGGCCAGTTTCACAGACCAGCCTTAAGATAGTCTCAGACTAAAGTGTGTGTTTAAGCCGTTTTAACTGAAAGCACATCTTAAATTAAGTCCTTTGTGTCCAAGTGCCATTGTTTTGTCTCAAGATGCACACCAGTAATGCTTATTTCTAAGACACGTTTATAAAAGCTACTTAAATGTCCTAACTGAACTAAAGGCCTAATCCTGGTTTAATCTAAATCCTGTCTGTGAAACCAGGCCCTAGTGTTGTGCTTGTAATCATCTCCTCAACATGCAGAATATTTGTTTGGATCGATTGATTGTTCTTACAATTGATTGGAATATTAGTGTGATTGAAGTGGATTATATGTGAATGGAGAACTTTTTCACTGCAACAAAGGACTGCATGCAAGTAATGAATTATTGTCTGGATATTTTCCAACCCATTTCATACCCACAGGTCAAACATTTAAACCTTTCCACTTCAAACTATTCTTTCTATAATTGTAATTTTTTCGGCCAACCTCCCAGCATCAGCTGCTACTCATTCACCTGATACTTATAAAAAATAAAACAAAATCTACTACTAATTGAGCTTCAACACATTTATTCACTACTAATAAATGTAAAACTTTACGGTCTTCAAATCGCGGTTCTTCAGTGCTTCTGGTTCAGCTTTTAAACATTTGTCACAGTCGCTCTTTGCTTGTACAATGAACGATGTGATGAATGTGATGAATCGCTTCATGTGCCTTTCCACCGCCTGCACCTCTGTCTGCTGCCAGGGTGTCTTCTGGGTACTTTTACCTAAAAGTGGACAGAAAAAACAATTGAAATGATAAAGTGTGTGCTGGAATTCCAATCCGAAGTTCTGAATCCTATTATCAGTATTTATTAGGTCTGGTTATTACAGTTTTTCTCAGTCGCTTTGGTGCATTTCTCACATCACTATTTACATTTGCACAACAGTTAAAGCAGTTCTCAGAACAATTAGTACAAACTGCAAAACCTAGTTGATAACCTGCAAAAGCGTATCACTTGCTCAAAATGGATAGCTCATTCCTCAAAAGCAAGTATTCATGTCAATGAAAGTGTCAGTGTCATCAAGATGAAAAGTCCTGACACCATTGTTTATGAACAAGATAGTCAAATGGCTTGGTTATGTTTTCATTATGACAGTTTATTCTGTAAATGTTTTCCATTGCAAAAAAGTCAGATCTTGGTAACACTACCTGTACATGCTCAAGATAGCACTATATACTATTTGAACAGCCATTTGAAAAATACAGTAAAGTTACACATTACTGTATTTAGTGAGGTAACAGAGTACAAGACACTGAATATGTATGTTTCACATTTTTACTGCATATGCTCTTTGCAATTCTAATTTGTTCACAGCATTGTGCAAATGAAATAAATACAGCTATGCATAGAGCTATGCACAACTGTAAACAATATTGCAGTACATATTGGAACTGAACATACAACATACAGTACATAGTACTGTAATCATTCATGCACATCCAGATGTTCCTCATCAGTGAAAGCTGAGATTCACCTGAGAGAAATTATTCAATTTAGGAGGCATTTTCAGAAAAATAATAATAATAATAATAATAATAATAATTTAAAAAAAAAGTGTAAAATTTGCTTGACAGATTTTGATAACTAGTTCAACATTTTTGTATGTAATGACTCAAGCAATGAAATGAGGACTATTAGTTTTATATGGAATGACTATTCAGCATTCACAAGTATAGTTAATTTTGACTGACATGACATAAGCAAATGATAATGTTATATAACAGCAGAGAGTTGTATGAAAGCAATAGATGCATGTCCAAAAGCATTTGCAGTTTGTTGGAAGGAATGAGAAACTGCTACTATGATGTGCACAAATGACTAAATGTTGTGGAGGTTGAACTAACTGTTGTGCAAATGTAAATAGTGATGTGAGAAATGCACCAAAACGACTATTATTATTATTATTATTTATTAGGTCTTTTATTATTATTATTATTTATTAGGTCTTTTATTAGTCGGTTAGTCGCAGGACATACAGGCGCCGGCGCGATCATTTAACTTTCAATACTCTTATCTGTATGAATAAAAGGACAGAGTAATGCAAACTGTAAAGGTTCAACTCTTATTTCTGTAAACTCACAATAACTACAAAATGTTGTGCTTTGTAAAATAATGAAAACAATCAGGATGTGCTTTCTGCTGTCTCAGTGAACTTGAGCATCACAGAAATGAGCCGAAACTCAGCGTATACTCGCCTCACACCAGGGTGGGAATTATACCGCGGCCACGGCCGCCGTTGCCCTACACTTTGGCCTTCATGCCCCGTGAAAAAAAAATCATCGTACGGCCACAGTGGCCTGTGTGCCCTGGCCCTGTCCAAGTTCCATGTATAAAGCAGAGCATGTGAGCGGAGTGGAGCGGGAGCGAGCGGGGAGCGCGAGCGGGCGGATCTTGGACAGAGCGCAGAGCGGCAATTTCAAAAGGACAGAGCGTCGCCCTATTTCCCGCTCCAGTTTCGCTCCGCTCACACCACGAGTCTGAAGCATGCTTAGTCAAGCCTGACCCTGAATCCATCTGTCTTGCACAGTCATCAACAGTAGACTATTTTCAGTCAAAACTCAGCTCAATAATGGAGTTCAAAAACTCCAAACCATTATGTAGCCTACTATTAATAAGTCGCTCCGGAGTATAAATCGCAACAGTCAAAAAATGCGCCATGAAGAAGAAAAAACACATACAGTATAGGCCTAGCCTAAGTCGCACTGGACTATAAGTCGCATTTATTTAGAAATTTATTTCACAAAAAAAAAAAAAACACAATGTTACAGACAAGTATAGCCTACTTGCCTCACAGACCTGAGACATATATATAAAGCTTGAAATGTCTACTTTTAAACAGAACAATTCAAAACGAAAGAAAACAGACTTCTCTCTTATGTAATCCGTATGAAATGTGCAATTCTCTCTGGCGCGTTCACTACTGCGAAGATCGCGAGTCAGCATCTTTCCAGCCGACACAGACATAAAAAAAATAAAAAACTGGTTTATTAGTAAACAATTAAAATGTCTCCTGCTATATTTTACATATTCATAATCATTAATTTTGCCGGTTCGTTGTGACAGCTTTTAGGTGCTTTATTGGCAGCAGCGCCACCCTTACATCGCATCAGCACCGAAAACATAGAGATTCTTTTCTTTTGGGGGCATTTTGTTTGTGTTCAGACTTTCTCAGTTGTTTTTAGGCGCGATGTTAGAGGATGCTGCTAATAAAGTTGCTAGTAGGCCCACACATTGGATTCACGTTTATTATTATAGGCTAAAAAAAATACCCCAGGTTTTATGCCGTTCGTATCATTTTATTTTGTTGTATTTATCCGCCACACCTTTAAGGCCGGTCCGTGAAAATATTGTCTGATATTAAACCGATCTGTGGCGCAAAAAAGCTTGGGGACCGCTACAAGTGATATACATGTAGATTTTTTTCCTTTTTTGGAGCGAGCGGGGGGCGATTTGAGTGGAGCGCGAAGCAAACTGCGTTGAGCGCTGAGCAATAATGATTGTGAGGGTGTATACCTTCTGGATGGAATGGTTCTCTCTCTCACACTCACATGATATAGAGGACTGAATGAATATTTTGAATGCTTTTATTGGCATTTGTGTTGTTTCTGAATGCTTTTATTGGCATTTATGTTGTTTCTATTGTTGTGTGAGGGTGTATACCTTCTGGATGTAATGGCGCTCTCTCTCTCTCTCTCATTAAAAAATGTTTTTTTTTATTAAAAAAGTCATAATCCATGTCTTATTCCAAATTAGGATGTTATGGTATCAATCTGAATGGGAAAACCATCGAATTGTACTCAATGGCCTTTGTGCCCTGTCATATGGCCTTGGTGCCCCTAAAAAAAAAAGAAAAGGTGGAGGCCAAATGGCCTTGCCCCTAAAATTACATAATTCCCACCCTGCCTCACACACACACACACGTGAGAAATATATCTATAGAAAGCTTGAAATGTCTGCTTTTAAACGAATCAATTCAAGTGGAAAATAAATACTCAGATTATGTAATCCGTATGAAATGCGAGTCACTGCGGAGATGACGAGTCTGTATCATCGACTTAATCTCTGCAGCCGAGAATATCAATAAATTATTACAATGTTTGTTTAGACAGTCTCCTTCTGACACAAGACACACTCAATCATTATTTTTGCCGGTGCGCTGCGGAACTTTAAGTGTGCGCTTGATCGCTAATTAGGCTATGTATTATATAGGCAATTAAAGGCTCATTATTATGAGTTATGGCTTATTAATATAAAAATGCGATTAGTTGACTAATAGCTTAATGAACGACTACTAGTCGACTAGAAAAAAAAAAAACTTTAGTCGAGGGCAGCCCTAGTATTTATGTCAGCATCTATATTGCAAGAGAAATTAATTTGCACTCTACCTATAAATAGAATTACACTGTCAATCAAACAGTGATTTTTACATTCAGTCACTTGGCCTGAAATGATCATTGGAGAAAAGGAAAATATATTAGGATCAATGTCTTGGCTGCAAGTTATTTTTATGCATCCATCCACTCAAACTGCTCCAGGGGTTAGGCTAGTTATTACTGATTCGGTGTTTTCATTTTTAGAACAGCTACAGTTCCTACTAGTGCCACAAAACACCTAGTAGATTCTAGCATCAACCAAGTAACCCTCTAAACAACTACAGATGGGTTCCTGAGCAACATGACTGTCAATCTCCCTCGGACTGGGGCTCCATGCAAGATCTCACCTCGTGGGGTCTCAATGATCCTAAGAAAGGTGAGAAATCAGCCCAGAACTACACGGGAGGAGCTGGTCAATGACCTAAAAAGAGCTGTGACCACCGTTTCCAAGGTTACTGTTGGTAATACACTAAGACGTCATGGTTTGAAATCATGCATGGCACGGAAGGTTCCCCTGCTTAAACCAGCACATGTCAAGGCCCGTCTTAAGTTTGCCAATGACCATTTGGATGATCCAGAGGAGTCATGGGAGAAAGTCATGTGATCAGATGAGACCAAAATAGAACTTTTTGGTCATAATTCCACTAAACGTGTTTGGAGGAAGAAGAATGATGAGTACCATCCCAAGAACACCATCCCTACTGTGAAGCATGGGGGTGGTAGCATCATGCTTTGGGGGTGTTTTTCTGCACATGGGACAGGGCGACTGCACTGTATTAAGGAGAGGATGACTGGGGCCATGTATTGCGAGATTTTGGGGAACAACCTCCTTCCCTCAGTTATGTAGTCAAATGATATGTAGATGAGGATCTGCATAGTAAAACTAGGCGTCGTAAGCTCCACATATGGTTATTTCGGGTGGAGATGCATGTACGCACAATCTTCCGCTGACTGGGATTTATAAAGTGAATTCTGCGCAGGTTCTGGCGTACGCACGGTTTTATAAGTCTGAATATTTTTTTGCGTACGCCATTTTTGGCTTTCGGGCGCACGTACACTTTTAGTAAGGTTCCTACGCACAGTTTTATAAATGAGGCCCCTGGTCTGAGATCTGGGTGTTAAAGTGCTCCTAAAGGGTCTAATTTAGTCTAAGAAATGTGTAAAGAGTTCACCTTTGGAAGAAGGCCTCACAGCACTGGCTCCTGTAGGCATCTCTTCATCTGATGGTGGTCTGGGTCTCTTGGGTGGTGGCGGCATGTCATTCCTCTTGGTAGGAGGAAGTGCCACCTCTGCTGATGGTTCTATGGAAAATAATCAAAGTTCAACATTTTCAGAAAGATACAATTTAAATGTACTATAGAATGCTGACAATACACTGTTATTTGTCACACTTATGCACTAATTATTTAAAATCATTAAAGTACAATAAACCCTAAACCTGTGCAATTGTTCATTATTGCAAGTATAATTGAACTACATCTTTCCAGCAGACATTTAATCAAATATAAGTGCAAGTAAATTGAGTATAACCATTTTATTTCATGTCTTAATCATCTGACATGATTCGTTTTGTGCCATGACACAACCAACACGAGAAGAGAGCAGATCAGCTAGTGTTTTATGAAAAATGAAAAATGTACAAGTTTCTCCTATGAAATATATTTTTTATGGTAGTAAACTCACAAAAAAATATTCACTCCAGAATGAATGTTTAGTGTAATTTAGTTGAAGAATAGCTTGGAGGCATTTGATTCATTACACAATGAGCCGTTTCGTCAAAAAAAACAACATTTGTTCAGCATACTGAAGCATCTTCTTTAATGTTGGCTATGATGTTAGAACAATATTTTTGTCTGTCAGGTCTTCACAAGTTACGTGACTGAAAATTATGAATAACTGCAAAATGTAGTAGTGTATTTTGACAGTAATACAAACCGTCAACAGTAGATGAACAGTGTCCCTCTTGTATGCTCCCGTCTTCCTCATCACAGTCAATAACGTTTCTGTGGAAGTTCAAAGTACAGCTTAACAATGGTATATAATGGATCATAAACACCTGGTATACGAATAGATGGTAGGGGTGTAACGGTTCACAAAATTTACGTTTCAGTTCAATACGATACACTTGTGTCACGGTTCGGTACGTTTTTGATACAGCAAAAAGAAAAAAAATGCCAGAGTAATTTCCTTGATTTAATTTTTTTATTCTTTTTTTTATTAAAACTAACATCATAAAGTATGATTTTTTTTTACTTTGAGCAATTCTGGAGCTATAATTGACTCTTCTTAGGAGCATATAAAACAAAACGCTCCTTGGAAAAAGTGAAATGTAATATTGTAGTAGTTATAAACAAAGGTTTATTTTAGTTCAGATTAACATTTGAGGGCAGCAATTGTATTTACAATGTCAAGTCAAGTCATCTTCATTTATATAGCGCTTTTAACAATGTAGATTGTCTCAAAGCAGCTTTACAGAGATAAGCTTATAATTTAAGGTAACAGAGATTGTTTCGGCTTTACAGCAGAGTTAAGTTATTTCCATCTAAAGTTAGTTTTGATTGATTTGCTTCCGTCGCAACGATCAAGCAATGTAGCCGCTAAGACGACACCATTCCCTCTACACAGACTTTAAACGCGAACCTGTGAGAAACGCTGATGGCGTTCACATGCGCATTTAGAATGGGTTCTATAGTTATGTGCGTTTGAATATACGCAGGTTAGGAATTCCCTACAAGCCAAGCCTAAACAAAGTACTTGTCTTTCCTTATAAATTTTGATAAAGAATTTTATTTTATTTTGTTGCTTTGGGGTAGGAACGCGAAACGAACAACGCCTTTCCCGACAACGCCTTATCTGTAGAGTGGTAGTGGGATCCTCCATAGGGAGAGACTAGTTGGCACTTCAGCACTGCGTTGTCATCGGTCCAGGCGAAAGTCATTCGTCAGATCTGGATACGGCCTGGATCCGGCAGGCTGCAGGAAAACCTCGGGATAAACACAGACACTAAAATTAGCGTAGATGCCATTCTTCTCATGATGTAATGAGTACATCAGGATTTTTGGGAAGTGTTCCCGAAAGCTAGGTCAAAGAGATGTGTCTTTAGTCTAGCTTTGAACTGACAGAGTGTGTCTGCTTCCCGGACAATGGTAGGAAGACTGTTCCAGAGTTTTGGTGCTAAATAGGAAAAGGATCTACCGCCAGCAGTCGATTTTGATATTCTAGGTATTAGTAACTGGCCGGAATTTTGAGATCGCAATAGACGTGACGGACTATAATGCGTTAAGAGCTCGCTCAAGTACTGCGGAGCTAAACCATTTAGTGCTTTGTAAGTGATCAGCAATATTTTAAAATTTATGCGATGTTTAATAGGGAGCCAATGCAGTTTTGACAGAACCGGGCTAATATGGTCATACTTCCTGGTTCTAGTAAGAACTCGAGCTGCTGCGTTTTGGACCAGCTGTAGTTTGTTTATTAAGCGTGCAGGACAACCACCCAGTAGAGCATTACAATAATCTAGCCTTGAGGTCATGAACGCATGAACTAATTGTTCCGCATTTGTCAATGAGAGCATATGGTGTAATTTAGATATATTTTTAAATGGAAAAATGCAGTTTTACAGATACTAGACACGTGACTTTCAAATGAAAGATTGGTATCAAAGAGCACACCCAGGTTCCTAACCGACGACGAAGACTTAACAGAGCAGCCATCAAGTGTTAGACAGTATTCTAGGTTATTACGTGAGGAAGTTTTTTGTCCAATAATTAGAAACTCTGTTTTTTCAGAATTTAGAAGTAGGAAATTACGAGTCATCCAATTTTTTTATATCCGCTATGCATTCCGTTCATTTTGTGAATTGATAAGTTTCGTTAGGTTTTGAAGAAATATAGAGCTGAGTATCATCGGCATAACAGTGAAAGCTAATGCCATGTTTCCTAATGATTTCTCCTAATGGTAGCATGTACAGAGTGAACAGCAGCGGTCCTAGTACTGAGCCTTGTGGTACGCCATACTGAACTTGTGATCGATGAGACATCTCATCATTTACTGCTACAAACTGATAACGGTCAGATAAGTATGATTTAAACCATGCTAGTGCATTTCCACTAATGCCAACATAATGTTCTAATCTATTTAAAAGAACGTTGTGGTCAATGGTGTCAAATGCAGCACTAAGATCGAGTAACACTAATAGAGAGATACAACCACGATCGGATGATAAGAGCAAATCATTTGTGACTCTAACGAGAGCTGTCTCGGTACTATGGTACGGTCTAAATCCTGAATAGAAATCCTCGCAGAGATCATTTCTTTCAAGAAAGGAACACAGTTGTGAGGATACTGCCTTTTCTAATATCTTTGACAGAAAAGGTAGATTCGAGATCGGCCTATAATTGACTAATTCTGTAGGATCAAGTTGCGTTTTTTTAACAAGCGGTTTAATCATAGCCAGCTTAAAGGTTTTTGGTACGTATCCTAGAGACAAAGACGAATTAATGATATTAAGAAGAGGATCTATGACCTCTGGAAGTATTTCTTTCAGTAGCTTAGTTGGTATAGGGTCTAACATACATGTTGTAGATTTAGATGATTTAATGAGTTTAGTAAATTCTTCCTCTCCTATATCAACGAATTAATCCAATTTTTCCTCAGGGAGACTACAATGCACTGCCTGATGCGATACTGTAGTAGACGGTTGCATAGTTATAATTTTGTCCCTGATATTATCAATCTTATAAGTGAAGTTCATAAAATCATTACTGCTGTGTTGCTTGGAAACTTCGGTGCTTGAAGCTTTATTTTTCGTTAGTTTAGCCACCGTTTCAAATAAATACCTAGGATTATGTTTATTTTCTTCTAATAGGGTTGAAAAATAAGCAGATCTAGCAGCTTTTAAAGCCTCTCTGTAAGTAATTGAGCTCTCCTTCCATGAAATGCGAAATACCTCTAGTTTTGTTTTCTTCCAGTTGCGCTCCATTTTTCTGGCTGCTCTCTTAAGGGCCTGAGTGTGCTCGTTGTACCACGGCGTTGGACTATTTTCTTTAATCTTCTTTAAGCGCAACGGAGCAACTGTGTCTAAAGTGCTGGAAAAGAGAGAGTTAAACATTTCTGTTGTAATATCGAGTTTATTTTAATGTCAAAATAAAACCAACGTAATGTTACTTGAAGGCATTATAGCCTACTATTCCTGCCAAACTTCCATGGTTGCAGTTAGTGTTACTACAGTAAATCCATGGTAAATCCATCTGTGGACACCGGATAGTTCATTTATGGCACAATGTTTCTCCTGGTTTCCACGTCAGAGCTGTTTGAACCGTTAATAACGGAGAAATGTGAATGTTTCTCACAAGATCTCTCAGCGATGTTATTACTTCTGTGGCGAATTCAAATGATTTCTTTACTGGATCTCTTATTAGCGCTGTGTAGTAACAGTGTCGTATGATCATGATCAGCTTGCGCTGCACTGGTCCAAACTGATAAACGGTCCGTCAACCACACAATAACGAGCAGTTTCGTTCCGCTTGCATTACGTTTGCCATTTGACGTTGGACAATGTTGTGGTCGCGCCGGCGTCTCTTACATAACGAGAGCGCTTGCCACACGCGACCCGCCTACATTTGAAATAACGAAATTTTGGTCGGCAGGAAAAATGGTCCAACGAACCGTTCGGTTTGAAAATGCGTACCGAACACAGAACCGAAAGCATCGTACCAAACAGTTCAATACGAATACGTGTATCGTTACACCCCTAATAGATGGTAAACAGAAAATCAAACAGAAAATCAAACAAAAGTCAAATAAAATACCACACCATCAGGATCTATCCCAATTTCATCCAAGTTCTTGCCATGGAACTCAGCTAATCTTCCTTGCTCAAGAGCCATTAGAACTTTGCTGATCTTGGCAAGTTGCAGGGTCTTCTCAGGGAGTCGATAGAACTCATGATGGATTCTTATGTCGTGTCCAAGAAAGTTTGCCAGCTGGTCCATCTCGGTGTCAGTCATATTCAGCACTGTTGAAAGGGTTGCGGCATGCTTTCGCAGTCTTGTAGATGTCAGTGACTTGGGACACTTTGCGTCACACACCTTTGCAAAGCCACGGAGGCAGTCTGACCCTCGAAAATATGTCATGGCTTCTGGTCTTGCAAACATATAGGAATTGTCTTTCAGAACCCCACAAGCCTCTCTCTGCTTAACAAGGAGTTCTAAGGCACATAGCATTTTTGAAGTCAGAAGAATTGGAACTGGTCGACCACGCTTCCCCCTTGCGATAACCCTTGTGAAGTGTCTGCAGAGATTGTTTTCCACTTCAGAGAGTGCCCAGTCCACATCCTCATGTGGATCAGAAGTGTCTCTTGATAGAAATGCAGACAAAGGCATGCTCGAAACCACTCCTTCCCTGCGCCGGTTAAAGAGAATCATCTGGGCTAGACACACCTTTGCCAGAAAAAAAAACAATTATTCCTGTCCAGCAAACCTTGCTCACACACACATCTTGATTAAAACCAGCTTCATGAGGACCTTTCACACACAACGTTATATTTCCTTATGGGGACTAGTTTCATCATATTCAACACACAAGTTTGAACTCAAACACTGACTGAAAGTGTGTTGTGGGGACGTCGTGAGTGTCCATTTTAAAGCAACAATTAACCTAGAAAATAAATCCCTGTGAAGGATAAAACTGGCCCTAAATACTCCACTAGCACTAAACTACAGGACACATGTCGTTACATGGTTTAATGTACTAATTTACACCAGATACGCATCAAAATATGCCTAAAAATCACTAAACCATGACAAAGAGAGACAGTATACCTAAATCTTTAGTGATGAATGTGAACGTACCTGTTGAGGAGAGTTGATCTGAGCAGATTCATCATCCATCTGAGTCTCTGACTGGAGAGAAGGATCAGAAGCACTTGCTGCGCTGGTTTTAATGGCAACGCTGGTTATCTGTAAGAGACAACATTCATAATGACAAGATATTAGAACATGGAAACACAAGAGAGAAATCTGAAGCAGATACCACATGATTTCAGAGAAATAGACAAATCAACTTCATCTAAAACATTTATTCCTGTCCAGTCAACCCCTGTCTGCGCTCACACACATCTGGATAAAACCCGGCTTCATGGGGACCTTTCACACACCTTCATGGGGACCTTTCACACACAATGTTATAGTTCCTTATGGGGACTAGTTTCATCAAATTCAACACATGAGTTTGAACTCAAACACTGACTGAAAGTGTGTTGTGGGGACGTCGTGAGTGTCCATTTTAAAGCAACAATTAACCTAGAAAATAATTCCCTGTGAAGGATAAAACTGGCCATAAATACTCCACTAGCACTAAACTACAGGACACATGTCGTTACACGGTTTAATGTACTAATTTACACCAGATACGCATCAAAATATGCCTAAAAATCACTAAACCATGACAAAGAGAGACAGTAGACCTAAATCTTTAGTGATGAATGTGAACGTACCTGTTGAGGAGAGTTGATCTGAGCAGATTCATCATCCATCTGAGTCTCTGACTGGAGAGAAGGATCAGAAGCACTCGCTGCGCTGGTTTTAATGGCAACGCTGGTTATCTGTAAGAGACAACATTCATAATGACAAGATATTAGAACATGGAAACACAAGAGAAAAATTTGAAGCAGATACCACATGATTTTATAAAAAGAGACAAATCAACTTCATCTAAAACATTTATTCCTGTCCAGTCAACCCCTGTCTGCGCTCACACACATCTGGATAAAACCCGGCTTCATGGGGACCTTTCACACACCTTCATGGGGACCTTTCACACACAATGTCATAGTTCCTTATGGGGACTAGTTTCATCAAATTCAACACATGAGTTTGAACTCAAACACTGACTGAAAGTGTGTTGTGGGGACGTCGTGAGTGTCCATTTTAAAGCAACAATTAACCTAGAAAATAATTCCCTGTGAAGGATAAAACTGGCCCTAAATACTCCACTAGCACTAAACTACAGGACACATGTCGTTACACGGTTTAATGTACTAATTTACACCAGATACGCATCAAAATATGCCTAAAAATCACTAAACCATGACAAAGAGAGACAGTAGACCTAAATCTTTAGTGATGAATGTGAACGTACCTGTTGAGGAGAGTTGATCTGAGCAGATTCATCATCCATCTGAGTCTCTGACTGGAGAGAAGGATCAGAAGCACTCGCTGCGCTGGTTTTAATGGCAACGCTGGTTATCTGTAAGAGACAACATTCATAATGACAAGATATTAGAACATGGAAACACAAGAGAGAAATCTGAAGCAGATACCACATGATTTCAGAGAAATAGACAAATCAACTTCATCTAAAACATTTATTCCTGTCTAGTCAACCCCTGTCTGCGCTCACACACATCTGGATAAAACCCGGCTTCATGGGGACCTTTCACACACCTTCATGGGGACCTTTCACACACAATGTTATAGTTCCTTATGGGGACTAGTTTCATCAAATTCAACACATGAGTTTGAACTCAAACACTGACTGAAAGTGTGTTGTGGGGACGTCGTGAGTGTCCATTTTAAAGCAACAATTAACCTAGAAAATAAATCCTTATGAAGGATAAAACTGGCCCTAAATACTCCACTAGCACTAAACTACAGGACACATGTCGTTACACGGTTTAATGTACTAATTTACACCAGATACGCATCAAAATATGCCTAAAAATCACTAAACCATGACAAAGAGAGACAGTAGACCTAAATCTTTAGTGATGAATGTGAACGTACCTGTTGAGGAGAGTTGATCTGAGCAGATTCATCATCCATCTGAGTCTCTGACTGGAGAGAAGGATCAGAAGCACTCGCTGCGCTGGTTTTAATGGCAACGCTGGTTATCTGTAAGAGACAACATTCATAATGACAAGATATTAGAACATGGAAACACAAGAGAGAAATTTGAAGCAGATACCACATGATTTTATAGAAAGAGACAAATCAACTTCATCTAAAACATTTATTCCTGTCCAGTCAACCCCTGTCTGCGCTCACACACATCTGGATAAAACCCGGCTTCATGGGGACCTGTCACACACCTTCATGGGGACCTTTCACACACAACGTTATAGTTCCTTATGGGGACTAGTTTCACCAAATTCAACACATGAGTTTGAACTCAAACACTGACTGAAAGTGTGTTGTGGGGACTTCGTGAGTGTCCATTTTAAAGCAACAATTAACCTAGAAAATAATTCCCTGTGAAGGATAAAACTGGCCCTAAATACTCCACTAGCACTAAACTACAGGACACATGTCGTTACACGGTTTAATGTACTAATTTACACCAGATACGCATCAAAATATGCCTAAAAATCACTAAACCATGACAAAGAGAGACAGTAGACCTAAATCTTTAGTGATGAATGTGAACGTACCTGTTGAGGAGAGTTGATCTGAGCAGATTCATCATCCATCTGAGTCTCTGACTGGAGAGAAGGATCAGAAGCACTCGCTGCACTGGTTTTAATGGCAACGCTGGTTATCTGTAAGAGACAACATTCATAATGACAAGATATTAGAACATGGAAACACAAGAGAGAAATCTGAAGCAGATACCACAGGATTTCAGAGAAATAGACAAATCAACTTCATCTAAAACATTTATTCCTGTCCAGTCAACCCCTGTCTGCGCTCACACACATCTGGATAAAACCCGGCTTCATGGGGACCTTTCACACACCTTCATGGGGACCTTTCACACACCACGTTATAGTTCCTTATGGGGACTAGTTTCATCAAATTCAACACACAAGTTTTAAGTCAAACACTGACTGAAAGTGTGTTGTGGGGACGTCGTGACTGTCCATTTTAAAGCAACAATTAATCCAGAAAAAAATCCCTGTGAAGGATAAAACTGGCCCTAAATACTCCACTAGCACTAACCTACTGGACACATGTCGTTACACGGTTTAATTTACTAATTTACACCAGATACGCATCAAAATATGCTTAAAAATCACTAAACCATGACAAAGAGAGACAGTAGACCTAAATCTTTAGTGATGAATGTAGGGATGCACCGATCCGATACTCAGTATCGGAATCGGCTCCGATACTGCCATTTTTGGCGGATCGGGTATCGGTCAGACAAGGCCGATCCAAATCCGATATTGTGCGTATACTATTCAGTGTTATTGTTAAGCCCCACAAACATTATAAAGCACCATAAGTTTTCGTGCACAATATTTTAAGTGTTCTGAAGCCATTATACAGTATAATGTGAGATATAAATTAATATTTAAGTGTTAAATTCAAGATCACGTAAACGTTTCCCTCAGCTGCGGCTGTCAATCATTCTTCATTCAGCACTCAAACAGCGCGTCGCGTCCGGTTATGACAGAACACACGATGAAACTCTCTCCAAGATGATTCAATGTTACTATTATTATACTTGATCTGTAGATAAAGGTCTATGGTTTCACATAAAACAACTTTATCTTGCTGGACTTTATTGCTGTACCTTAATCATGTTACTTTCCACCGGGTGTCTGTTAGATCACAACAGTAGAGTAAAGTCAGGTACTATTTGTTCTTCACGCGCACAGTAACTGAAATTTAAAAGAAAATGCTGAATAGACTATTGCATAGATAGATACTGTATAATACACTATGCATCATATGTATTTTCTTTGTGCTTTAAACTTTTCAATGCGGACTCGACGCGCTGCGCGCTGTGACTCATGTTGCTTCAAGAGCATCATTCTGCGCTCGGGATGCGCATAAGCGCTGTGGGCCGCACTGTATTGGAGCCTTTCATATCGTAATACAGGGACGCAATGAAAGATTATTAATAGCCGTTCTTGTCCTGTCCTATCTATTATGTTGCTACCTTATTAAACAGCTGTGCTATACATTTAAAAAATGTCTCAATTTTATAGTAGGATATAAAATAATTGCTATTTTTATCTTGTTTTTCATGAATGTATTTTACAACAATACAAAGAGCAATGTGTAAAGTTTTACCAGATTTAGTGTTACACTTATTGTCTCTAATTTGTTCTCCACTAAACATTTTTTTCACAAAATGTTCAGATTTTATACAATTAATTGTGCACTCGTGATTTTTCTAGACTAAATTTTATTGCTGAATTATCCACTAATCTAGTTTATAATAGCATTTATGTCAGATTATGATCATATATTTTTTGTTGGTGTTTTTCTTTTTTTTCAGTTCTTATCAGTTTAACACAGAGTAATAGAAATTCTACTTGATTAAAAAAAAACTGCGCTGGTATCGGTACGGATCGGTATCGGCCGATACTCAGAATTTTTGGTATCGGATCGGTTCTGAAAAAATGGTATCGTTGCATCCCTAGATGAATGTGAACGTACCTGTTGAGGAGAGTTGATCTGAGCAGATTCATCATCCATCGGAGTCTCTGACTGGAGAGAAGGATCAGAAGCACTCGCTGCACTGGTTTTAATGGCAACGCTGGTTATCTGTAAGAGACAACATTCATAATGACAAGATATTAGAACATGGAAACACAAGAGATAAATCTGAAGCAGATACCACATGATTTCAGAATTAAAAAAAAAGAAAAAAAAAATACAAAAACATTTACAATTAAAACATGTCTTCATTTTACATAGTTAATCTTTAGTTTATTTTTGTGATTACATTTCACCCATAAGTTGCAATAAGGCCATTGCATGCCACACATAACTTGCAGAAAGAAAAGTGGCCTAAGACTGTACCACCTCACTCTTTAAATGTATAAATTTTAGGGGTGGGGTAGAAACACTGACCTAAAACGTAACTTAACTTATCATTTATAGACATGATTAGATTCATAGATTTCTAATAGATTCAAATTATAATCTATTCAACCAACAACTTGCTTAACATGTTGCAACAATGATATATTCTGTACACAGTGTGCTTTGCAACATACTTGTGTTCTCCAAGGGTAGTCTTCTCCTCCATAATCATAGGCAATTTCTTCTCCTTCTTTAATGTCATCCAGGGCAAACAGACAAAGGTGAGGCTTTCCATTGACGTCAGTTTTCTTCATCTTACAATTTGGATATTTGTGGTCATCAATAACGATCCGCCGAAACGATCCATCTTCTCTTGAGGCATCAATACTTAAATATGAAAGCATGAGAAAAGGATGAATACAAGTATTACAATATACCACCCCAAATCAGTGTCTTTTTTTACTATAGTTTAGCACAGGGTTTCTCAAACTCAGTCCTGGAGGGCCACTGTCCTGCACAGTTTAGCTCCAAAACTGATCAAACACACCTAGCTGTGAGTTTCTAGTGATCCTGAAGACATTGATTAGTTTGCTCAGGTGTGTTTGATCAGGGTTGGAGCTAAACTGTGCAGGACAGTGGCCCTGCAGGACTGAGTTTGAGAGACCCTGGTTTAGCATAAGGAATATGGTGCAACTTGACTTCTTACCACCATGTTTTCCCTCGCCAAATGAAATCAAACATAAATGCAGCACAGGATGCGTGGTAACATGTTCTTCTTCTCTGCAGCTCTGCATCATTTATCATATCTCCCCTGTACTCAAAATCACCTTTGCAAAAGGCACCCTTTGCGAATAGACCACGTCCTGCAAAATACAGAATTTTTTTTTTTTCACCAAAAATAAAATCTTATAGATAAAGGATGCCAAATACACAAAAAGACATCAATAGTTGGCAGCAGTATGGTTAGGACATGCATATGATGGTAAATATTAAATGATAAATCACACCACCTTACCTTTCACTGGATTGATATACTTCACATCTAATTTGAATGTTTTGTCAGTCTTCGAAACAACATGATGCATGGCATCCTTAAGGGGGCTGATTCGTGGTGGCATTTCAAACTGAGAGAAAAAAAATTGTAATAAATAATAGTGTGAAAATGGGGAGACATGCAGAATTAAACTAGCATGTTCAATAAGTAGATAAGAATGTTATTGTAATGTAACACTGCATTACAATGATATCGTATGTATCAATGTAAGACAAGAAATCAGAACTCAAGGATATCACATTTATTGACTAACTTACTAGCCTTGAGGGCATAAACTCAACATTTTCACTTAGGCTCTAATCTCTCACAAAACCAACATCTATATAATCCCAGGTAGCCTTGACAATTAACTACTTATTTGGCTCTTAACCTAACTACTCTTTTGAACGATCTCGCCATACAAACCCCAGTTTATTTTAAGTTACTGTCATAATTAAAACAAAGTTTATTCATTTAAAGCTACTTACCATTTCAGTGTTTTTATTTTTGCCTAACGTTACTTAATTGCTCTGTTAACGATATCAATACTAAAAGTCAAACACAAGTGTGATATTCCTCCCCCTCACCCTGTCCTGACAAGTAATAAAACATAACATTACCTTTAATTTAAAGTAGAAAATAATCTACTGTCCAGCACGCGAACTAGACAGAAACAGACTTAATAACCCAATTCCTTCATTAGCAATCAATCAGACTAAACACCTGACGACACTTTTCAGTTGAAATGAAGTACTTAACATTACATTGTATGATTTTGTGATCGCTTATTGGAAAAACACAAAAACACGTCAGGCCACACTTAGCCTCAACAATTAGCACTAACTAGCTAGCAGCTAACGTTAGCCCGCTGCCTAATCTAATTAACCTAACTGGTTTCATACATATGTGCTTAACGTACCTTGAGCTTCACTTTTATCCTCTGCAGAAGTTTAGATCCTTAGTTGGCATCTCCAGTAAATAATCTTCTTCTTTGTCTTCCGTGTACAGTATCAATTTAATACTTATATTTTCAAGTTGTTGTTGAATTCCTTCCTTATGAGGACCCGGAAGTGGGCGGTACTCAACCATAATTGGAAAATGTGTGTGTGGAGAAGTGAGTGCATTACCAGCCAAAAATGTTTGGGGGCGCAGCTGAGCACACACTTCACACACTCACACTACCTCATAATCGTGTGTTATGGGCCAATGCTGAAACTCCGCCCAGCACCTTCAGAATAGTTCCTCTATTCAATTCAATGGGTCATCCTTATGGGGACCTGATTTTTGGTCCCCACAACGCAAGAGGTCCCCATTACGTGACTGTGTAAACAGATTCTTGTCCCCACAACGTGATAAATACCAACTCACACACACACACACACACACACATTTGTAAGGCTATAATTTGTCAAATAAAATCATCCAAAATGCAGAACCAACACAAATATAAAGTGGTCACACTGACATCGACAATGTGTACTCACACACACACACACACACACACACACACACACACACACACACACACAGACACACACACACACACACACACACACACACACATTTGTAAGGCTATAATTTGTCAAATAAAATCATCCAAAATGCAGAACCAACACAAATATAAAGTGGTGACACTGACACCGACAATGTGTACTCGCACACTCTCTCTCACACACACACACACACGCACGCACACACACACACACACACAGGAACATTTGTAAGGCTATAATTTGTCAAATAAAATCATCCAAAATGCAGTACCACCACAAAAATAAATTGGTGACACTGACACATTGAAAATGTAAACACACACACACACACACACACACATACACACACACACATACACACACACACACATACACACACAGGAACATTTGTAAGGCTATAATTTGTCAAATAAAATCATCCAAAATGCTAAACCACTTCAAATATAAAGTGGTGTGGTGACACTGGCACATCGACAATGTGTACTCACACACTCTCTCTCTCTTTATCTCTCAGACACACACACACACACACACACACACGCAATTGTGTGTGTCTAGAATCTAGAATTAGATTACAAATAAATGATTGAAATAAATGATAAAATCTTAAGACTCCAACATTTCTCTTTGTAACATTTTGTTCAGGTTTGATTCTAATCATAATGTAACATTATTGAAAAACTGGGGGGTTTTTTGGTACAAAAAAATGCTAAACTTTGACAAAAATATTTTATTTTTGTTATAATTGTGATTTTATAATATTTAGATATGAATCCAACTGAATCCAACTTGTGAAAAGATATCTTTCAGGTAGTCTAATAGCAAATAGCATATACTGGAGCTCTATAGCCATCTAGTGGTTAAAATTATTATTTTTTATTTTAAAACTGCATTTTCCAAAAAATGGGCAAAAATGTTACATTAAACCATTTAAAATCATCCATGTTATCCCCATGAATGAAAGTTAGAAATCTGGGTCTTTTATAAAGTGAATTTTACATCAAATGCTGTTTTTTTGTAAAAAGGCTATTTAAATATTTATTTATTAATTTATTTATAGAAATTTAAAAAATATCATAAATTCTCCAAAAACTGCACAAATGTTGAGTAAAAACATTAACAAACAGAATAAAATTACATTTGTAAAAAAAAAAAAACTATTATCTTGTTACAAAATTAAATGTTATTTTCTGGGGTCTCTAGAGACCCCAAAACCCAGAGTGTAGACATAAATAAAGACCATCAGAGGGTTAAACATCCCAATTGCCTCTGTCGTCCATCTTTTAGATGTATACTGAACTGCTTTGGCTAGTTTTTGTTTGTAGGTGGGGACCATCTGAATTAAACAATGATCAGAGTTCCCGAGGGGGGCACGGGGAAGTGAACGATATGCTGCTTTGTGGACAGAATAAAAATGATCCAGTATATTTTCTCCACGAGTCGGACAGCTGACTAGTTGTTTGTATTTGGGCAGATCATGTTTCAAATGGCAGGCATTGAAGTCGCCCAGAAAGAGAAGTACAGAGTCAGGATGCTTATTCTCGATGTTTATGATCAGCTCCATTAGGGCGTACTGCGTCTCCTGTGTGTTAACTTCGGGTGGGATATACACACATGCAAATATAATAGAGGCAAACTCTCTAGGGCAGAAGGGCCTGCAGTCCATGGAAATGAACTCCAACAAGGGGCAGCAATGTTTGTGTAATACTGAAACGTCAGTGCACCAATTTGAATAAATGTAACAACACAGACCTCCGCCTGATGACTTCCCACTCAGTCCTTTGTCGCGGTCGGCTCTGATTAAGTTAAATCCAGGTAATTCCACAGCTGAATCCGGGATGTCCACATTCAGCCAGGTCTCGGTGAAGACAAAAGCCGCATTCATACTGAAATCCCTGTTGGTCCGTAACAACAGATTAAGCTCGTTGATTTTTTTTACTGAGGGAGCGCACGTTAGACAGGCAGACAGCAGGGAGAGAAACTCGGTGTCCCCGCTTCCTCCACCTGTGGAGAGCCCCCGCTCTCCTCCCTCTCGCTCGGCTGCGTCGCTTGACTCTTGCCGCTGACTTAATGATATCGTCCGCAAAAAACAGGAATTCGGGGATCAAGCTGGCAGGCATTGTTCCCCTAATGTTCATAAGCATATCCTGATTGTAACTAAACTGCATTTTTTTTTTTTTTTTAAACAGCGAACAACAACCAAGCAAACAAACAAACAAACACACAGCACTGAAACGCCGCAGCTGCCCTGCATAGTGGGAGGCGCTACTTAGATCCTCCTCTTCCTCTTGGCATTGTTAATGCACTGAAGAGGTGTTATTTTTGGCCCCTGTTAATTCTACTTAATCTTTATTTTAATTGTTGCTTTTATGTCTATATCTTCACTGCAATGTATGTGTATTGTGTTATTTTACTTACCTGTGTGGTTATTTTTGTCATTTTACCCTATTTAAGTTATATTTTTGTCTTTGGCCCATGAAAAGATGAAAGCACGTGCTGATTAAATGTACATCACATCTGTTTTATAGAGCAATATAAGGACAATTCACTCAGAGGCTGCTTTTATTTGTTTTGTATGTCAGATAAAAAGATCCAGCAAAACTGCCACCTGTTGAAACTCCGCCCTCTGTGTCGGGAGCAGCAGCATATTTGCATTTAAAGGGCCAGACACAAAACGGTGTGTTTTTGCTAACCCTCAACCCCCAACTCTTTAAAATGCTATTGTGAGATTTTATTTTGTGATTATTTTGTATGTAAATTGGGTAATTTGATTTTCTGTTCACGGGTGATGCACTGGTGACGTTATGAATACGTATGGGGAATTGGCGCGTTGACATGTGCAGTTATTGTTATGTGTAAAGAAAGGGACATGCGCAGAAAAAGTGTGTGCGCGGGTGAAGCTAGGAAGACGGCAGTGTGTGTCTCACGAGATGAGCTCTGATAAATAAAAGAAGTCTGTAGAGTCCCTTATTTCCATGTATGCATGCATCAATACGTTGAACCCCTTTACAAGAGACTGGAGCTTCCTCTTATGTTCCACAGCCCCTCTTACATTTCATAAAAATATCTGTGGGGTATTTTGAGCAAAAACTTCACACACACACTCTAAAAAAAAAAAAAAAAAGATCCTAGGTTGTATTTTGGCAAGAGTTACCCTTTAAACTATTCTAGACTTCGACTGATGGGTGAGATCTGCCAGGAGATTAAAGATGGAACCGTCAAGCAATTTTCTGCTTCTCGTTTCAGACGTCTTTGAATTTGAATGTGTGAGAAGTTTCAGACAATTTGCCAAAAATTATTTACTCTAATAGGACAAAGTCATTTATAAATGACGGCACCCTAACCTTAACCCCTGTACTGTAAAATAAAGTGCAACCACTTTAGTCTTATGTAAAATGTTAAGTAATTTATTTTCTTCTAGCTGTGAAAAGATCAGATAAATTGTGAGAAACCTGATCTGGTGTTGTCTGAACTCTTCTGCCCGCCGTTTCTGCAAGTCATCCAGCTCATCTTTTGGCACAAACCTGTTTGCAGGATCAGTCTTTTGGCAGGTACAGGGCACTGGATTCTCATTGTGAAAAGGCCCTATACTGAGACATGCACACACACACACACACACACAAAAAAAAAAAAAAATCATTAAAAAAAAAAAAACAAGGAAGAGACAGGTTCTGGGTGATGTTATATATCATAACATTTCTATTTGTAATATAGTTGGTTAATTCATGGATTTGTCAGTTAACCTCAAGCAGTGGTTTTCGAATTTGCGAGAATAAAAATGACAATTTTTTTTTTATTATTATTATTATTTTTTATTTATTTTTTTTATTGCAAGTTAACAAAACATACAGTACCAGTCAAAAGTTTGGAAACATTACTATTTTTAATGCTTTTGCAAGAAGTCTCTTATGCTCATCAAGCCTGCAGTTAAAAAAAACAAAACAAAAAAAAAAAAAAACAGTAATATTATGAAATATTATTACAATTTAAAATAATGGTTCTCTTTTTTTAATATACTTTAAAATGTAATTTATTTTTGTGATGCAAAGCTGAATTTTCATCAGCAAGTACTCCAGTCTTTGGTGTCTTATGATCCTTCAGAAATCATTCTAATATGATGATTTGATACTCAGTTATTATCAATGATGGAAACAGTTGTGCTGTTTAATATATTTTTTTGGAATACTTCTTTCAGGATTCATTGATGAGTAAAACGTTAACAGCATTTATTCATAAAAACAGCATTTATTCAAAATAAAAACATTTCTAACAATATAAATCGTTACCATCACCTTTTATCAATTTAACGCATTCTTGTTGAATTAAAGTACTAATTTCTTAAAATAAAAATAGTTATTGTTCCCAAACTTTTGAACGGTAGTGTATATTGTTACAAAAGATTTCTATTCTAAATAAATACAATTCTTTTTAACTTTTTATTCATCAAATAATCCTGAAAAAAGTATCTCAGGTTATAAAAAAATATTAATCAGCACAACTGTTTCCAACATTGATCATAAATCAGCATATTAGAATGATTTCTGAAGGATCATAAGACACCAAAGACTGGAGTACTTGCTGATGAAAATTCAGCTTTGCATCACAAAAATAAATTACATTTTAAAGTATATTAAAAAAGAGAACCATTATTTTAAATTGTGATAATATTTCAGAATATTACTGTTTTTTTTGTTTTGTTTTTTGTTTTTAACTGCAGGCTTGATGAGCATAAGAGACTTCTTTCAAAAGCATTAAAAATAGTAGTGTTTCCAAACTTTTGACTGGTACTGTAGTAGCTTATAAAAGGTAAAATATCAATGACATACAGTGAGGAAAATGCAAGTTCTCCCACTTAGAAGCTCTCCCACTCATGGAGGGGTCTGAAATTGTCATCGTAGGTGCATGTCCACTGTGAGAGACATAATCTAAAAAAAAAAATCCAGAAATCACAATGTATGATTTTTTAACTATTTATTTGTATGATACAGCTGCAAATAAGTATTTGAACACCTGAGAAAATCAATGTTAATATTTGGTACAGTAGCCTTTGTTTGCAATTACAGAGGTCAAACGTTTCCTGTAGTTTTTCACCAGGTTTGCACACACTGCAGGAGGGATTTTGGCCCACTCCTCCACACAGATCTTCTCTAGATCAGTCAGGTTTCTGGGCTGAGAAACACGGAGTTTGAGCTCCCTCCAAAGATTCTCTATTGGGTTTAGGTCTGGAGACTGGCTAGGCCACGCCAGAACCTTGATATGCTTCTTACAGAGCCACTCCTTGGTTATCCTGGCTGTGTGCTTCGGGTCATTGTCATGTTGGAAGACCCAGCCTCGACCCATCTTCAATGCTCTAACTGAGGGAAGGAGGTTGTTCCCCAAAATCTCGCAATACATGGCCCCGGTCATCCTCTCCTTAATACAGTGCAGTCGCCCTGTCCCATGTGCAGAAAAACACCCCCAAAGCATGATGCTACCACCCCCATGCTTCACAGTAGGGATGGTGTTCTTGGGATGGTACTCATCATTCTTCTTCCTCCAAACACGTTTAGTGGAATTATGACCAAAAAGTTCTATTTTGGTCTCATCTGACCACATGACTTTCTCCCATGACTCCTCTGGATCATCCAAATGGTCATTGGCAAACTTAAGACGGGCCTTGACATGTGCTGGTTTAAGCAGGGGAACCTTCCGTGCCATGCATGATTTCAAACCATGACGTCTTAGTGTATTACCAACAGTAACCTTGGAAACGGTGGTCCCAGCTCTTTTCAGGTCATTGACCAGCTTCTCCCGTGTAGTTCTGGGCTGATTTCTCACCTTTCTTAGGATCATTGAGACCCCACGAGGTGAGATCTTGCATGGAGCCCCACTCCGAGGGAGATTGACAGTCATGTTTAGCTTCTTCCATTTTCTAATGATTGCTCCAACAGTGGACCTTTTTTCACCAAGCTGCTTGGCAATTTCCCCGTAGCCCTTTCCAGCCTTGTGGAGGTGTACAATTTTGTCTCTAGTGTCTTTGGACAGCTCTTTGGTCTTGGCCATGTTAGTAGTTGGATTCTTACTGATTGTATGGGGTGGACAGGTGTCTTTATGCAGCTAACGACCTCAAACAGGTGCATCTAATTTAGGATAATAAATGGAGTGGAGGTGGACATTTTAAAGGCAGACTAACAGGTCTTTGAGGGTCAGAATTCTAGCTGATAGACAGGTGTTCAAATACTTATTTGCAGCTGTATCATACAAATAAATAGTTAAAAAATCATATATTGTGATTTCTGGATATTTTTTTTAGATTATGTCTCTCACAGTGGACATGCACCTACGATGACAATTTCAGACCCCTCCATGATTTCCAAGTGGGAGAACTTGCAAAATAGCAGGGTGTTCAAATACTTATTTTCCTCATTGTATATACACATACAGAAGAGAGAAATACCTAAACATAACACACACAAAAAAAGAGAAAACAGCTAAAAATAAATATATCAATATAGTGATGTATGCAGGTACATTGGTAAGTTTAAGCAATGGGATATTTTAGTGATATAGATAGAGGCAATTATATTAATAAATCATATTAATAGAAATAGAGTTGAAGTAGAAGTAGTATTCATACTACTACTAATAATAATAATAAAAATAATATATTGTTAGTAGTAGTGGTAGTAGTAGTAGTAACAACAATAATATTCATGATAATAATAGTAGGAGTAGTGGCAGCAGCATTGTAATTGATAATAATAATAATAATAATAATAATAATAATAGTAATAATAATAATAATAATAATAATAATACATTTAGACCAGTCAATAAAATTATTGTAGATAATGACACTATTATCTAGGCCTGGGAGCCGCTCTAGCACTGCCAGTGAGCACAACCAATAGACAACCAAGGTAAGTGTCCAGTGTATTTAAACTGCAGTTAGTACATCTATCGGAAGTTACTAGTCTCATTTTAAACATATTGTGCTGTGTTATGTGTGTTCTGTGTACAATTTTATACTGAATTAACTGGATGTTTATGTTTGTAGTTGAGAAAAAAGTGTTTCTGCAAACTGTTTTACAAAATTCCTCATTTGTGTTGATATTGATCTTTCAACAGATGGTGAAAATTTAGCCTACATTCACCTACATTTTTACCATCTGTTGAAAGTTAATAGATTTGTTCAGGGGAATCAATGGGGCATCTTCCTTCTGTGTGATTTATCTTATTTATTTATTTGTTACATAATGTTTTTTTTTGTTTTTTTTTGCTTTTAATAACCCACAAATGAAAGGTTGATAACGGCAAGTAATTAATAATGAACATAATTCCTTGTTTGCATATACAGATATGCAGTATTTTATATTATTTAAATCTTGTGACAGAATTTTCTACTTCAAGTTTATTGGGAAGTTTAACTTCAACTACTTCACTTAGATTTTCTTCTATTGAAGTTTGATATTTGAAAAGCCTGGCCTTTTGATATCCAGAAAGATTAGGCAAGGCAAGTTTATTTATATAACCTAGAACATTTCATACACTGTGGCAATTTAAAGTGCTTTACAGAAAGGAATTAAAATAGTCACAAAATAAAAACAAGGAAAATTAAAACGGTTATAAAATAAATTAAAAGACATATGTTACAGAATTAAGTGAATTAAGAGTAAAAAGATGATAAATACACTTCTCATCTGGCAAAACACCAGTGTATCATATTTTTCACAACTCCCAGTTTTACTCTGAGATTTTCCCATGGTGATTATTACACTGTGTTTTACGTATTCTTACATAAATCATTAATATCCTGATGAAATGAAAGCATTATCTGTTAAGAGCAGGAAATAGGCATTTTATTGACATGCTCATAGGCTTACGAAAACTAGCTGCGTAAAGACTCAAACATTGAGGAATGCATTTAATTTGTTGCATTTTGAGGACTTTTGCATTTTCCTATTTCTAATATTTTATTACAGTACATGTTTTATCACTGTCAACATATAAGGGCATTGTCATTATCATATCAGACACGTTCAAAACGTTTTAAGATCCCTGATTTAAAAATGTGCTTCATGAGGTAACGTCAATGAAGTCAATAATATTATTTCATTTGACTGAATCAATCGGAACACATTGGGAACGCTACAAAAAAAATCATTTTAATGGTCATTTCAGGTACAGAGTGATGTAGGAAAGACAATAAAGTGACACATACCTTAATACCTTTGCTGAATTTTGACTCCAAACCTTCCCGTCAAAATAAAAGAACGTCAGCAAACCCGTTAAAAGAACGATGACGATGAATAAAGTTTTGATGACTCCGTGCATGATTAAATCTGTCAAGATTCAATTATGATTAGCCTATATAGGCTATATATTTATGCATAAAAAGTTCTATATCAAAATGAATCGTTAAAACCTCAAATTACGCCATCTAAGCGTCAAAATAAAGCCATGTTTAAAGATTTTCCGAGGTGGTGTTACCTGGTGAAGAGCGGCAGGTGAATAGGGGAGTGGCAGGACTGGCAGGGATGTGGCCGTTTGGAGAGACTCAAGGCAGCTGAGTATTATTTCAAGATTTTCACGGATAATTTTCCAAGACTATCTGTGTTGAAAAGGCTCAGTAAATTCTTTCTTATTGGTGGGTTGTGAATTATTGACAGTCGTAACTTAGTCCCGCCCCCAGAGTTTGGCGCAACTGGTTGTCTTTCGCTTGAAAGCTGTGTATTCAAGCTATAGGTGAGTGTGCGTAACTTTGAAAGTAGCCTACGTTTAATTTCCACATAAACCGTCTTTAATCTTGTTTATATTTCTATTTGTTGTATTATGTGTTGAAACGTTCCGATGTTGAGTGTTTTCGGATTTCTGTGAAGCTAATGTTAGCGGTATGATTGTGTGCATTATCTTTGCGCGTGTGATGCGCGCTGTAGCCTATAGGCTAAGTGAAATAATGATAAAGACTCATATTTTCCATATGTTTACTTTAGTGTTTACACTTTACAGATGTCATTAAGCCATATATATGTGGATTGAGAAGATTACTCTCGATTAAGATAGGTTTAGGGGTGGGTTAGAATAAACACGTGAGTGAGGATACATGGCTATAAATATAAACAATTGACTATTAATATACACGTGACTATCGTCTTATAACCATTATAGACGATAGTCACGTGTATATTAATAGTCAATTGTTTACATTTATAGCCATGTATCCTCACGTGTTTATTCTTTTTGAGTTAAATGTTTATCATTTATTACTATAAACTGATTATTTATATTTCTGGTTTTATTATAGAAACCACATTCACACAGTCTTAATATCACATGCATCTATTCATGCACTGCACTGAGTGAGATGGTCCTCACTGCAGAACACGAAATCCGGGGGGAGGAGTCGGATCCAGATCCAATCCTCCCACCTTACATACCTAAACCTACCCATCTCCACCCCCTGATCCCTAAACCCACCCCTAAACCTACCCATCTCCCCCTGATCCCTAAACCCACCCCTAAACCTAACCATCTCCACCCCCTGATCCCTAAACCCATCCCTAAACCTACCCATCTCCACCCCCTGATCCCTAAACCCACCCCTAAACCTACCCATCTCCCCCTGATCCCTAAACCCATCCCTAAACCTACCAATCTCCACCCCTTATATAAGATCCGACTCCTCCCCCTGGATCTTGTGTACTGCATTGACGTGCTACTGCACTGAGTAGGCTATGTTGATGGCTTGAACCATACGATTAAAAATGGTGATTGGACTTTTGGACTTTTGTGCATTCTTAAGGCGGGCAATTCTTAATTCTTAATTATTAAGGCAATTCTTACACTGTGCGATGTCTGTGCGATTTCAGCAAGGTACCTACTCACACTGAACGAGTAGATCGCATGCGATGTAAAGCCAAAGCTCGGGATTTATGTGCTCTTTTTGTCAAGAGATTTAAAGCGGCATTTTACAGAGTATGCATGTGTGAAAAATTTAGAAATTTGGAAATTTGCCTGGTGCAGACATTTGGCAACTACTGCCGACTCACCCAGATCGCAAATCAGGGCAAAAATCTGAGCAAAAGTCATGTAGTGTTTTCCAGCCTGACGTATCGATGTTCTACTGGTCACGTCTTCACGTGATGCAAATTCTCAGTTCAGAGTTCACCATACTTGAACTTGCATGCAGCAAAATACAAAACTTTTGATGAGCTGTGAGATTCAAACATAACTAACTAAACTATTTAAGTGACATCACAGCTCCTGAATTATATTTGTTATTTCTAAGGTGAAATAGATACAGTGTTCATGTTAACCACACAAATCGAGCACAAAAGAACGACACCGGTTTTGAGCGATTTAGATGAAATGGGGTGGAGACGACTTTAGCTTTTACGAATTAGCGGCAGTTCGGGTTGGCAATTGCTTGAATGGTGGGTTCATTATTATCTTAATGAAAAACACAACAACAAAACAGTACAACGACAAACTGAAAACATAGAACTTTTATAAACAAAGCGAATAAGACGGCTTTATTAACAAAACAAATAAGCAAGGCAGCCTCATTCTGGTGGTGTGTTTGAAGGTGTGTGTGTGTGTGTATTAGAATTGCTGCCACCTTTATCAAGCAAAGTTTACAGATTGCCTCATTAATGTTTGCAGGTTCCCTATTATCATTTGGTTTAAATCCAAAATATTCCCAATATACAATAATATTTACATTTCACTTTGAATTTTATATTGTGTAAAACAAATCTAGAATAAACTCAAACTTGCATTTATACATTCAATAATAATTCTACATTTCATTAAGGCATTCTCTGTGGTTTGAATTAATTCTAGGCCAAAACATTTAGCTTTTGGGGAACACAGATTGGTCTAATAGAGAGACCAACATGAACAAAGACTCAAGAGTCAAAGTTGAATTGAAAGAAAGATATTTTACTTTAAAGTGTTCATTCACCACAATTTCAAAGACAATCATCTGTGAGACAGGTTACAACATGGAGCAAACTTATAGCAAGACATTATGCATATAAAATCAAGACACAACATATTTCTGATGTCAAAATGATAAGAATATAATAAAAATGTCTCCCTCATTAAAAATGTGATTTAATAATGGCTGATTTTATATATTATTTTTATTCAAATTAATAGAAGTGTAAGATAAGACCCCCTCATTGCCCCTTTAGTTTTGGAAAGTCTGATCATCAGTCTTTTATCATGGCATCAGTAATGATGGCATCTTCCTCCAGGTCCACAGTGATTTTCTTGCCAACCAGTTTGAAGATGTTCTCTGGTCTCATGCCGTGCGGTTCGGAAACTTTTACTGTCAGCATGTCGAGAGTTAATGTCTCACCCTTCTTCAATGGTTTCCGGGCCACCACTGATTTACCCAACTGCAAGAAAGAACATAACCATTGATTGAATGACGTTTGATCATTTTTTGGTTTTATAATCTGTCAGAATGAGCGTTTTATCTGACCTTGCTGTGACAGGAAGCCTCACAGGGCAGCATCTGTTTGACCGGCGAACCCATTGCCATCTCAACCGTCCTGATGGCTTTCACCAGCTCCGCCAGCTCCGCTGGCTCCAGTGATGCTGCGTGGTCACTGCCTTTCCAGCTCTTATCCAGGGTCACATGACGCTCCAGGACCTTTGCCCCGAGTGCCACAGCGGCCACAGACACATGGATGCCCGCCTCATGTCCAGAGTAGCCGATGGGAATGTCCGGAAACTCCTTCTGGAACTCCTACGTAGGAAAGAGGAAACCGAAAGATTCTAAGCAAAACCGAAACTACTCAGCTAAAAATGCCTTCATAAACGATCATTTTATGAAGATGCGAGTAAAGTGATTGTGTCTTACAGGGATCAGGCTGAGGTTGACGTGCTCTATTGGCAGCGGATAAGCGCTGGTACACTGCAGGAACGTGAAATTGGGATTGTGCTGCTTGACGGTTTGGTAAACACAGCGCATGGTCTCCATAGACTGCATTCCACTAGAAATCACCATGGGACGACCTACACAAATACACCAAAACATCAGCTTCAAGACATGGCTGCTTCTGGGAGAAAATCAGGTCAAATTTTAGTCATTATCACATTACACACATGCCAAATTCTCTGTAGACTCAAAGCCAGCAACATGAAACTCCAGAAAATCCACACCAGGATTTCTAGGTTTCATTGGCTCTGCTCTCTGGCCAATCAGCACTGTCAATACCTATTTCTCAGTGCTCCAGAAAAACTGACTTCAACTCAGATTCAGTTCTCGGTTGGGCTTGTGGTTTTTGTACAAGCCCAAGACTCATTTGTGAGTCACTGTCTGAAATTTTATGTAAGTAGAGGAACATTGTGACCTTGGCAGTGAATCTGACAAACCTTCGTCAAAGGAGAACGAGTTTTCAGCAGCAACACTTTTGCCTCTGGACTTTTCATTTGAAATGTGTGTCAACGTCAGTGAGTTTTACCTTTTTTGGCAGTTTTCTCCAGGTAAGGGATATTGTTGGTGTCAGCTGAGGCAACTTTAAAAAACGGCACATTGATTTCATGAAGAAATTCTACAGCCATCTGATTGAGGTAGGGAGAGGAAAAGTTATGAAATGCCTTTCAATCTACTGGGTTTAACATGCACATATTCTCTTGATATATAATAAACGTTGAGACCCTCTTTCATTTGTTCACCTCATCCATCCCTGATGCAGTAAAGAAGATGCCAACTTCATTGGCGAACTGTTGCAGCTCTCTGTACTGCTGGTGACTGAACTCCAGATGGTGTTTATGAGCGCCGTAGGTCGGGCCCCAGGCGTGAGGGGACGTATAGAGACGCTCCAGAGCGAGCTTGGTGAATCTGTGTTCGATCTCGCTCTTTTGAAACTTGGCACAATCAGCTCCACAGTCCTGTGTGGAGTTAAAGTAGCAGAAGTGGATTTGGTTTACAATCTAAAATTTAATTTAATGTAATACAATGTGTGAGTTAGGCTAGATAGCTCAGGAGCTGGGGAGAGAGATGGGGTTCTAAGTTTGGGCCGGTTCACACAGAACACATTTTTGTAGTTGAATATGCTGCAAATGGTCAAACATGTCCGTCGTGTTTAAATAAAACAAATCAAAGGGAAAGTAGCTCAGTGGAATGGAAAACTTGTTCTGTGTGAACGGCCTCAGGATGTTTCTCTATCCTGTTTCCAGGTCATTTCTTCTGTTTAGAAAAAAAGTCATTAATAAAAGAAAAAAAACAACTATTTTCTCAAATTTTAATTAATTTGTCATTTTTTCTATGTGCAAACCATGGTTTTGGGGTTTCCCTGCTCTCGCTAACGTTGATATCTATACCCCCCCACCCATGAAAAGAACCGACATCAACACAGTATAAGACTTCACACCTGATAAAGCTGTACTTTACCTTTGCCATTCGGATCATTTTTTTGGCGATTTCTAAGTCTCCCTGATGGTTCTGTCCAATCTCAGCGATGATAAAACAGGGGTTGGAGCCCCCGATTTTTCTTCCGGGACAAAGTTCAAACTCTGCAGACATTTTATAGACTAATTGTTTAACAGATTTATGATTAAGAGGCTGGAGATGTGATCACTAGCGTTCTGGCATCAAGCAAAGGGGCCGGAAAGAAGGTCACACTGCCATTTAAAGAAAAGAGCTCCACCCTAACCGTTGCCAACTCCCACCCACAAAACGCAGATCTCAAATAGCCTATATATATTTATATATAGACAGGATGACACCCACCTGAGACAGGATCTCTACGTCTTCAACTTCTGAACCTGTGAGGGAAAACATCACAGACTGCTCAATAAAAAAATATTATTTTGTATCTGGTTCCAGGTTTATTTACACCATTCATTTGAACGTTCCCGTGTCTTCCAGTGTAAAACACTGCAAAATGCTCTAGATCGAAGCTTTATAATACATAGATTATTAAAATCTAGATTATGAATTAATAAAGAGCTACAATTTATTTTAGTCATTTCACAAGCAAATATTAGCATAGTTATACCATGCAATACAAGGCAGAGTAAAATGCATTTAATTTTTTTTATATTATGTCTTGAGGTCTTTTGAATATACAGGAGCTCATAATGGAAATAAATTATACAGTACATCTAATATAGTCAGAGTTAAAATCTTGCCTTAAAAATCATTTATAATAAATACTGCAATATTAAATAAAAATAAGAATTGTATATTTGATTTCATGATAACTTTGATGAATTTTGCAACATCGACAATGAACTGAACAATCAACATTAAACTGAGTTGAATAATGACACTATTGTCTTTCTAGCAGATTTTGAATTTGTCTCATATTTGATGAAGTCTTCCTCATTAATTCTGTTTTTTTTTTCCTGTTTATTACTGTGAAGCTGCTTTGAAACAATCTGTATTGCATATAAAGTGCTATATAAATAAATGTTACTTGACCTGCTTAAAACTGGTTTCGCTGGATTTTGAACATGACACTCACCCATGAAGGCCACTTCATCCCAGCGCAGTTTCTTCTCTTTCATCAGCCGCTTCACATCAAACCCGTTCTGCTGTTCTCCAATCCTGAGGCCACATCCGGCCTGCTGGGACACTTTCTCCAGGAGACCCCTGGACAGCGGCTAATGTTGCATGCTATTGACAATAATAGATGTGTGAACAAATGAAATGGTTTGTGAATGGCCATAGGTGTTGCTACTCTAATAAAAGGGGAAAGTAACGGCAGCTGTGGTTTCCAAAACTTTTTTTTTTTTTTTTTCAGTGTATGGTATCCCATTTATGCATATCCCACAATCTGCATAAAAATCACTCATAAAAATAGGTGGATGGAAACATGGCTACTGTAAATTATAAGATGATTTTAATTTATTTTTTACATCCAAAGTCTGTACATTTGACAGTATTTTAATGTAAAATTATACTTAAAATGTCCTGTTATATTTACAGTTTTTTACTATTAGTAAGGGAACTTCCCATTAATAAATGATCAGGTGTTTACCATAGTATTTTTACAGTATTATACTGCTAAAATGATTTTTATTTTACAGTGTAAAGGTACTCTGCCCCATTATTTGTCCCAGGCTACACAACTGTACCTCTATATCTTCTCTCTTTAGCATCTGTACACCTGCCACATCTCGAGCATTAATGGCCACAAGATCCTCTCCAGAAACCGACATGTATATCTTACTGCTCGTCAAACAGCCAGACACTTTACACAGAAGCAGCCTGACCGCCGCTTTCTCCTCTCGGCCGAAGTAGCCAAACCTGCAGAACAGGGCAGCATTTATATCTGCGTTATTGTGTTTGTCACAAACAGAGTTTGATGAAATACCCACCTCAGAACTCTCTGCTCAGCGACAGGCCAGTCGATGTCCACGTCGATATCAACGCTGTGCTCAGGCAGCATTTCATAGTAAGCGATCTTGCCCAGCTAAAACACAGAACAGATCAAAATAACTGAAGCAGAGTGATTGAGGTCATGAGCTCTCATGGAGAGGTTTCACACATGGGACATGTATTTTTTTAAATGTTGACTTTTTCTCCCATTAAAGCTGATGCCAAGTATCATTATCAGTAAATAATGATAAGGATTATTATGTCCAGCCAAGACTAAACTGTTAAACCAGTCAATTTTATTCAATGAAAAGTTCATTTACACTTTAAGACAAAACACTACAGGCAAAAAGGTTTTTATGTAGTTTAAAAAAAATGCATTTCTTAGTATTTGAAACTCAAAAGATTTTGAAGTTGCTTTATTTATTTATTTTTCTTTACAGAGTATCTTTAAAAGCAGTTTTCTCAAAATGAGTTTTTCTTTTGCACTGAACCATAAATCCACTTCAGCAGCACTTACATACATTTTTATTCCTATTTCTTTTTTTTCCAGAGGGGTTTGTTCATATAGATAATTTGTTCAATTTTAAACATTTTATTCATTAAAACGTCATTTTCATTTTTCAAAATCATTTTTTTTTTCCTCTACGGTGTTGACAGAATTTTCTGAATTACGAAGTGATATCAAAAGAGATATAAAAATACCTTCTGTAAAAACCTTAGTATCAACAAAATTTTTAACCTGGCTTTATCATTCAGATTTCTGTTTTGGAAAGTATGCAAATTAGTGCAAACGAATGCACATCTGCACATTTAAATGTAACATTTCAGAAAGCTTGTATTACAAAAATGTTTTGCAATTCTTAATGCAATCAATCAACTGGGAAAGTATGATGATATTATTTGAGCTGTGCACTCAATAACTGATTATGTTAAGTATAACTCAAACAGAATGTGTTACAACATATTTCTAGTTCCCAGCATGCATTGCATTAAATGCATTAAAATGTACAATTTTAAAGTAAAAAATTACTTGTTATTTTTTTATATTATAGTTTTTGCACAAAATCATTAGGGGGAGATCTGTTATTTTTAGAATTTAAAAGGGTTTCTGTTTCAAATGTAAAATAATTACGTATTCTAAATTTAATGGTTTTAATTAAGTTTCAGATTATTTTGTACTTTTACTTCACAGTACTCATAACGTCATGTGAAGGCCTGGCCAAGTGTGGTAACCCATATTCAGAAATTGTTCTCTGCATTTAATCCATCCAAATGAGTGAACACACATTAGGCGCAGTGAGTAGTGAACACACACACACACATCCGGAACAGTGGGCCTGCAGTGTTTGCCCACCCTATTCCTGGTGACTGCATATTTGGAAAAAAAACCTAACACCTAACCCTAAAAAAATTCTAACAAAAGGTTTCGCAGCTTGTGTCCTTAATAACATACTAAAAGTTTACCAAAGTTTGACCACTAGAAAGGTGTAATTTTCAAGATGGCGTCCAAGATGGGCTGGAAGCCCTTAAAATATCCTATCCTAACTCCTTCATTATTTGATCTAGCCAAGTAATCTGGGTGTCTAACCCCATGTTTTCTGGGTTTATGAATCCATTGGACTTGTCTAAATTGCACTGACATGATTACATACTTATGGAATACATGATTTCATGTAACTCCTACTCAGTACGTGTTTTTGGACACATACCCTTTTTTTTGCAAAAACACAGACTTTCATTCAATGTAAAAGTTATTGCACCCAAAAGTAACTTAAATTGAAGTTGTATAACTTTGATCATAAACAACTCTGAATTAGCCCGAACAGAGGCCTGAGTGTGAACCCTCTAAAATGGTCACTCATTTCAATTTGAATAAGGTAATACATATGTAATACATCCTCTATAGATGTTTTTGAGTATAAAGGTGACATTATACTAAACCTCAGATTAGAAAAACAAATGTGAACCTCAGTATCGGGTCCTTCCATTTGGTCTAGCTTTGGCTCCGCGGACATTCTCCAAGTGCATGGATGCAGCTCTGGCCCCCTTGAGGCTCCAGGGCATCCGTGTACTAAATTATCTAGACGACTAGCTCATTCTGGCTCATTCCAGAGAGTTGGTGTTGCGTCACAGGGACGTCATTCTCCACCATCTCCGGTCTCTTGGTCTCAGATTGAATGCTCAGAAGAATGTCTTAACTCCTTCTCAGCAGACCACTTTCCTGGGTGTCTTCTTCCGGCCCTGATGGGCTGTCATGTCATTGTCAGGACGGACAACAAGGCAGTGGTGTCCCATGTAAATCGCCAGGGGGGCTCGTGGTCGCGCACCCTCGACAGGCATGCACACCGCCTCCTCCTTTGGGCTCAAGACAGGTTTCTTTAGCTGAGAACAGTTCATGTTCCAGGGGACCTGAACATCGCACCGGACTTTCTGTCGAGACAGAAGCTCAAGTCGGGGGAATGGATGTTGCACTGCTAAACAGTGGCTCTAATTTGGAGCATGTTTGGCGAGGCGAACCTCTTTGCGTCGCAGAGCTCGACACAGTGCCCCCTGTGGTTTTCCCTATCTCAGCTCATCCGACACCTCTGTGGATAGATGCCCTCGCTCCTCCGTGGCTGGAGTTGAGACTGTATGTATTCCCTCCGGTCAAGCGAATCCCTGCAGTCCTTTGCAGAGTGAGGGAATGTGGGATCTGCCTCCTTCTGGTAGCCCCATTCTGGCCATCCCAGACGTGGTTCTCGGAACTGAGCTCCCTGGTGGAGGGGTCCCCTTGGCAGATTCCTATCAGGAGAGATCTGCTGTCTCAGCTCCAGGGCAGGAATTGGCATCCTTGACCCGAGATATGGAGGCTGTGGGCGATAAGAGGCAATCGCTAGCGACAGTGGCGTCTGGTCTTCCCGCTGATGTTTTGGAGACCATTGATAACGCTCATGCACCTTCTACTAGACTGCTGTATTTCTCTAAGTGCAAGGTTTTTGAGTCTTGGTGTTCGGCTCATGCAGTGGACCCTGTCAGCTGGCCGGTCGGTTCAGTGCTGGAATTCCTGCAGGATAAATTTGTGGCTGGAGTGGCTGCAACTACCTTGAGAGTTTATGTCAGCTATCGCTGCCTATCGGGAGTCAGACGAGGTCCCCTTAGGTAAACACTGTCTGGTCTCCTCGTTTAAGCGTGGAGTTAGACACTTGAGGCCTGCACGTCCTATTAGTGTCCCCACCTGGGATTTATCAGTTGTTCTGGAGGGGCTATTAGAGCCTTCCTTTGAACCCTTGGAGTCAGTACCGGACCGGATTCTTACTCTCAAGGTGGCACTTTTGTTAGCGTTGGCCTCTCTCAAGTGCGTGGGGGATCTGCAGGCTCTTTCTGTGAGTGAGCCTTGTATGGAATTTGCCCCAGGTCTTGTGAAGGTGTTTCTATGGCCTAGACCTGGTTATGTCACCAAAGTTTTGTCCATGTCATTCCCCTTTCAAGTTGCGCCACTGAGGAGGCGCCCGCGCCATCAGCCAATGAATTGGTGTGATTCTATACGGGTTTAGACAATCAGCACATGCCTTCATGTGGCAGCCCTGTTTTGACTAATTTGACAGTACCACACAGTTCTAATGAATTTATTCTTTATTGGAATCAAAAGAATGGTTATGAACCACAGAAACCACCAACACTAGGCAAAACGATATGAGAAAGGAGAAATATGCAATTACTTAAGGCGAGACACGGCAGGGAAAAGCATCATTTTTTTTCACTGGTCAATTATTAGCTTTTGGGATATTTGTCTTCTATCAGACTTGTGGCGAAAAAGAGTCTGAAATACACATTTAGGTCTTTGTTTTACTACACTTTGTCTGTTTGCGTCTGTAGATTTCTCATAAATTTAACAAAAGTTGGGCGTTCTAAATCATCCCGCTGCTCCGCGATTGCTGGAGCACCCTGTCATCACATACACCGAAATTTTTTTCCCATAATATGTGAACACAATGAACAAATTATTTTGAACCTGGCTTTATCTAATACTCAGATTTTGTTTTTTTTTATATTATATAATTATATATATTATATTTTAATATATATATATATAATTAGATAATGCTTAATTTGCATATTTAAACATTAAATTACAGAAAACTTGTCATACATTTTTTTCTCATCTTAATGTAGACAATCAACTGGGAAAGTTTCATGGTGATATCTGCTAGTTAAAAATTTTACCCAATTCGTAGTGTCTCGCCTTAAGGGAAATTTTACTTATTTTTTGCATAAATATGCTTGTAACCAATTGCTTTAATATATAATTGTACTTGTAATCACTTATCTATCATGCAAATATGTTAATTAGAATATTACATGGCCCAAACATGTATCAGGCACCAGTATTCCTGGTCTAGGAGGAATACAAAGGTGTAATGGTCATTTTAAGGGTCCTGATGGCCGCCATTTTGAAAATGGGGCCTTTCTTGGAGTCAAACTTTGGTAAACTTTTAGTATGTTTTTAAGTACATCTGATACTGCTGTAAACCACTGAGAAACCTTTTGTTAGATTTTTTTTGGGGTCAAGCCATATTTGCAGCTGACTACCATGTAATAATAACTAATAACTTATAAGTGACTTAGAACTATAGCCTATGTCTGCACAACACTCTCCTTGATGACAATGACAGGACATTTCCTTATCACATAGCAGAAGATGAAACATTAAACCATAAAATTACATGCAATACACGCTAGGGCTGGGCTAAGGGGGCTTCGAAAGACAAAGCCCTGAATAATTTGTTACCTTGCCTTTCTCATAGTCATAGAGCAAAACAATTAATCAGAAAAACAAATGTGAATAAGATTAGCCTACAGCAGCCGCGATTACCTAATCATGAAAAGTGCATATTACAGTTTTATTTATATTTTTCCTTTTGCATTAGAGGTACTTACGACGTGCGTTTGCAGCGTTGAGCATTGTAGCCAATCACAGACATGGCTGTTGAACGCATCGGCCAATCAGAGGCGTTTAAATGAGTCGCTGTGCTGAAGATGTATTTTGCACGAGCTCACAGAGTTCTACACTTTCGCAAACCTGTCATTATTATTGGCAATAAACTTAAGATGCAAATAATTGAGATTCACTGCAATGTATTTTATATTCTTGATGCTGCTCTGATGTACTCCATTACGCACCGCTCTGTTTGTTAGAATGACTAAAAGTTCAGCGGTCTAGCTCATCAGTGTCAAAATGATTAAAGAAGTGAACGAATGCCTGGTAAAATGTAAGTAGATAAACATTTAATATTTGACTGTTTTACAATAACAATGTTCAACTACCGACAGTATCCGGGGACGCAAATTAGTCAACTTTTTTATTTATTTATTAAATTTTGCCTTTTTGAATTTACAATAGGCCTATGCTATTATTTCCTTGATTCATTTAGAGAGAATGCATGCCTAATTAAAAATAAAATATGATTGGCAAATAGTTACAATTATTTAACTAATACAATAAGCCTTTATTTTTCTTTATTCCCGTAAATCGCTTTTATAATTAATTAATTCCTTTATATAAAAAAGCCCCGAATATCCACTGACCTTAGAACCGCCCCTGGCAATAAGTTAATGAATATTGAATTAGAAGAAATGAGTAAATATGTAGAGAGAGAGATCAAGTAAAAAGATAAAGTAGAACAACTGTTTAATCTCCTCCCCCCCAACCCCCCCACAAATTACGCCCCTGCTCACAGGCACAGGTGTTTATTCATTTAAATTAGATCCGATGTCATGTTAAACACAAACTGACTGTTGAAAACTGGAATAGGCCTACCGTACGTTCTTGTGACAAAAATGATTATAGGACATTATAGCCTAGACATAAAAAAGACATAGTACTTGGATACTTGAGTACATTTGAAGGCAAATAGGGGAGAGCGGGGCACAAAGTAACGCTTTTTTACTTTCTCAGTTTGTGTAAATCTGCTTATGGTTCAGAGTATTTATTTTTTCCCACATTAATTTCCCACATGTCTACTACAATTATGTGTTTTTGTTTTATTAATACATACTTTTTTCTTGATATACCCCGAAAGAATGGAAGTGAAATGTGACAACATGCCCCATAGGTGGGGTACATTGTAACATGTGAGGGGCACATTGTAACATAACATATGACAGCTTATGTCAGCAAATGTTATCTGATCTAATAAAAAAAAATACAAAACAAACTAAAATATTTTCTAAATAAACTACAATTAAAAAACTTTTTCATAGAAAATAATGGCAATTTTTAATAATTAAATATAAACTCATTTTTGAGTTTTGACTACGAACACATGAAAACACAGCTATACAACATAGTTCAAAACAAATAAATAATTAGTAATTTCTGAACATTGACTCTCAGTCTTTATTCACCTTTTTCTCATGTTTTCTCAATAAAATTAATAAAAGTATAGAATAGCATATTTCTAATAGGGGCACATTGTAACGCAGTGTTACAACATGCCCCCGCCTGCACAACTGGGATTTAAACCCTGCTAGTGTCTTCTGCTAGTTAGCGAAGCATTAAATAACTATCTCAACTGTTAAATAACATCTTGGAGATTAAAATAATATCAGATTTGTCTTATTTTAAATAAACACAAAAAATAGAGATGAAAAATTTACTTAAGTAAGAAATTTACTTTTGCTATGGTTTAATAAATGTCTATGGATATCTTCCAAAAAAAACCAAATTTGGGTGGATTTTTTTTTTTCTATATAGTGTTGATATGGCAACTAGTAAATACACAGAGTTTCGTCATCCAAGCATGTGCGCCCGGAAGTATTTACAGTTTTTGCCCGTTGCTTGAACACTATAGACCCATGCTTAGACTAAAGTAACACAACTTGAAGCTTTTGTTACCATACCTCAAACACATGTACCCATACCTTAAACAAAAGCGCTGCTTTGCACTCTAGTTGCAATTCTGCAACACACTTACTCCTTTATGCAACACACTTGGTCCTGCATACTACACTCTATTTCATACATAAGACACTTCGTTCAAAAATGAAATCTCAGGGTGCCATTTGGAAAACACATGTATCCAAAATACAAAACACATCGGGTAATTGCAACCACTCAAATACACACATGAAGACACTTACTTGCAAAACTGAACACCAATCAGCCAGCTACAAAAAGCCCTCAGTTTAACCATTTCAAGAACTTTGCAAGCATGGATAGAGGGAGAGCAAGAGGAAGAGGAAGATGTGGAGGATGAGGAGGACGAGGAAGATGTGGAGGATGAGGAGGACAAGGATGATGAGGAGGATGAGAAGGACGAGGAGGATGAGGAGGACGTGGAGGACGAAGAGGACAAGGTCAAGGTCGAAGAGGCCATGCACCCACCCCTATTTCTGATGATATAAGAGCAACTTTGGTGGACCATGTCATCAACCATGGCCTGACTATGAGGCTGGGCAGAGAGTCCACCCACATCTAAGCCGCTTCACAGTGGCATCTGTAAGAACATTCTGACTAGAAAACAGGTATGTCTTCACCTCTCTACCTTCTACTCTACTCAGATGGTATTTACAGCACTGTACTACAGTATATCACATTACCACATCATGTAAAACAACAGGGTATTGCAGGGTGCTAATGCTCCTTTTGCAGCCAAAGTGGTAGTTTTTGTGAAACATACCATGATTACTTATATTGAGATGTTTCAGTACAGTGGATGATACAGTATATACAGTAAAGTACTGTAAGAAAAAGAAGCAAACCGAGGACAATTTGTGGTTGTATTTCTCTAGAATGACTAGAAGACCTTCTGGGGGAGGACGCCAACGCCTGTTCACACAACAGCAGGAACTTGCCGTTGTGGACCTAGTGAGGGCAGACAATGCCATCCGTCTCCACCAGCTACGACAGAAAATATTTGCAGACAGGCAAGTGTTCAACAACATAAACCATGTGAGCATCACCACCATCAGACGCATCTTGGGACAACACAACATCACCATGAAGCAGCTCTACAGGGTCCCATTTGAGAGGAACAGTGTCAGGGTCAAAGGACTTCGAGTTGAATATGTACGGGTAAGTGTAACTGTCCTTTACATTTACAATACAGTATTGGTGAAATCCAGTAGCAGCTGAATATGTACCATATCAGCACCACATGGATCCATTTGGAGAGCTACACGGGTACCTGTGTGATGGGGTGAGGGTTCTGTATGTGTACTGTAGTACAGTAATATGTTTTTTTTTTTGTTACAGAGAATCTTGGCCATGGATGGAGCTGCACAGCCTCATGAATTCATTTTCATTGATGAAGCTGAATTCGACCTGAGCAAAACAAGACGACGGGGTCGTAATGTAATTGGCCAAAGGGCAATTGTGGACAAATTTATTTTTTGCACAATTTTTGGTTGTTTGAAAATGTGCCTCCTGAAAATATTCCTTCTGAATAAACAGTGAAAATCAAAGACTGCAGTGTTTTATATAAAGTAGACTAGTGTGTTCCCCCTGATCTGAAAGTGTATGCATATGATGCAAGTATGTGTCATTTTGTCATCAGAGTTACATTTTGACAAATGAATGTTAGGTTTTGATAGCAGAGTTTCAATTTGACACAGATGTGAATGGTATATTTCCCAGTGTTGTGTCATGTTTACTTGTGTGTAGAGTTTTGGCACAATGAGCGAAGTTTTGCAAAATGTGTTCAAGCAACGGGCAAAAACTGTAAAACAAGCGTGTTACAACTAGCCCCGCGTTAGGTTGCGCCCCGCGCTCCCCTACTTTTGTACTTTTACTCAAGTGAATGTTTAAAGGCAGCACTTCTACTTTTACTTGAGTAATATTTTACCTTGGGTATCTCTACTTTAACTCAAGTACATGGTATGTACTTCGTCCACCACTGCTTAATCCCTAAATTTACTCTCCTAAGGCAGTTCCTTGCAAAGCATGCTGGGAACTACAGATCCACAGCCCAGGGCTGCATTTCTCAAAAGCATCATGAGCCTATACTGTAAAAAGTGAACATGCAGTTGTTGCTTTAAGGAGGTTTTTCTACCTGATTCTATCTTTAAATTCTAATTTTAACCTAATTCAATCAGGTTTATGTAACATAAAACAAGGGAATGCTGTTTTAACTTAATTGAGTTACATTGACTCAATATACAGTACAACTTCCAATAAAGCTCAAGATGAACACATGCGCACTACGACTACACCTCACCTATAGAGGGCAGTATAGCCGTGACTAGTGTCAGCTACAGGATATCTGCTCTGAAGGACAAAGAAGAAGAAAAAGTTTGTGTTTGGCTGCTCCTTGCTGATCGGCGAATTTTGCTTTAATGAGAAATTGTGATTTGGGGTTATACAGTTTTTTACAATCACTTTGCTACTATTTTCAGAACCTTGATGTCATTTTTCAAAACTCTAGACACAAAACTCAAAACGGTTATCACTTGTAACACAGGCTATCTAATGTTCAAAACATTGCATTGTGCATTCACATCTTTAAAGAAATCTTGCACTTGCACAATCATTGGTTCAAAAAACAAATTTACTGTGAAATACCATTGAAACATAACTGTAGATCACCCACACACAAGCAACTGATAGTTTCACTGTGTCATTGTTCGTACAATCATTAAATATTGTAGAACAAAATAGTTGATACAGGTTTCATTATGGTACTACATGTACAGTAAATACATCTCTGTAAAAGCACTGCAGTAGTAGAGAGAATACTACAGACACAGTGGAATCAGTGAACAAAGTTTGTAACATATTGATGCAAAACACTACAGTACAATCACAACATAGGTTTATTTGAATCAAAGCAAAAATAATTAGCTATGAAATAGAAAAGAAAAGACAGCAAAACATCAAATGCAGTGTTCCTCAACTTGCTTGCACTGTAAGAAACAGAACAGGAGTGATTATCTATACAGTGCAGTACTGTCAATACTGTAAATAGTCTGAAAAGGTGGTACAGTATTTGGGACCATAGACACAGTGTCTGATGAAGCATTATGATCAAATATTAGGCTACATCCATGGATAGTGTAGTCTAAATGGTTCATGCTCCATGCTAATTGGTGACAATGAATCTCGTTATCTTGAAACTTTCATGATTTAAACATGGAAGATTGTTTGTCTGTTTCCATACAACTATGCATTCAGAGTAATGCAATAGTTACTTATCATTTTGAGCAGTTGTATCAATTGATAGTTAGATCATTGTAAGGAAATGAATAGACACTCATTTGAAATGTAATGTGTGAATTGCCTTTTGAAATAGTAGTACTTTGATGTTAAGTTGTGTCATATTGAACAGGTGATTTTTGTTGAATGAACAAATGATCTAAGTTTTATGTGTATTGTATCCAAGCAATTGAGAAAAGGGTTAGAGTTTTGAAAAATGTGCATTTTGATCATTGGTTGTGAGTTTTGTGTCTAGAGTTGTGAAAAATTACATCAAGGTTCTGAAAATAGTAACAAAGTGATTGTAAAAAACTGTAATACACATTATGTTGCATCACAATTGACAATATAAAATAAAAAGTCACATATACTCAAAAAAAAAATTCTTGTTCACTTTAATTTATTAAAATGAGCTAAAGTAACACACTTTAATTTAAGTCTCGTATAACCATTGCCACCAATGGTGTGCACGATCTACTTACACTAAAAAAAACTGAGTTTGACACCTGTGGATTACATGAATGATTTGTGTTGCATTAACTGAAACTGGGCGGTGCTTTATAGTTCCCAGCATGCTTTGCATATAGTTGAATTAAGAGAGAATAAATGTTAAAATTAAGTGTTATTTTATGTTGTTGTTTTTTTAGAAAATGAGAAAAGGGGAAGACTTGATAGTGTGCAATTGTGTTTATTAGAACCATTTAAATTGCAGTGGGTTACCATTGTGGAGAAGAGAGGAACATTTTGTTAGACTGTGGACTGATTCAGATATGTGCATCTGCTTTGACTGAGGGAGCATGCAAATCTTAGCAATTAATATGTTAGTATATGGTACTAATAGTGTGACGGATCTGATCTTTCTCCTTCACTCTGCGATGTGGTTTACACAAACATTCCTGAGGTCCAATAGACACCACACCATCGGTATGACGGGCTCAATCTCTGGACGAATCCCCCCAATGAATGCACTAACACAAATGCTGGTGTAAATCTGTTTACTGCAGCTGTTGAATTAAACTAGATGTACCGCATGGCGGTACAAAATATGACCGCCGCTCAGGCCTGCACTGGCTTTCCACAAAAATAAATGACGTGGAGCAATTTGACTGTATTGCGTGTTTATATATACCTAAAAAAAGTAGTAGTATGTGCATGTCTGTCTGTGTGTGTGTGTGTGTATGTGTGTGTGTTTGTGTATGTGTGTGTCTGTGTGTGTCTGTGCGTGTATGTATGCGTGCGTACATGTGTGTGCGCGTGTGTGTTTGTGTGTGTGTCTGTGCATGTGGATTTGTATGTGTGTGTATGGGTGTGTGTCTGTGCGTGTGGATGTCAGTGTGTGTGCATGCTTGCGTTTGTTTGTATTCCTGCATGTGTGTGTGTGACAGTTAGGGTTGCCAACTTCAGAAAAGGAAAATGCGGGACAATCGTGGTTATTTATAGGAAAATGAGGGACACTCAAAATATTTGTACTGTATCACACAGTGTACGTCATTTCAGTGTCTGCAGTTAAGTTTGTGTTTAAAAGGTTATCAGACATAAACACATTTGTATTGCTTAACCTATTTATGTATTTAATTCTAAAAATAATTTTAATGTCATACATGAAAAAAGTCACATTACAAACAAACCATAGTTCAAAATAACAGCATTTATCTAAAATAGAAAGCTTTTTTAACATTATACACTAGGCTTACAGTTCAAAAGTTTGGGGTTAGTAAGATTATTTTTTGGGGAAAAAAATAAAGAAAGTAATTGCCTACTTTTATTCAGCAAGGATGCATTACATTAATCAAAAGTGACAGTTAAGATAATGTTACAAAAGCTTTCTATGTACTTTCTAAAAGCTTTAAAACATTAATAATAATCAGAAATGTTTTATATTATTCCCTCAGGTAGATTACATGTTTTCTTGCGTGGCTGGATGTTAGACTCATGAACAATAATCACGTTGTTTGCATTCGCCAAAATTGATTAGCCGAAATCAAAACGTGGACAGTGAAAGGAAATTACCGTTAGCGCGAGACGAGTCCGGCTTGAAGCGGAAGCGACCAGACGGCAGAGGATGTTCGCAAATCAAACAATGATTTGTCTCAAAACAGTGATTAAAAAAAGCTGTGATTGGATGATGACAGGTGTCGGTGATCATTCTCAAGTGTCGTGGTCAGCACTGCTGCTGTTGCTGTTGTATCAGTCAGTGGTTTATCAGCTTGTCAAAAAACGGGACACGGGAGGTCACTCACGGGACAAATAAATTAGGCCCAAAACACGGGACGTCCCGCCTAATTCGGGACAGTTGGCAACCTTAGTGACAGTATCATCCTAAACCAGCAACCCTTCGCTCAACACCACCATCTACAGGCCGATGAGTGTACAGTCACTAAATGTGCACAAAAATGAATTTATTTTATACCCCCCCATGGATGAAATTCTACGAAACTTAGCATATCCCCAGAGGATGTCAAGTTAATCATTCATACACATGAAATATGGTGCAGTTCTGAACATCTCAACTGAAGATAGGGGCGATTAAAGCAGAATAATATTGCATTTTCATTTTTTATGGGAGGGGCGCAAATCACAAATGAGTGATTATGGGCTAGGTTGATGTGGGCCCTTAAGAGCAACATACCATAAAAATTTCTTCATCCTCGGTGCCACGGTTCAGGTAGTTATTTAGGAAAAACTGCATTTTTTTGTGTTTGGGGGGGCCCAGCGCGGGGGGGGGGGGGGGGGGACGTGGCCCCCGGGGACCAAACGAAATTTTTCCGTAAAAGTCTAGTGGGGCTACATGCCTGACAAATTTCATGTTCCCCGGTGTTTCGGTGTCCCTGGTATCGTTGACGAAAAATTCAGTAGATGACGAAAAAAAAAAAAAAACTTTGACAATCCCTATATGACCGCTTTCCCACAGTTAGGGAAGTTGGCAACCCTAACTGTCACACACACACATGCAGGAATACAAACAAACGCAAGCATGCACACACACTGACATCCACACGCACAGACACACACCCATACACACACATACAAATCCATATGCACAGACACACACACACAAACACACACGCGCACACACATGTACGCACGCATACATACACGCACAGACACACACACACACAGACACACACATACACAAACGGTCAGGCGGTCATAAAAAACACAATTTTTAGTGGTATTTCGCTGCAGGCATAACTGACTGAGACGGAGCATAATGCATAATATGTTTGTTTAACGTAACTGTTATGTGGAACCTGTTGACATAAAGTTAATTAAAGGCAACGTATATTTTTGGCACAGGGCCATGAGCCTTTATCTGACTTTGATTGAGAGAGAGACTCTGAGGCATTCAGAACTGGTAGGCTAACACTGAATTTTCATAAACCTTAAACAGTTTCATTATAGGCCTACTATCTTTTATAGCCCAGATTAAGACTTTGCCAGAAATTACATGTGTTTTCCAATAAATATCGTTGTTTATATTTGTCTTTTCACTTTATATATCTGTGCAACTCATGCTTTTGGAGTCATTAACAGTAATTTTAAATCACTTACTTCTCCACTTAGCCTACTATAAAAAATATTATAAATCTTTTTTACTTCAAAAGGAATTCCTTAAAACTTTAACCTTATGTCCTTGTTCATGGCTCTTGTTCTTTCTCTGATGAAAACTTTACATTTTCGTCTAAAGGCAATGGCGCAATTTTTATTATATTTTTTTTTTTTTTTTTTTTAAAGAGCGCGCCTATAACTATGGTAAATAGTTTCCTGTGTTTCCACTAACTATGGTAAATAGTGGGGGAATTGTTTTTAACCTTTTCTACACTATAATGATTTTCTTATTTTGTGTTGTTTTCCAGGACAGATATCTAAACATTCATATAACAAGATCTATTGTAAATTAAACCTAAATTATATAAAAAATCAGATGTCTTTGCTCATTACCTTCTTTTTCTATTCATAAAATATATTAATAGTAGGCATAAGCATCTATTTAGTTTAAGACCCATCCACCACAAACAAAAGTATTACAATGAGTGGGGTGGCAGGAATGCGCATGCAAATACGTCAAACATCTTAAACATCTGTTTACTTTACACAAACCGGAGTCACCTGTATCATGGTGAAGACTAAGATGAGACAGAAAAAAAAAGTTACTGGTCAGAGAATGTCACTTCTATCATTCAAGGTCTGTAATTAAAGATCTCTTTAAAGCCATTTAGTTTTACTTGAAACATTTAACAACCAAATGCCCTATTAATGGCAATCATTTCTTTTAACATCTCAGTGTCTATTATTTTCAACTGAAACACTGTGCTATAAATATCAAGTTTATCACTTATGACACAGGATCAGATTACAGCCTTTATCTGACTTTGATTGAGAGAGATAGAGTTGATGCTATAGGCATACCAAAACCCACTACGGCATGCTGAGGGAATGCAGCCTCACTACACTGTGAATTTGCTCAAACATAAGGGTTTTTTTGCACCAGAGGAACCTTTTCATAGTTCCTACAACTATTGGCGGATGTACCCATTTTTTGGCGTGTTCGCACTGCAGGAACTAGGAACGATTTTAGTTCTAGTACCTCGTTTTGGCAGTGGCGGCTGGTGAAAAATACCTTAGGGGCTGTGTCATATTCCCAAATCGTCACTTTTTCGTCACTTTCTGACATTCGTCAATATCCGACGCACAAAGCACCCTTTAGCGTCCATATGAGACGCATAACCCTACCACAGACCTAAACCTACCCATAACCGAAGCGTCTCATATTGACGCCAAGGGTGCTTTGTGCGTCGGATATTGACGAACTTCCGAAAGCGTCAGTTACATGACGCCTAAACCTACCCATAACCCGAAGCGTCTCATATGGACGCTAAAGGGTGCTTTGTGCGTCGGATATTGACGAATGTCAGAAAGTGACGAATTGGGTATGAGAATGTGTTGCATATTCAGTCGGTTTCAATAGTCTGGTAACTAACCATGGGAGTCTTTTAGCGTTTTTACCCTTCAAAAACACATTTTTTATCTGAATATTACTCTTCAGCTCAGTCTGTAAATTCTACATTGTTATTGATATGCTATTTGTTTGAATCCCTCTTTGTTTGTGTCTTTAACCTAACTTTGTAAGTGACCTCTGAATATTATGGTGCGTTCAAGTCCTCCTGGGAAGTTCGTACGTACGAGGAAAGTCATGCTTTTAACGGCATGTGCGTTCAAGTCACTTTCGTCGGAGCAAAATGGCGGAGTACTTTCTCTTAATTAATTACACAAAAATACAGTAAGGTTCTTAAACTCTTGTTCTAGAAAATGAAGAACAAAGAAATGTGCATCGGGTGTACTTTGTATTTTTATGTTTTTAATTAATTTATGAAGCCACTGCCAACACATTTACATGTTGCATTGTTATATTATAATACTATCATATTCTGTGTTGGCGATTAGCTAACTGAGCTGTTAATAGAAAAGCCTGACAATATCACAGCTAAATACCTTAACGTATTGTGTATTCCGCCATGTTAATCACTGACACGCCCCCAACTCGTAAAGATCGGAGCTTAGAGAAAATCCCGAGCTCCCCACTGGTATTTACGACATTGTGGTGGCGTTCAAGTGCGTTCAACTCGTAAATACGATCTATGCGAGATGACTTGAACGCACCATTAGGCCTACTTTCTGCCCTTGGTATGTGTATTGTGCTTTGATGTTGATGTTTATTTTGTTCTATTCCTTAACCCAGTCCCAGTGGTTCTCAAACTTTCTAGAGTTGTACCCCATGAGGCTTTTAACATCCTTATGCATACCCCCGCTCTTCAGTCACACCTTTTTAAGTAAGGGACAATATTTGCCCCCTTAAATCGATTTTTCCAGTGCATTTTTACCTTTACAAATACCTTTATAAAATAAATAATGCTTTAAATAATAAATGTTAATAATAAATGTTCAATAGAGAAATATGCAATGATGGTAAAAACGAAGTGATGCTTTTAAATATTAAATTAAAACCGCCAGTAGGTGATGAGTAATCGAGTCATTCATTCAGAAATGAAGCAAGTGGCTGTATTTATGAATTAAACTTTGAATCATTGACTCTAATGACTCGTTCAAAACCGCAGATTCGTTCACAAACACTGCTGTGTGCTGCAGTTCTGCTGTGGCTTTTGTTGGAGCTATTATTTTGTTGTAAAAAATACTGACAACTGTGTTGAAAATGAACATCACTTAATATTAATATTTCGTTTGTTGAACTGTTGTATAAAATCAATGTCACATTTGTAATCGTGTGGATCTTCATATAATGTGATCAACATTAAACACAGGAACACACACATGGTATGTCTTTGTATCGAAGAGAGTTTGATTCTTATATCGATCTCCATGCACAGCCTGTGTCTAGTCTTATATCGATCTCCATGCTCAGCCTGTATTTGTTCTTCATGATAGCGCTAAATCCCTACTTTTACAAAGGTAACGTACATTGTCGAGAACGGTTGTATAGCGCGATTTACCAATGCAGCAATCTGCACGAGACGTGCCATATACCCTTCTGTTATGGAATGATACAGACAGATGGTTCAAGTGAAATATGGTGGTTTATTGAAACTCAGCAGGTTAATGGAGAGATGGACGATAAATGAATAATAGTCCTTAAAAGACGTGCAACAGTTCGTGATAGTTGGAGTGGACACACGCCTCGGGTTGGTGGAGATAGCGTTCGTAGACACCGATGATACAGGAAACACACAGACACACCAGGAGTAGACTGGGGAGACGCAGAGATCAGGAACGAAGGTAAGCGATATAACTTCGGTCTTGAATAGGCTGTAAAACAGGAAAGCAGTCTTTACTCAAAACGAGACCAGACAATAATGAAGCTCGAGGCGTGTGCTTAAATGCTGTGGTTGATGAATGACTAGACTGGTTTCAGGTGTGAGTGATCAGTACTCTGGGGATGGTGCTCTTTGTGATTGGCTGCTGATTGAACCTGGTACGTCTGTTACACCTACACGCTGCTTAAATGCAGAAAGTTTTGACCGCAAAAGATGAGGTAATTTGATCGGATGTCATGTATTTATAGCATTTTACCTGATAGAAATGCATGCTCAGTTTAAATCTCATTTTAAGGTGAGGTAGTATTAAAGGCACGGAAAAATTCAGCATTTTGATATGCCCGCCCCTCGAAAGCAAACTGCAGAAACGGTCTGTGTCGAGGAAGAATGGAGACATGAAAGTAGGCGTCCTTCAGGTCGATCGCTGCAAACCAATTCTGTGGCCGCACAAATTCGAAAATGCGTTTGGCCTAAGCATCTTGAACGCTCAAGCCGCGCAGGTCCAGGATTGGCCGTAACCCACCGGATTTCTTGGGTACAATGAAGTAGGGGCTGTGTCTCAATCGCACCCTTCGCCAGTAGGGTGGCGACCTCCGCTCGCATGACAGGGCTCGCATTGCCACCGACCATGGTGTAGCGGACTCCACGGAAGCGGGAAGGAGACCGCGCGAACTGAATCGCGTAGCCGAGCCTGATGGTCCTCGCGACCCAGCGGGACAGGTTGGGAAGCTCTAGCCAAGCTCCCAAGAACTGTACCAGTGGGGTCATACGAACCACAGATGTACCCTCGATGGGGCAGAAAGGCGGAATGACCGGCCTGGACGTGGGAGGCACAGCATCCCGGTGTGGGGGCACGGTCATTTGCCGCATCCTGACAGAGGAGGCCAGTGAAGGACCAGCATTCCACGGGGGCCTGCTCTGCCAGGGGTCTGGCAACAGAGGGGGACGACAGTGGCGAGGCCCGTGAGTGGCGCACACTGTCATCCGGGACCTCTGGGGGCTCAGAGATGGGTGTATCAGTTCTTTCTTTAACCACATTAGGGTGCTGCCCACCGTGGGGTGAGCGGCGCGGAGTGGGGAACAAAAGATTCTCCCCTGGCCCTCCACCGGGGGAAGGAGGTGACCTGCTACCACCTCCTGGAAAGAACTGATCGCCATCTCTGAGCAGCCCGTCTCAGGGGCGCCGCTTGGCCTAGCGTTAAGCGGGCCGCGGGGCCGGAGCGGGCTGGGGCGCCTTCCTGTGACCACCTCCACGGTGCGGCCCAGGTGAAGGCTGCTGCTGCTGGGGCCGAGCGGGAGGGGCGGGAGCCACAGGAGGGCGCCCTCGGCAGTGAGCAGGCTGAGGATTCTGTGCCGACGGCTGGGTGGAGGCAGCAGCGGGCCGTCGGGGCAGAATGTGCTTTATAGCCTCAGTCTGCTTCTGGGCAGTCGAGAACTGTTGGGCGAAGTCCTCGACCACGCCGCCGAAGAGACCAGCCTGGGATATGCGAGTGTCCAGGAAACGGGTTCGCTCGGCATCTCTCATATCGGCCAGGTTGAGCCAGAGGTGTCTCTCCTGGACCACGTTAGTGGACATCACCTGGCCCAGGGAGCGTGCGGTCACCTTCGTCGCTCAGAGAGACTAGAGTCGACGAAAACCTACAGGCTTTGGAGGGGTACTTAGGGTCACCACGGGAGGAAGCGCTCTGAGGACACAGTTGCATCGCAACAGAACGTTTCACCGGGGGAACCCCAGTGTACACTTTGGCAGCGGCCCCGTCGAGGGGAGGAAAGGCGGAGGAGGTCGCCGAACGATCGCGGGAAGACAATGGTGCCTTTCAGAACCTCGTGACCTCCTCGTGCACTTCTGGGAAGAAAGGTATTGGGGGGTCAGCGCTCGCAGCACCCAAAAACCAATCGTCCAGCCCGGGAAAGCATGGCAGTCAACTCAGGATCTGACTCGGACAGTGCTGGCACGCCCGAAGGCGGCAGCACAGCCGAATCATCATCTCCTGAGGACTCCTGCCCACCTTGTGACGCTACGATGGACGTGGTTTCCTCGTCTGGTGCGCTACCGAATTACTGGGGCTCTCCCTCTAACAAGGTCGTTGAGTCTCGACCGCAGTGTTGCGATGGTCATGTTCCCACAGTGAGAACATGATTCATCCACAAAGGCTGCTTTAGCATGATCAAGCCCAAACACGCAAGGCAGCGATTGTGCCCATCAAACTCGGAAACAGTCCGACCGCAGCCAGAAGTGCACGGGACGAGACATCTTTAAAAACAAGTGCCACGCGCAAGCTCTTTTGTGAGAGGAAAAAAACTCTGCAGAGTGTTGAAGCGACCAGGGAGAAACACACACTGGCAGATCACTGCACAGATCAGCAGGCAATGTGCACTCACTGTAAATCGCCATCACACCAACACCTGGAGAGAAGCTTGTCTCGAAGAGTGAAGAGAATGATGATCTTAGAATGGCTTGTGGAGTGAAGAATTATCTTGGCTCCGAAGCAAAAATATATCTGCATGTTGCCAGCTTACTTCCTTATATTCCCATGAGGTGGGGCGGAGTTACGCTATGCAAATTCCGCAGAACCATGGCCTTTCCTTGCCATTGACTCGTTTTGTAATACTCAAAGGTGAGAGGCTTTCTAAGCGAAACCCCATTTGTCGTCACAACGTAACTTGTAGTGACCACGAAAGGGAAGTGTGAATATGTAGGCTGTGTTGATGAGGGAGTGCAGGTGCAGCGAGTCAGTAATCCTGTGATTGTGAATGAGTGGGCGGGTCCTGGTGATTAGGGGATGACTGGGGCTGTGACGGTGTGGCTGACTCTGTGACAATACTCATATAATGCCTGTTGTTACTCATGATGAAAAAAAGCGGACAGGTTAAAACATACAAGTATTTAGAAGTGATGATAGATGATATGTTATCTGGGAAAGATCATATAGATACTCTCTGTAAAAGAATAAAGCAGAGAATCTAATTCCTTCATCGGCTTAGGTCATTTGGAGTAAGAAAACTGATTCTTCTTGTTCTTTATGTCTGTGATTATAAATATATTGCAATATTGCAATTCCATTGACTGTTATGGTAAAAACAAAGTTGTTTAATCAAATACAAATTTGTTCAAGGATTGTAGGCCAGCCTCTAGAGAAATTATATAATTCAGCTTATAATTCAGAGCGGAGCAAGACAGATGCCAGAGACAATCAACCTTTGCCAACCTCTACTCTAATTGTTTTTTAGCAATTTAATGCATCCTTGCTGAAAGTATCAGTTTCCTTAAAAAAATTTTACTGACCCCAAACTTTTGAAAAGTAGAATCCACATGCATACATGCATAAATAAAAAGAATCACACCTTAAACATTATTGAATAATTTTAGCTGTGTCTTTCCTGAGTCGTCTTACTAGCAAAAAATTTACAAGGCAATTGAAAACTACTGCTGCACAACACTGTCCTTGATGACACTGAAATAAGGACATTCACACAGCATATTAAACATTAATATAAAAGGATTGGCAATAAGTAAATGAACATTGCATTTGTTTTTGAAGGAACAAGTAAATATGAGAGAGATCAAGTAAATAAAGTAGAACACTGTTTTATTACTCACAGACACACACAGGTGTTTTATTCATTCAAATATACATATATAACAGCAACACAAACTGATTGTTCAAAATAGAAACTGAATAGTCTTTAAAAATGAGCCCTGTCAATGCGATCCTGGTTCACGTGTGACGAGCTCTTTTTCTTCAGCGTCAGAATGTACTCGGCAAACTCTCGGACGGCTCCGTAGCCGGCGGGTCTCTGACAGGTGTATTTCGCTGCGATGAGATCTGCCACAGGTGCGTCACATGGGACGCCATTCAGCCCCACCTGAGACAGGATCTCTACGTCTTCAGCTTCTGAACCTGTGAGGGAAAACATCACAGACCGCTCAATAAAATTTGTATTATTTTGCATGTGGTTCCAGGATCTGTTCAGTTCTGTTGACATAATAATCATTACATCAACTTAATATTGTGTGTAATTGAAACTCAAATTTCTGCGATAGTTTTTTTGTTTTAAGATTATGAGGGCACATATAAAAAATAATGATGTGCATGGAAGAATCCTTTATAATATACACTGTAATTGTAAAGGACTCTATTTTGTGAAGTTAGGTGGAAGGATAGTCCACTACGGAACTCCGGCAAGACGCGTGACAGGAGACAGAAGATTGTTAACTGTTTATCTCTTCAGGATGTGTCAATATACATGTCCAGCATTATACAGCCATTAGCCATAACTGAGGTGGTAAAATGTGGTTTAGTATTCATGCACACACATTTACCACTCGTAGAAGATGGCGGCAGAAACGAAACTGAGAGTAAACTGAATCCGCTCTGGCGGAATGCACGTCAGCGCGCTGTTCGTGCGTAGCAGCGCAATACACATTAAAGGGCTACCCATACCAAATGTATAAGGAATTTAGTACAGTAATATAAAAAAAGATAATTGTTCAGTTGATTTCATGATAACTTTGATGGATTTTGCAACATCGACATTGAACTGAACTGAATCAACACTAAACTGAGTTGAATAATGACAGTATTGCCTTTCTAGCAGATTTTGAATTTGTCTCATATTTGATGAAGTCTTCCTCATTAATTCTGTTTTTTTCCTGTTTATTACTGTGAAGCTGCTTTGAAACAATCTGTATTGCATATAAAGTGCTATATAAATAAATGTGACTTGACCTGCTTAAAACTGGTTTCGCTGGATTTTGAACATGACACTCACCCATGAAGGCCACTTCATCCCAGCGCAGTTTCTTCTCTTTCATCAGCCGCTCCACATCAAACCCTTTCTGCTGTTCTCCAATCCTGAGGCCACATCCGGCCTGCTGGGACACTTTCTCCAGGAGACCCCTGGACAGCGGCTCGTTCACGCTGGATATGAGGATCACCTGATCAAAGTTAGGAAACAGGTGTTGCTACATTATATAATAAAAAAAATACTGTTAAAAAAAACACAAGCTGTGGTTGCCAGAACTTTGCAGAAAAATACTGCATATTTCATTAACTGGTATCATGTTAATATCACATCCGACTACTCTGTTTTGTACCTGCGTAATATACTGATAACAACTGTAATAATACATACTGTAAGCAAGAAGAGTCACATGATGAACTAGATTAAACTTTTCCACAAGCTGAGATAAATGCTAAAATACAGAAGGTGCTCACAGTGTCAGGCACACAAATGCAAAACACCATCATGGTAACAAAAATCACACTAAAATAATGCAATAATTAAACCATTATTTGTCCCAGGCTACACAACTGTACCTCTATATCTTCTCTCTTTAGCATCTGTACGCCTGCCACGTCTCGAGCATTAATGGCCACAAGATCCTCTCCAGAAACCGACATGTATATCTTACTGCTCGTCAAACAGCCAGACACTTTACACAGAAACAGCCTGACCGCCGCTTTCTCCTCTCGGCCGAAGTAGCCAAACCTGCAGAACAGGGCAGCATTTATATCTGCGTTATTGTGTTTGTCACAAACAGAGTTTGATGAAATACTCACCTCAGAACTCTCTGCTCAGCGACAGGCCAGTCGATGTCCACGTCGATATCAACGCTGTGCTCAGGCAGCATTTCATAGTAAGCGATCTTGCCCAGCTAAAACACAGAACAGATCAAAATAACTGAAGCAGAGCGATTGAGGTCATGAGCTCTCATGGAGAGGTTTCATACATGCACTCAAAAAAAATTTTGTTTGCCTCCTAAAATGAGCTAAAGTAACAATTTTATAACATTTTGTCACAAATTAATTTAATTGTGTTTAATCGACCCTAATATATTTAAGACTGAAGTTTACTTAATTCATTTGTGTTAAAACTACATGAATCATCTTTGTTTACAACTAACTGGGCAGTGGATCTGTAGTTCCCAGCATGCTTTGCAAGGGACAGCATTAGGAGAGTAAATTTAGGGATTAAGTGTTATTTTATGTGTTTTTCAGAAAAGGGAAATATGATGTTAATGTTAGTGTTTAATGTTCAGTTATGTTGGACATTTAGAGGATTTTTTTTCGAATTTTGTGGTCACTATACACAGCAGAGTGGTTCCTGTGTTTAGGCACATGCTAATGTTTAATCTAAGCTAATGTCAGGACTGACAATAGTCTATTCTTATTTGTTATTATACATTGTCTATAATGATGAAAGAAACTGCTTATAATTAATTTACCAATGACATTTTTTATTTTAAGTTTGACAAGCATAAAAAGTCATTTTATAAATGAATCAATTTCATTTAAACTGTATTTTATCAAATTGAGTTGGACCAACTCAATTACATTTCATTGTCTGAATTTGTTTTTATGACTTTGGTGTATATCCTGCCCTCAATTAAATTGAGTTTGTCTAATGAGTTATTTTTTTGAGTTTGGGACATTCTCGAAAAAATTTTAGTTCACTTTGTCTTTCTCCCATAAAAGGTGATGGGAAGTATTTATGAACAACTCGACATTTGACTTAAGTACTTTATTTTAGTTTGTCTCACAAATTAAGGGCTGGTTGTGATATCAGTGATTATTAAATCTTTTTTCTAAAATGGTGTCAAAATCATCTCAAAATACTTACCTCTGTTCAAACTAAAATTAACAAATTGTAAAAAAAAAAAAAAAAATTATCAAAGAAAATATTTCATGCGAACATTTAAACAATTGTAATGTGAACACTGAAAAAAACATTTAAACGCACACTTTTTGGTGCCTTTTCTTACTCTGAACTTAGAAGTACTTTTTGTATTTTCAACATTTCTGAAAATGTGTTCTTTTACTTTTTGTATTTTCAATGATATTAACACTGAAAACAGCAATGACAAAAAATATTTTATATTATTCATTGTTTATTTTGATTATTTTTCCCATTTGTATTAATTTGGATTTTGGATTAACGTTAACCTCGGACAAAAGATATAAAAATAAATAAATAACTTTAAATCTCATAAGTGATGTACCAGATGAAAGGGGACAGGGAGCATTTCGGGGACTTGTAAAAAAAAATGAAATGTGTAAAATAATATAGATTCAGCCTATTTTATATTATAAAATAGTCTATTTTAAATTGTTTAAATATTTGTATTACATAACTGTGCTATAAAATTATGCCTGAGATTGAGAAGTCAAGGAAAAGGTTTTTCACCATATTTTGATAACTACCCACCTGTTTAAGGCCGTTTTCCAGGTCCTTTCTCCTATAAAAGTAGAAAGAGCCATTTTCATAGAGTTCCCCAGGCCAGTCTTGGCGTCGAGGTCTGTACGCCACATCGATGTTCGGAGAAGTCGGATTCTTACCCTCTAATAAACCTTCAGATGTAGTTCAAGCTTTTATTATGACTGTCACTAAACATAAACCCTTTTCATAGAAACAGGTTTAGGGGACATAGAGATTCATAATATGATATCAAAGTATATTTAATTACAACATTCTGTAAAACAGTGATCATAAAGGATTGTGCATAAACATCAAATGGAAAGTCCTTATTTGCCTTATATTCATACAAAGCAAAAATCTGCAATTGTCTCCTTTGGAGTTTGTGAGATGTTTTCGTGATACTGTACCTTTCTTGTCCACCTCCACCCACCGAAACTGGTGTCTGCGCACCACTGAAAACACATAATCAAACCCCTGTCCCGTGATCATGTGTAGGGCTTCTCTGATATGATGAGGGTGCAGACATGGAGACGTAGCCTGAATATGACAGACGATGTCCACCTCTAAAACACAGCCACAAAACAGTTTTTATTAAGGGCAAACCCTTAAATATTTTACATCTTTTAACCATTTGTAAATCAACACACACAAATGTACACACGCACACACAAACGCATGCAACACACACACACAAATCAAAAGATCAAGTTTGAAAGGTTTCTAGTTTAGGCACATTTTTCGTTTTGTTGTCAACATTTTAATAACTTCAACCATAAAGGTCAACAACAGATCTTTTACTGTAACTTGTTCATCCATAATTGTGATGTGCAAAATGTGCCTAAACTAGAAAGACCAAATAAATCAATTTTGAAAGGTTTATAGCTTAGGGACATTTTTCTTGTCACTGGTTTTTAACAAGGGCAAACCCTTAAATATTTTACATCTTTTAACCGTTTGTAATTGCTCTATATTTCAGTTCTTCCTCTTTAAGTTCCACAAATTCATGCTGCTTATGAAATATCTCATAATTTCAACAATGTTTCTTTATTAAATATAATTTTCTCTGCAAATTATAATTCATACTTTTTGCTTCCTAAAAATATATATATATAAAAAAAACATTTTTTAATAAAGCATTTTAATTCTTTTTCTGTTAAAATTACAAAAAACTATGAATTTCTACTTGCCTCACTAACACATTTTCCCTGGCCTCAACACACACAAACACACACACACACACACACAATTATCAAATTTCAAATTATAAAAAAAGAAAATTGTGGTGAATGATTATTTTTTAATAATTTAATAATATATTTATTAATTGAAATATTTCAACATTTATTTAATGCTCATTTTAAGCAATTTGACCCTCCATAAATATTTTACAGTTGACATTTTATTTCAAAATTACAATTTGTTGTATTAAACATCCTTCACACATTATTTTTTATTCTAATAATAAACACTTTTTTTCATGCATTTTATTTTTAAATGATTTGAAAATATTTATTAGCATATTATGCATTTTCCCCCCCTATATATTTAGTGGAGGGTTTTCCATAGTTATTATGGATTATTATTATATATGGGTTATTATTTTGTAATATTTCCATGAATTAGATGTACATTTCAGACATCTTTGCTAAGTTAAATGAGTGAAATCATTCAATTTGATTTCACATTGTTTCTATTATGACATATCTTCAATTAAAATTGGGCAATTAAATATATGTAAAGAATAATTTTACCTTTCAGACAAATCTCTTTTACTGAGATTCTGCTTTGTCTGCAACCGGTTATTCAATCATTATCAGCTAAATTGTTAATTTAGTATTTTACATTAATGAGACTTTTAGAAAAATATAGGTTATATATATATATATATATATAAGAATTATATCAAAAGTAATTTATACATTATGTCAAAGTTTATTTAGGGGGTGCTTCTTAGGCCATCTTACCCCTCTTTTATTTTACATTTTGTGCTATAACAACTAAATTAGCAAACGTTTCTATGTATTATCTATAATAACACACTGGCTGAGATATCATTTTTTTCCAGCAAATACTAAACTTATAATAACTAAATATGTCACAGTTTAAAAGTAAATCCACGTTGTTCTTAAGGGGCATCTTCCTCCATGTTAGTTGGCATTTCAAAACCTCATATGTCAGCAAGTTAGATCATTTTTTAGGCATAAAATGAAAGTAAGATGAAGGTCTGTCTCACCGGGTCTCTGTCGGATGAACTCCTGGATGGTCGCCAGAGAGCTGGAATGATCTCTGGAAACTTTAGGACTGCGACGATGAACTTTCGCACCCCAGACTTCTGCGACACGCTCAATTTCATCATGATCTGTGGAAACCCACACACTGCCACACAACATCAGTCATTCAAATAATCAATAACTCAATTTTACTAACAAAAGACAAATTAAGACTAAAAGGCTATTTTTGTCTTAGTTAAAAGACTAAATTTAGAACAAGCGTAAATAAACGTGGCCAATTATAGCCTATTTCATTTATTTCCCAGTTTAATTTTAGTTTGTTTCATACAAAATAATAAAATAGTATAATGAACACCAAAAATCATATTAAAGCCATAATATTAAAATATTTAAGAAGATCTCAAATGTAGTTGCCTGTCAACGACTCCTGAGTCCAAGGCAGCTCTCAGCACCCATCCGATGAGAGGAACACCGGCCAGATTCTTGATGTTCTTCAGAGGGATTCCTTTACTGCCACCCCGGGCCAGAATCAGAGCCGCCCGGTGAGGGAGTCCAGAGGACGGGGAACCGACACCCGAACTCACCTGAGCCTGTGTGAACATGTGGTTCTCCATCGCAGTGAGGGAACGGAGAAGTGAGATTCACGGGATGCAGATTGGCAATAGCCTAATAATAATAATTTAATATATGCACTAGATTATTAGTTTGATAGATTTAAAACCATATGCTTAACGATCAGAGTCGTTTTACAGGGCTTCCTCTCTGACAAATAGATCGTCTTTAGGCTATCTGCCAGATCCTATATGGGGAGGCTGCAGACCTGGAGCCGGTAGATCTACGCCCCAGGCAGTTTTACGCCCCTGTTGTTCCTGATGCGTCCAGTAGGGGGATATACTGCGAAATAACACCATTAAATCGACGCTCAAAACTTACACATTAATAACCGTCCCGTTCATAGACTTTGCCCAATTTTGTGTTTTTTGTTAATTTAAATATAAACGTTACAGTGTAGATCTGCACTATGGATTAAGATATCTGTAGATATTCAGTTGGGCTTCACTCGCTTCACTCAGCCTACAGATGACTGTTTGTTTTATTCAGCCTACAGAAGACTATTTTGTGAATTTAAAAATTAATAATGCACACAGTTGGATCAGATGACAAGTAGGCCTAATGATATATGACCTACTGTAGAATATATATGACCTAGCCTACTGTAGAATAGTTCATTGAATATTGAATATAGAATATTCACTATATGTTTTTATATACAGGAGACTGAGTGAAATATGTTGTGAATTTATATAGCGAGCGACCGGTGCTACTTTCAAATCTCTCGTATCCCTCCGCGATCTCTGATCGTTTTAAACGGAGACGTAGCTATACCTTACATGTCTTGTGTTTTAAAACCGTCACAGACAGTGAACATAAAACTCCTAATAGATGTAGGCTATAGAAGTTGAAGAATATCCAGATAAAGCAAGAAAACCAAAAACATCCCTAGGAAAAAACAAACAAATTCTGTAGCCTGTGACACAATGAGAGTGAACTTAAAATATAAGACAAGTAACTTAAATTGTTTAATAATCGACATTGTTACTACATCTATTTTAATTGCTTAGTTAATTAATAATAATATAAACAAATATTGTAATTGTTGCAGTGTTGTAATGGACTATGTTTCTTAGCGGAAGCTTTCAGATTATAACCATGTAACGCCAGACATATAATTGACTGAAATGGAACAGTTCGTTGAATATCTAAAAATCTTTTTTTAAAACGTTTCCTTTCCTGTTTTTTGTTAAGTAGACTAGGCCTATCATATTTCATTAGCTACAATGCCCATAGGATAGTGAGAATATGAAGCTCAAATTCCTGGACGAAAAAAAATTGAATAACATATTTTTATTCAGAGGCCCAACCTAAGCAAACATATTTAATGTGGTGCAGCCGTTGTTATCGATATGGCCAAAAACCAATATGAAATGATCTATCTATCTATCTATTTTTGTTTAATCAAAACAGAACAGCGTTTATGTGCTTGAAATAAAACTGATTTATATGATCAATTAACTTTGCTTTTGCCCTATTATTTTACTGTATTTCCTTAAATTTTGTGTATCATTATAATTTTTACTTTGACATTGAAACACCCTGCAGTTCTTGGTGGGTTATTAAAGTTATTATAAACGCGAGTTTTTGCTTAGCATGTTCACAATGTTTACAAAATCCCCTAATAGATGCATGCACTAATAACAGATGCAAATGTTTAATTATGAATCTCATCATACACATTTTGCACACTTTTGTTCACCATGTAAATCTAACAACAGGTTTAAGTAAATACTCCTCTCGAATCCAGGTGTCATATCCATACTCTCAGAAAGCACAGAATTTGAATTCTGCTAGTTTTAGTTATTGACTAAATAAAGGAGTCGGTTGAAAGACAGAGATCTGCTCTGATCTCCACATGAAGGACTGGAGCTCAGACCAAAAGAGTTTTGAGGACCTTAAAAAACTGTTTTGCAGTTCAAGTACTTGACAGGATATAAGAATGATTTTACACCTTTCTCTAATTCCCTTTGTCATTACCCTGACAGACCTGTTTCTACTATGTGTCTAAATGGAACAAACAAATGCTTCCCAAACTACTTACCGCCTACAGTTTTGGGATTGTGCCTGTAAAATACACAGCAGTAAAATCAACAGGAAAATTATGCATTTCGGCTGTTGTTCAGCTGAAGTCAGTTCAGTGTTGATTCAGTTCCATTGTAAAGATAATCAATTATTTAAATATTGAATGAGTTTATTTCATAAAGCAGTTGTCAAAAAAAATGTCAAATGACAGCTTACAAAACATTAAAAATCACAGTCACCAGTAAATCATGTTTATATTACCTAGTGTATACACACAGAATAATGAGAGCGTGTTTGTTTCTCATGAATTTCCTATAGCTGAACCTTCACTCAGTCTTTACTGTCAAAATTATTGCTTAATATGTTTGAATATAGAGAGACTGTGTACCGACATGTATTCAAAGAGAGCTTGACTCAAGAACAGATTTGACACAAATATCTCTTTGGGGATATAAGGGGAGACTGGGTATGGTTGTAACACTTTTTGCTTTAGCATCTGTAACTAACTGAATCTTTGAGCAGGAATGCTCAAACTTGTACAAAACACCCACATTTATTTTCTACAAAAGCCATTTCAAACCTCTGTAAGAATATCACAGCCCTTAAGAGTTCATGTTAAATACATGGTGTGCCTTTACAATCCCACCACCAGGTTGTAACACTACTTACAACTTACTTTAGTTGCCAAATGGCTCAATATATACAATTTCATGTCTCTGAGGTAATGTAATGTAATAATAATAATCTCATAATCTAAGGAGATGGTTGTAACACTTTTTAAAGATGTGTTACAACCCACACCTCTGTCAGCCAGTGTATAGCCATATAAGCATAATGGTTTGAAATTAGTTTAAAAAGAAAAGAAAATACTATTTAATCTAATATACAAATAACAAAATATAGTTTTGGTGAAAAAAGTTATATTATCTCAAAATATTTTTTCTTCGTAAAATCTGCATGCACCTATTTCCAGCCTTCACAGCCTTTCAGATGGGATCAGGTATAAATTTGGTAAATAAACACTTAAATGGTCATAGGACTCCTAGCTTATCCCTGATTGGTGGAATTGATGGTGTTACAACTCTCCTAACACTGGGGTCCCAACAATACAAGGTTATGAGCAGATTTAACCTGCATTTACAAAATTTAACCACAATGAGGTGCTGGAACACAACTTTTGCAGTGCTCTCAGGGCCTAATACTACAAAAGTGTGGATTTTTAAACTAAGTAAGCCATTTAAATGAACTGAAATGCAAATTCTAAGACCTTTTTAACAACTAACAAATTCCATCAATGAAAGACTGAAAAACACATGATGGTATTATCTTATTTAATTTGATATAGGCCTAACTCATTGTTATTTTATAATCTTATTATTATTATTTTTTAAATTGCACACTCTATCCATCTATCAGTGTGAGAAACACAAGTCAAAACCCGGGATGGGCGCGTGAGTACCTCTGACACGAGTGATAAAGCCGCCTTTCTTGATGTCCCTTCTTCCAACTCATTATCTAGGCACTTATTTAAAGACTATAGCTAATATATAGTCTCTAATATATGCTATATTTAATAGAATAGCCTACACTGAAAACATGTGGTTTTGTGAATGTTCGGTCTGTGTTCTCATTTGCATTTACAGAGTTTTGACCAGCAGGTGTCACCACCGTGCTGAGTTTCACGCGATTCGAAACTAGTTTTGTAATGTTGTCAGGTCCAAATAACCACACACTCACTCAAATTTCCTTGTGCAATTGTTATGTATTTTATATACATTAAGTGAAGAATCAGAATCATCCACTTTTATTTGCCAGAATCCTTGATTAGCGTCCAGGACTGAGAATATCTTTGCATTTGGCATGATGGAGTCCACATCTTCCACCGTCGTTAGAGGGTAATAATTTTCACACTTTATAATTTTTGCTTTATTAAGGTTTTCTGGATTCACATATAGCCTACGTAGCCTACCTTGTTCTGTTTCACCACTGTACCATGCTGTTCACCCACTCTGTTGGTTCTGTTTATGCTTTCCATCTCTTCAACTATTTTGCCCTACAGGAACCTTTCTTGGTGGATGAATCACTGGGGGCCGTTTTGATGTGATGTTCAATTGGCAAGCAACCAAGGCTATAAAACAGGTCGTCAAACAAAGTCTTTTAATGTGTTATCTTTAGTCTTTATTTCATTTAGTTACTCTTCTCATCATCCCTAATTTTTCACAGGTTGCGCGTCCAAGAATTGCAGGTAGCCTTTGTTGCCGTCAACCATTTGAAATTGAATATTGTGCTTTTGGTTTCTGTAGGTGAAGGTAAGTTGAACTTGTCCCACAGGTGACATCTTGTGGCCAGAATATGTAGTTAAGTGAAAGGTGATTTTTTCTTTTTTTTTCTTTGAGTCTCTGGTGACTTGAACACATTGGGTATTACATTACATGCATCCCTTGTGTCTAATTTAAATGTAACGCTCTTGTTGTTCATTTTTAGGCTTCAGGCCATTTGTTTCACTTTCACTGTTTCACTGTCTGTTTCACTTTGTTTCAGTGTTTGCACGTTTTTCATTGTTTGTGCTGTTTGCACATCAATGGTTCCAACAAAAAAAATCATCTGTGTTCCCCTTGTTTTATTGCCTGTATTTTCTCGGTGAAGACCTGCATTTTTCACAAAAGTGGTTTCTTTTGTTGAATGCCTTACAAGTTTGTCCATTAGCTGGGCACTTTTTATATTCATGTTGGTAACCACATCTTGAACATTTCACATATGCACATCAAGTGACTTTCCATTGCATGCGGTTTACTTTTTTTTCACTTTGCACTATTTTGCCTCCTCTTGTCTGTGAGTTTTTGACACTGCTTATTTTGTTCACATCTATTTCTTCAACTCTTTATCTGATTTGACATTTTTCTAATGCGGGGTCTGCCTCTCACAGCAACCTTCAGGGCCGTGCACAGATATTTTGAGGGGCAGTGGACAGTGGCCCAAACCAAAAAAAAAGGGCTCTATAAGGGGGTTGACTCTGAGGCACTATCATCTTAATATATAGAAAATGAATGACAAACCTTTTACGATCATATTGTACCTGTCTAATTCAATTTAGTCGGGTGTCCACCTTAGAGATAATCCCATTTATAATGAAACCATCATGATATTAATCATATCAAATAATAAAATATCATACTTATTTGTTACTACTGTAAACCTATTGTAAATTATTATGGGATCTCATTCAGTGCTTTCAGAATCTTACTTACTTTTTTACTTTTACTTTTTAAATATAATTTTGTTTCTGTATTTTTAAAAAATGTGTTACACGTGCGTTTTCTTTCTCAACTGTTTACGTTCACTTAAACATAACTGACTGTGTTGTCTTGTATTTTAATGACAGTAGGCCTATATTTATTGAATAAAAATAATTATTTAATTTATCAAAATAAACCAAAAATAGTAGAAACTTTGCTAAAGTGACTGTTTTGAACAAGCATCAACTTAGACATTATTAAAAACATATTATTCTAGCTGAAATATTTGTCTTTTGCCCCTTGTCTGCGTTTAAAAATTTATTTATTTTTAACACAAAATCTGTTGCTCCATCAATGTTCAAATAAAAACATATATTTTTCTGCAATCATGGGAGTAAAAAGTTAATTTTTCTTAGCGTGTGCCTTTAGCCCCCTATAGTGGGATATTCTATGCTAAGATACAACTCATTTAGAAAATGTATTGTACCTTTTTTTTTATTATTATGTATAGCCATGGTCTAAATAAAATATTATAAATATGATGTAGATACTGTTAGGGGTTAACAGTTTAGGACCCAAGGACCAGATGGACCCTGAAGTTTTCCAGATTTGGGTTTCTGGGCGCCAGCATGTCCAGAACAATTACTCAGTCAGTCTCCAATAATGCCAGTGGTTCCTTAACCTGCAACCAAGAAGACTAACACACACACACCGACACACAGCTTTTCCAAGGTTGGATTTGGCCAGGCTCTAACTATAAACAGGAGAGTCGTCTCAAAACATCAAGATAATGCGTTCTTTCTCTCATGGAGAGCTCAACAAGTAAGGCTTTAACAAAGAAATGGTCCCTTAAACTATTGGCTTCAATGACCCCTATATGTTTTAACACGTTGAAGACCTTTCTCAAACACAAAACAAGTCCATATTTCATTTCTGGAAGCCGGGCTAAATAAGCAAGCAATGTTATCATTTCACAGCATCTTCACAATAGTAACAAATTAAAAAATCGCCTTGGCCAACAAGCCAATAGTGTCAATATTCAGTTAATAGTCACTGCAGTGTTGATTCAGTTCAGTTCAATAACTGTAACATTCAACAAACATACTGTATAATATATACAGTGTATTTGTGCACATACATGTACGTGTGACAAACTCCTACACACCACTGCACTGAACAAGCAAAACATAATTCATATCTGTGTGTAGTTTGGTGTGTATGTGGGCTAATCATTTTATGTTTGTGTGTAGAGTTACTACGCAAAAACAATTGACAATACACATTAACATTTGTGGATCATTCATTGCAACATTTACCCTCATTCTCATGATTAAGAATCTGTTATCTGCTTGATAAATCATTTATGCTACTGCGGCCCACTAACATGCTTTTAAAGCTATTGTCATCCAATTTTCTGGCCTTCAAACACCTTAAAATACACATATCCAAGAAATCCAAATTTTCTCGGGGGAGCATGCCTCCCAATCCCCCTAAGTTACCCAACTACCCAGCCTGGTGTTTTTGAAACAAAACGCCCCTGCCTGCAGCACTAGGCTATAGCACAGAAAATAAACACATTGTTGTGTTCTGTACTACTGTCTTTGATTGTTTGCGATAACAATGAATCATTCTTTCGGATATGAAATTTATATTTAATTGACCTATCGGTAAGCCACGGCCTCCTTAGTTACTGTTGCTATCTCAGACAAGCAATGGGGGACCTGTGCCCCAGTAGAGCTTTATGTCAACGGCCCTGGGTCTAGCTCATCAATGTCAAAATGATTGGTAAAATGTAAGTAGATAAACTTTTAATATTTGACTGCATAATAGAAATGTTCAACTACCGACAGTATCCGGTGAGGCAAATTACACAACTTGTTTTATTTATTTATTACATTTTGCCTTTTTGAAGTGAAAATATGCTATAATTTCCTTGATTCATTTAGAGAGAATGCATGCATAATTAAAAAAATAAAATATTATTTGCAAATAGTTACAATTATTTCAATAAGCCTTTATTTTTCTTTATTCCCTTAAATCGCTTTTATAATCAATTAATTCCTTTAAATAAAAATACCCAGTTTTAGTTTGGTCTAAAGCCCTGAATATCCGACCTAAGAACCGCCCCTGAATGATAGGCTACCAGTTAAACAATCATATAGGAATAATAAGCTATTCATTGTGGAAATACAAAAACAAACTAACCTACCAAATTACTAATTCCGCGATTCACCCACTTTCTGTAATGTGGATTGTAGTTTGTAATCTACTGTACCTGTCCTGTCCAGAGAGCGGACACAGACTGAGTGAGAATGCGGAGCGAGCGGGGAAACACGGAGCGGATTAGTGGAATCAGTGGATCTAGCGGAGCGATAACAGAACACTTTTATGGGAATCCTCTGGGGGGTGAGGGAGGGGGGCGAGAGGGGCACCTCAGCCGATGAGGGAAGAGGGGCAGTTCCTCAAACCACTATGTTTAGCAAACTTGCGACCATAATTTGCTAAACAATGCGTTTGGGAAATGCAATTGTGTTTAAGATCTGTGAGGTAGGCTATGCATAATTTTTTTCTTCTGAGCTTTGTGCTCTCTTAAAAAATACATATGGCGAATGTACGTCAGATTCTTTCTGGGCTCACAATATTCTTTGAATTTAATAATAACAACAACAACAAAAGTTTTATTATTGCACCTTTCCAGTGCTCAAGGACACAAAATGTACATGCAACAAAAAAGGGATAATTTCCCCTCAATATTCAGTGCATCAATTTTATTCCCGTAAAGTGGAGATGATTAAGGTTTCCCTATAGTCCTCCATGTCAAGAACACACAATAATTTTGTATTGATTATTTGTCAAATTGGAAATTGTTGACAATGTTGGCCATAAGAATTTTGAAAGTTTAAGAGATCTCTTTATAGGCTACCTAAAAGAACACATAAAGCCGTAAAACCAAGAGATAATTGGTGTAGACTATTTGGGCATCCAAATTATTGTCAAATTTGTATTAAAACTAAGGAAAAACTGTTAATATTAGAATTTGATGGGTCTGACCATCCCAAGACGTACTCTGATGACGGTGGGGGATGATGTAACTGAAGAATATTTCATCAAGAACAGGACAGGAGATGGTAGTAGAGATCAGCCAAATGCTTTTAAGTGGGAAGACCCAGAGTACATTGATGATTTTTCTGATGAAAAATGCATATCTAAACGAGACGGGTCATATAACTACTTTGCCATTAAAAACAAAACCGAGCTATTTTAATGGCTGCAAAAAAAGCTGTTTAATGTGGAGGTATAAAAAAAGAAAAGAAAAACAGGCTCCAGTCGGACTTGGGCAGAGAATTCTGTTAAGTTGTCAGACATTTCTTGCCTGTCTGTCACCCCATTCGAGTTTGCATACCACTGATAACAAGTTTTGTTCCTGTTTGAGACTGTTCTTGTCTGTGTGACTTTCAGCACATCGCTCAACGAACTAACTATCAAAGTGCAATATCCAGTTTTTTTCAATTAGTATAAATATGTTATGTATCCGGAGGGCATTGTGGAAGGCTATCATTGAATAAAAAATGATTTAACCTGTAAGCTCGCCCTCGATCGGCCCAAAACCGGCATCCAATCAGCGCGGAAGGTCTCTACGTGTTTCTGTCTTTTCTCGAGGCAAAGTATTTTTTGATTAAATGCAATACATTTGAATATGGATTTTCTCGTTATTTCATCTGACTCCATAAATGAAAAGGTTTTAATGATATCTGTGCATCATTAAATGTGAGCGAATGTTTGACTATTCCTTTTAACTCTTTAATGAAAATAATGTGAAAGTCAGTTAATCAAATGTAACAATTTATTATGTCAGGTAAATGCTCTGGAATAAAGAGAAGAGATGCGAACCCAACGTTATACATGAGGCTGAGAGTCTTACTCTTCAGGCTAATCTGAAGTACAGAAAGGCCTGAACCCTTTCCATTATATAGACAGAAACTCTTTCACATGGAAACATGTGCTAACATTGGAAATTTGCATTCAGAGGTTACACCTTTTGGGGGTATGAGACCATTTGCCAGGAGACCACCTTCCTTTGTGTGCCAGTTTTCTCTAAACTCTTAAAAACCTTTACCTTTTGTTTTACTTATTTGGAAATGAGACATTTGCACCAGTCGCACTGAGAGATTTCAAATGATACTAAATATGTATAATACTCGATGATAATCATTCACATTAAACCATATATTTTCTTGGGTGAATTCAGGTGATCTGAGTATGAGAGAGAGGGGGTGAGGGATGAGGGAATGAAATGTAGATTAGAATAACTCGGAGGTGAGACTTTTGTCTCAAATGGTGAGTTTAAATGGTAATTTCCTAATTTCTCAAGTCTTACACAGGCATTATGTGGTTTGAACTAATTATAGGACAAAACATCTTGCTTTTGGGAAACATAGCTTGAGAGACCAATATGAACAAAGACCCAAGAGTCAAAGTTGAGCTGAAATCAATTGAGAGAGAGACATTTTATTGGACAAAGTGTTTGTTCACAACAATGACAAAAGCAATAGTCTGTGAGACAGGTTACAACATAGAGCAAACCTATGCCATTAGACATTTGCAAAATCAATACAAGATGTCATTTAACATATTTCTGATGTCAAAACAAAAAGAATGCAATTAAAAAAAGTTTTTTAATAATGACTGATAAGATGCATAGATCGATATCATCAGTCTTTTATCATGGCATCAGTAATGATGGCATCTTCCTCCAGGTCCACAGTGATTTTCTTGCCAACCAGTTTGAAGATGTTCTCTGGTCTCATGCCGTGCGGTTCGGAAACTTTTACTGTCAGCATGTCGAGAGTTAATGTCTCACCCTTCTTCAATGGTTTCCGGGCCACCACTGACTTACCCAACTGCAAGAAAGAACATAACCATTGATTGAATGACGTTTGATCATTTTTTGGTAGTCTGTATAATCTGTCAGAATGAGCGTTTTATCTGACCTTGCTGTGACAGGAAGCCTCACAGGGCAGCATCTGTTTGACCGGCGAACCCATTGCCATCTCAACCGTCCTGATGGCTTTCACCAGCTCCGCCAACTCCGCCGGCTCCAGTGATGCTGCGTGGTCACTGCCTTTCCAGCTCTTATCCAGGGACACATGACGCTCCAGGACCTTTGCCCCGAGTGCCACAGCGGCCACAGACACATGGATGCCCGCCTCATGTCCAGAGTAGCCGATGGGAATGTCCGGAAACTCCTTCTGGAACTCCTGCGTAGGAAAAAGAAAACCGAAAGATTCTAAGCAAAACCGAAACTACTCAGCTAAAAATGCCTTCATAAACTATAATTTTATGAAGTTTATGAAGATGCGAGTAAAGTTATTTGTGTCTTACAGGGATCAGGCTGAGGTTGACGTGCTCTATTGGCAGTGGATAAGCGCTGGTACACTGCAGGAACGTGAAATTGGGATTGTGCTGCTTGACGGTTTGGTAAACACAGCGCATGGTCTCCATAGACTGCATTCCACTAGAAATCACCATGGGACGACCTACACAAATACACCAAAACATCAGCTTCAAGACATGGCTGCTTCTGGGAGAAAATCAGGTCAAAGTTTTAGTCATTATCACATTACACACATGCCAAATTCTCTAGACTCAAAGCCAGCAACATGAAACTCCAGAAAATCCACACCAGGATTTCTAGGTTTCATTGGCTCTGCTCTCTGGCCAATCAGCACTGTCAATACCTATTTCTCAGTGCTCCAGAATAACTGACTTCAACTCAGATTCAGTTCTCGGTTGGGCTTGTACTTTTCTCATTTGCAAGTCACTGGATAGTGTCTGATAAATCTGTTGTGTAAATAGAGGAACATTGTGACCTTGGCAGTGAATCTGACAAACACATAGAACGAGTTTTTTCAGCAACAACACTTTTGAGTTTATGTAACGACAGCTTCTGGACATTTCATTTGAAATGTGTGTCTGCGTCAGTGAGTTTTACCTTTTTTGGCGGTTTTCTCCAGGTAAGGGATATTGTTGGTGTCAGCTGAGGCAACTTTAAAAAACGGCACATTGATTTCATGAAGAAATTCTACAGCCATCTGATTGAGGTAGGAAGAGGAAAAGTTATGAAATGCATTTCAATCTACTGGGTTTAATATGCACATATTCTCTTGATATATAATAACCCTTACGAAAAATAAGTTTATTTAAGTGTTCTATTAGTATAATACTTCTTTTAAACTAAAAATAAGAAAGTATACTTTCAGTCTACATTTTATATACTTCTCAAAAATATACTTTATGTGTATTTATACTGAGAGAAAAGTCCAATATTTGGCCTGTACTTGTAGCCTACTCATTCTTTTGATCGATATATATTAAAAAGTACAATTAAGTATTCAAAGTATACTTGGCTTGTAGTTGTTAACCCTTTTGATCGAGTAGCCTATTAAATATACTTTTTTTTACATAGTTTTTCATATACAGTCTTATGAAACTTACATTGTTTGAAAATATTGATTAGAATATTTATATAAAACAGATATGTTTCTAATTTTGCGTATCTGAATTTTTGTGTAGGCAAGTCCACTGGTAGTGTACATAGGAATTTACTCTAATTCTACTTTTTCCCACTGAATTTTCCAGATATCCATCTTTTCATTGTTATACGGTGACACAGAATCTCCGGATCAAAATACAGGAGAAGTTGCTGAAACAAGTGATATAAGATTGCTCACTCAAATGTAAAATAACGTGATCATCAAACATTAAACAGCGTGTAAATCAAAACTGCTTAATATTACCAAATGAAATGAAGCGTAACCCATGAAGAGAAAACGACTGTGAACTTTTGGGGGTGTTGGACTCAATCTACTCCATCTGTGTTTTGATCATCGTTCTGAATCTGAGGCTAGTCTTTGACAAAGATGTGATTTTCTCAACTTTTTTGTTTAAAATGTTGCCTTTCTTTATCAAACTTACCGACATTCAAGTGTTGAATAAAAAAGAATGCATGAAGCTAATAAACGGTTTTTAAAATTAAAGTAGCCTACAGTTAAATGTATTTTTCAAGTAGGCCTATAAAAAATAATATCTACATTTGAACATAGTATACTGCAAGTGCAAAAATAATATATATAGTAAACTGTATAATATTATGTTCACTTAAAGAAAACTTACTAGTATACTTGCAGTAAAACTACTAAACTAGTAATTTACTGAGAGTAGGCCTACACTTAAGTGTGTACTTTCATAAAGTAAAAAATGTACTACTTGTATTAAAATAGTAAAATAATTGGTTTACTACTCTTACACTTATAGTACACTTAAACGTATGCTTTTTTATATACTAAAAGTGGGCCAATTTAGTCCCAAGCAGTTTTGAAATAGAAGGCTACACTTACAAGTTTACTACAAGTACACATTGATATTACTATACTTACTACTTAAAAATATACTTGAACATTATTTAAGTATACTTCATTAAATTAACTTGGAATTATACTTCTTTTCCGTAAGGGAAACGTTGAGACCCTCTTTCATTTGTTCACCTCATCCATCCCTGATGCAGTAAAGAAGATGCCAACTTCATTGGCGAACTGTTGCAGCTCTCTGTACTGCTGGTGACTGAACTCCAGATGGTGTTTATGAGCGCCGTAGGTCGGGCCCCAGGCGTGAGGGGACGTATAGAGACGCTCCAGAGCGAGCTTGGTGAATCTGTGTTCGATCTCGCTCTTTTGAAACTTGGCACAATCAGCTCCACAGTCCTGTGTGGAGTTAAAGTAGGAAGCAGAAGTGAATTTGGTTGACAACAAAAATTAGTTTCACCATATAAGAAATCTAAAAGTTAATTTAATGTGATACAATGTGTGAGTTATAGCTCAGGAGCTGCATTACAGAAACGTCCCCTCTTAATTATTGACCTGATATTTGAAAAAAATCTATTTCTGGAGTGAAATTACCATGGTTACTAAACAGAAGGGGTTCTAAGTTTGGGCCGGTTCACACAGAACATGTTTTTGTAGTTAAAAATGCTGCAAATAGTCAAACATGTCCGTCGTGTTTAAATAAAAAAACTAAGGGAAAGTAGCTCAGTGGAATGGAAAACTTGTTCTGTGTGAACGGCCTCAGGATGTTTCTCTATAATTTCTCTATAATTTCTCTTAAATTTTAATAAATTTTTCTATATGCAAACTGTGGTTTTGGGGTTTCCCTGCTCTTGCTAACGTTGATATCTATACCCCCCATTAAAAAAGAACCGATCGACACGGTATAAGACTTCACACCTGATAAAGCTGTACTTTACCTTTGCCATTCGGATCATTTTTTTGGCGATTTCTAAGTCTCCCTGATGGTTCTGTCCAATCTCAGCGATGATAAAACAGGGGTTGGAGCCCCCGATTTTTCTTCCGGGACAAAGTTCAAACTCTGCAGACATTTTATAAACTAATTGTTTAACAGATTTATGATTAAGAGGCTGGAGATGTGATCACTAGCGTTCTGGCATCAAGCAAAGGGGCCGGAAAGAAGGTCACACTGCCATTTAAAGAAAAGAGCTCCACCCTAACCCTTGCCAACTCCCACCCACAAAACGCATATCTCAAGCCTATATATATTTATATTTATACATTTATATAGATGTTAAATCGGATTAAGAAGCCAAGAATTAATTCAGATGTCGTTGAATTTTGATCACGTACGGGAGACCGGGGACACTTTTTGCATTTCTCTTAGTTACTCAGAGACTATTTGGACTAGACCAACCAAATTTGTATATATTAAACTTGCATCTGTCTGCTAATTACCCATACCATTTAAAGATGATTACATAAGACATCGTTCACAGTATTTATTTGAATGGAAGAGGTTGCAACATGTTAAAAATGCCTTCAATTTCATTAATTAACTTTAGCTTTTTGTCTCAATGAGCATAGAATTCTGAAAATATGAACTGAACTATAATATTATAGTATTATTTATTTATACAATAATATTATTGTAGCCTATTATTTATTTATTTAGTCATATTTATCAAATAACAGTTATTGAGTTTTGTTTGTTTATGTGTACATATATTCAGGTGTTACAGATGCTATTCAATCTCTCCATATTTCAGTGTCAGACAGGAAGAATTGAACAATTTGCAATGCAACAAACCGTCCCCAACCCATCAGCCATGACAGAACATCATGTGCCTGCGTGCTAGACACACTGACTTTGACACATGCCACTTAGAAGTCAACAAAACAATAATTCAATTTTTTTTTATTAATTCATACAAAATGTCAGGACAGTATGACAAAAATACATCTCATGAAAAAATGTACTTTCATACCTCCAAAACAAGTTCTGTTCAATAAAAGCAGCAGCAGATGTTGAATATGTCTACTGTCTTCTTGGTGGGGGGAGGGTCTAACTGTGCATGTGCAGTATGAGTGTCATCACTCTAGCTTGTTTCTGATTGGAGAAAAATGACATGTTGCAACTGTCCCCGGTCTCTCCTAAGGCCGTTATATATTTAGCAGCAACTATTTAGCAGTGTCACGCACACCAGCATCTTTACAGGCCCACAGATGACTTCAGGACAATAACGAATTTGACAAAGTGCAATCAAAAATTTGCCCTTGTAAATTTAGTACTTAACAATGGCCATTATATCATATTAGATCAGAGTTTATGAGAAGGAATTTGAAATGAAAGAAATATTAGAAACTTTTCTTCCAGGACAAAGTTCAAACTCTGCAGACATTTTATAAACGAATTGTTTAACAGATTTATGATTAAGAGGCTGGAGATGTGATCACTAGCGTTCTGGCATCAAGCAAAGGGGCCGGAAAGAAGGTCACACTGCCATTTAAAGAAAAGAGCTCCATCTTAACAGTTGCCAATGGTTAGGCTATATCTCAAATATATTTATACATTTATATAGATGTTAAACCGGATTAAGAAGGATATAAAGAGACATTATTAGAAGAATACAAAAAGTACACAAGGTTTTTAAATATCGCTGCTTCAAACTGTTTTCAATAATCATGTAATTATTTGTAGTCCCAGGCTACTTTAAACTGTAAATGTGACGGTATCAAATCTTAATTTAATGATAATTGCTGAAGCTTTTATCACTGTATAAGGTATTATCACGTATCGAATTAGGTTAGAATAAAGTGTTGTCCTCTTAACAAGTTTAATAACTTTTTTCTTAAAATAAAATGAACTCTGAACCTTTAAATATACGATAAAACAACACACACACACACAAAAAAAAAATGTATAAAGCAAACAATTGTGTCAAACTAAAAACTATAAAGAACAATAGGTAACACTTTACAATAAGGTCCCATTAGTTAATATTAGTTAATGCATATACCTCAACAATGGGCAATAGCCACATTTGATATAGTAGTTATTATTCTTTAACGTTAATTAATGTAAATACAACTGTTCATTGTTAGCTCAAGTCCATTAATATTAGCACATTTAAATTTAGATTTTAATAATGTACACTAAAAAATATCGCAAAACTCTGAAAGAGAGAGAATGTGTATTTTCTTTCAGCACGACTCCACTCGTTCCGCCATGCTATTCATCTGTGTTATTTACTAATAGCCTTTTAAAGTTTAATAATCATATTAGGCTTTATCGCTGTTTTTCCAGAACCAAATTGAAAACTGAAATTGAAATAAGACGCTTGTTACACCATTTTAGATGTTCAAGAAGTTTTATTTGCACTCATGCTCCTAAATACATTTTACAGTTCGCACACATCTATTTTTAGTCTCGAATGCAAGGGTAATGCTCGCACTGTCGAGCCTTGTTAGTACACCCAAAAATGAAAATTGTCATTAATTTATTACTCATGTCGTTCCAAACCCGTCAAATCTTACAGTTTTTTTCGATTGCTAAACGACAGTGGGCACAACTGGAGTCACATGTGCAAAACTCTAACTAGTCTGCACAGCAGCAGTTCATGTGGACCAAACTCTAGTTCGTTTTTCATTGCTTGAACACAGTTTTCAAAACTCTACACACTTATCCCATAACCACAACCTGCACAACACTGTGGATTTACAGCACTTTGTTCAAATGCTAACACACTGCTGTGAACCACACATTCAAAACAGAATAGATTTCAGCCTTGTGCCTTTCAAACACTGCTGATTGCAATTTCAGCTGAAAGGCTCCCATACACAAAAGAATAGGACAGAGGCCGCACTATGCATAAACGTTTTTTATTCGTTGCACAAACGCGTTTCGGCGTGTGCCTTCTTCAGTGTGCAATCAAACAGACATTGTGACCAATCTTATATGCCCCCACCAATGACACACCCATAAACTCGTAAGCCAATGAATTCAAAGTATGCTACACACATATCAGCAAAAGACAATAAATTAAAGACAATAATTCTAGGCTGCATACAAAATGACTTACAATACACAGATGTTTCATAGACAAGAATAAACCCAGTTTTACAATTATAAAAAAAACAAGAATCATCTCAGTTTTATATTTATAAAAAACAACTCAGTGACAACTCTTCATTCAACCCATTGGGAATACATGTGTTTAGATTAAAAATATACCAGGCTTCTCGCTGCAAGAGGCGGTTCTCACGGTCTCCCCCTCTTGGAGCTCGATTAACCACCTCTAAGCCCATGAACTTGAGCATACTGACGTCATGTCCCACTAGATTAAAGTGCCTTGCGACTGATGATTTCTCATCATTCCTTCTGATCGCACATTTATGCTCAAAAATTCGTGTCTTGAGTTGTCTCATGGTCTTCCCCACATAGAACAAGCCACAAGGGCATGTCAGTAAATACACAATAAAAGTAGATACGCATGTGATTCTACCTCTTACTTTGTATACCCTACCTGTTTTCGGATGTTTAAAATGATTTTCCGTGAGCATAAAGTTACATGCTACACAGTTCAAACACTTAAAATTACCTTGTGGAATTTTAGAAAGAAAATGCGTTTGTGTTGGTGCAGGGAGGTGTGAACGTACTAAACGGTCTCTAAGACTAGGTGCTCGTTTAAAACAACTACGCGGCGGGTCTTGGAAAGTTTGCCGGGTCACTTTTCAGAATGTGCCAATGGCGATGCACAATGTTCTGCAACCTATTAGAAATCTGTCCATAAGTTGATACAAATGTAACGGTGTTGTTCGAGTTGTTGTGATAGATGCGTTTGGACAATAAATCAGCACGTTGTGTACTGCGCGCGCGCTCTAAGCAGTCACGTACCAAGTGATGCGTATAACCACGGTCAAGAAATCTTTGACAAAGTTCTCCCGCTTGTCGCTCAAATGTTTCCTCATTATGACAGATACGGCGCACACGCAATAGTTGACTATAAGGTAGGCTACGTTTGAGAGAGGGTGGATGGAAACTCTGGTAATGTAAAAATGAGTTACGATCCGTCTCTTTTCTATAGATTTCCGTATGCAACGCGTTATCTGCCTTCCTCACTAAAACATCCAAAAACGGCAGGGCATTATCATCATGTGTCAACGTGAATTTTATAGAGAGTAGTCTAGTATTTACATAATTATGAAAGACAGTTAATTCTTCTTTTGGACCAGACCACACAAAAAATATGTCATCAATGTATCTGTGCCACACTTTCAAATGTTGTTTAAAAGGATTATGGTTGTCAATAAAATCATGTTCGAATTTACCCATAAAAAGATTGGCATAATTAGGTGCCATGGGTGAACCCATGGCAGTACCTTGGGTTTGTAGAAAAAAGCTGTTTTGAAACATGAAATAATTTTTAGTTAAAACTTCACTAGCCAATGACAAGATGAACTCAGTATGTGGCACTTGGTTAATCGATAAGTAATATCCTAAGGCCGCTAAACCTGCATCATGTGGGATGTTGGTATATAAGCTGGTTACATCCATAGAGCACAAGATATCAGTTTCATTCACTTCTCCAATACAAGACAGTTTTACCAAAAAATCAGTGGTGTCTTTTAAAAAAGATGGCAAGTTATGTACTAAATCCTTTATATGATAATCAACGAATTTTGACAAAGGCTCGGTCATAGATTGATTCCCAGACACAATCGGGCGGCCAGGCGGATTATCCAACCTTTTATGAATTTTCGGCAAAGTATAAAACACAGGTCTTAACGGATTATTCTGCAGCAAATATTTATATTCTCTTTCATCAATAATTGCGTCAGACAAGGCTCTCTTCAATGTGGATTTAATGTCTTCACCAAATGTCATTGTGGGATCACCGTTTAAACGCACATAAAAGTTAGTGTCACCAAGCTGTCTCTCAATTTCTTGTACATAAGTGTCCCTATCCTGAATGACAATGGATCCTCCTTTATCCGCAGATTTAATTACAATTTCAGTATCAGACATTAATTCGTGCAATGCTTCTTTCTCAGAGTTCATAAGATTGTGTCTAATAGAGTAGTCACCCGGCTTAAAACAGGAAAAAACGTCTTGTTCCACCAGTCGACAAAAAGTTTCAACTGAAGAGTTGTTCATGGGAGGAATAAAGGTGCTCTTGGGTTTAAACACAATCTTTTTAACGGCGGGAGAGGATTCCTCGGGTAGAGTAGTGATTTGTTGGCTATATTGTCTTACAGTTCCTTTTGAGTAGAAAGCCTTCAGCCTAATCGATCGAAAGAACTTAAACATTTCTATTTTAGTCATAAAAGGATCATTCCCCTTAACGGGTTTATTTTTAATCTAAACACATGTATTCCCAATGGGTTGAATGAAGAGTTGTCACTGAGTTGTTTTTTATAAATATAAAACTGAGATGATTCTTGTTTTTTTTATAATTGTAAAACTGGGTTTATTCTTGTCTATGAAACATCTGTGTATTGTAAGTCATTTTGTATGCAGCCTAGAATTATTGTCTTTAATTAATTGTCTTTTGCTGATATGTGTGTAGCATACTTTGAATTCATTGGCTTACGAGTTTATGGGTGTGTCATTGGTGGGGGCATATAAGATTGGTCACAATGTCTGTTTGATTGCACACTGAAGAAGGCACACGCCGAAACGCGTTTGTGCAACGAATAAAAAACGTTTATGCATAGTGCGGCCTCTGTCCTATTCTTATGTATTATATTTTTAGGCCAGCACTCTAAAAAGTGTATTATCAAAATTGAGTGAAGCCTGCTCCTATCCTCATTAATCCCATACACAAAAGAAATATATTTGAAATATATTTTTGGAATATATGCAAATATTCGAAATTGGCCCAATAAATATATTTTAGTTAAATATATGTAAATATATTTCACACTTACTGTAACATCATATATTTTTGTTATTTCAGAATATATTTCAAAATGATAAATATAAGTGACCAACAATGCAAATATATTTCAATGTATTTGGAATATATGCCACATATATTTTTGACACTTTACAGTTTTTTTCGATTGCTAAACGACTGTGAGCACAACTGGAGCTACATGTGCAAAACTCTAACTACAGTCTGCACTACCAACAGTCCTGAGCTAAACACTTCACATCACCTGCAAAAGTCACTCCAAGCAACACAACTCTTAACACATGGCTCAAAACAGGCTCAGTGCAGCCAAACACTAGCACAACCCTCACTGAGATAACACACACTGTCACTCAGAACACACTGAGAGTAAAAACACTAGCATCAAACACCAATACAGAAAATACTAACTTTTCATCTTTACAGTTTGAACAATTTCAGTGACTTCATACAAAGTAATATATTCTTCAAAGAAAAGAGTGACATTTTTTCACATGATTTATTTTTAGAACATAACAATTCTTTAAGGTAAATGAAAATTAGCAGTTTGCTTCAATAGTCTGTTGTAATTTACAGAATTACAGTAATGAGAAAAAAAAGGTAGAAACTAAAAGTACATACGAACATGTAATGTAATGTAATGTAATGTAATGTAATGTAATTCGAACAAATAATTGAGAGGCTAATCCTGCCTCTCTCTAGCATCAGGCCACAGGTTTTCATCAGCATCACATCTAATGTTCTCTCTTGCCATGCACCTGGGGAAGAACCTTCTGGAGTGCCTTATCCATCCCTGGCAGTCCTCTGGACTCGTGTCCTCACATCCGGCACGCATGGCTTCCAAAAGAGACCTTTGGTCAAGTGGGTGGTGACCAAACACTTTCCACCTTAGAAAAACAATATATTGAAATATATTTTACGTAAAGTGTCGAAAATATATGTGGCATATATTCCAAATACATTGAAATATATTTGCATTGTTGGTCACTTATATTTATCATTTTGAAATATATTCTGAAATATAACAAAAATATATGATGTTACAGTAAGTGTGAAATATATTTACATATATTTAACTAAAATATATTTATTGGGCCAATTTCGAATATTGCATATATTCCAAAAATATATTTCAAATATATTTCTTTTGTGTATGGGAGCCTTTCAGCTGAAATTGCAGTCAGCAGTGTTTGAAAGGCACAAGGCTGAAATCTATTCTGTTTTGAATGTGTGGTTCACAGCAGTGTGTTAGCATTTGAACAAAGTGCTGTAAATCCACAGTGTTGTGCAGGTTGTGGTTATGGGATAAGTGTGTAGAGTTTTGAAAACTGTGTTCAAGCAATGAAAAACGAACTAGAGTTTGGTCCACATGAACTGCTGCTGTGCAGACTAGTTAGAGTTTTGCACATGTGACTCCAGTTGTGCCCACTGTCGTTTAGCAATCGAAAAAAACTGTAAAATATATTTCAATATTTTTTTTTTTCTGTATGGGTGGAGGTGGAAAGTGTTTGGTCACCACCCACATGACCAAATGTCTCTTTTGGAAGCCATGCGTGCCGGATGTGAGGACACGAGTCCAGAGGACTGCCAGGGATGGATAAGGCACTCCAGAAGGTTCTTCCCCAGGTGCATGGCAAGAGAGAACATTAGATGTGATGCTGATGAAAACCTGTGGCCTGATGCTAGAGAGAGGCAGGATTAGCCCCTCAATTATTTGTTCGAATTACAGTATGTACTTTTAGTTTCTACCTTTTTTTTCTCATTACTAGTAATTCCGTAAATTACAACAGACTATTGAAGCAAGCTGCTAATTTTCATTTACCTTAAAGAATTGTTATGAAGAAAATATTACTTTGTATGAAGTCACTGAAATTGTTCAAACTGTAAAGATGAAAAGTTAGTATTTTCTGTATTGGTGTTTGATGCTATAGTGTTTTTACTCTCAGTGTGTTCTGAGTGACAGTGTGTGTTATCTCAGTGAGGGTTGTGCATAGTGTTTGGCTGCACTGAGCCTGTTTTGAGCCGTGTGTTAAGAGTTGTGTTGCTTGGAGTGACTTTTGCAGGTGATGTGAAGTGTTTAGCTCAGGACTGTTGGTAGTGCAGACTGTAGTTAGAGTTTTGCACATGTAGCTCCAGTTGTGCTCACTGTCGTTTAGCAATCGAAAAAAACTGTAAGTATGACGACCTTTTCATTCTCCTGTTACGCAGCACGTTTGAGCTGTAGTACTGTATTAATATTAGCCATAAGCACCTGTTAAGAGTAAAGTAATAATAATAATAATAATTTGTTACATTTATATAACGCTTTTCTAGGTACTCAAAGCGCTTTACAAATGGAAGGGGGAATCTCCTCAACCACCACCAATGTGCAGCATCCACCTATTTGATTCGCCAGAACGCCCACCACACACCAGCTTATTGGTGGAGAGGAGACAGAGTGATGAAGCCAATCAGTATATGGGGATGATTAGGAGGCCATGATGGACAGAGGTCAGTGGGCTATTTTGGCCAGGGTGCCGGGGTTACACCCCTACTCTTTTTCCGAAGGACATCCTGAGATTTGTAATGACAACAGAGTCATTAAAAATTCCAAAGTGTCATTAACCCTTTCACGCATAGTGGTCACTACAGTGGACAGCTATTAAAAATGCATTTTCTTGAATTTGCACGGGTTTTTATGGCAAAGTTGCACATCAATCTCTTCATTGGACCCTTGTGCATCATCCTATAAATTGCAATCAAGTGGCAAGCCTTTGTGTTTCGATTTTTTCCCCCTCCAAACTAAGATGGCCAAGGGTCAGTCAGACATGCCAAGTTGCTCCAGAATATCCACCCATTCCTTCTAATCTAGGAGACTCTTGTAGGTAAAAAAAATATTGCAGCATCAAGCAATATCTAATGAGTCATATCACAGTAAAATTTTCCAAGTTTTGATTTTAGATTGAGAGAAAACTCTGATTAATCACATGTCCACTGTAGTGGACGTCATGCATCAACTGCTATATTTCAGCTACAATTCATAATTATAATGTGAATATTGTTTTTGAAATTTAAAACTTAAAAACTTAATCTGCAGTGACTTTTTTTACTGTAAATAAATGTACTTGTATTATTAGAAAGTAATTTTCATTGACATTGAAAAAAGTCATGTGATTACATAATGTATGACACTTGCAATGCATTACTTTATTTGTTAGATCAAAAAGTAATCTGATTTCATAATGCACGTTATTGTAATGTGTTTTTTACTCATAACATCAAAAAGTAATCTGATTACGTAATGCATGTTACTTGTAATGTGTTTCTTTACTCATAACATCAAAAAGTAATCTGATTACATAATGCATGTTACTTGTAATGCGTTTCCTTACTCATAACATCAAAAAGTAATCTGATTATGTAATATGCGTTATTGTAATGCGTTTCTTTACTCATAACATCACAAATTAATCTGATTACGTAATGCATGTTACTTGTAATGCGTTTCTTTACTTGTTACATCAAAAAGTAATCTGATTAGGTAATGCACATTACTTGTAGTTAATTACCTGTTAGATCAAAAAGTAATCTGATCAGGTAATGCATGTTACTTGTAACACATTACTTTACTTGTAACATCAAAAAAGTAATCTGAATGCGTTATGCATGTTAGTTGTAATGCGTTACCCCCAACACTGATCATTTCAGATGAGATTGAAAAAAACGTATCGCTAGGTTTTCTCAGAGGAGGGCTATGATAGAAATGTGCATGTCCATCTTGAACATAATCAGAATTATCAGCTAATAAGGCTAAATCTCCATACTCTGGTGCACTGGAGGGAGCATCTGAGTGGTTTCCACAGTTGTACCTTGACAGACTGTAGAAAAATCTGATGGAATCACGTCCTCATGTTCTGATATCAAAGATACGCGAAGTGCAACTTGTATGAAGCTGTATGAAGCCTTTGCAATATTTTGCATTTAGATTTTTTGTATATATTTTATAGTTTTCACATGATTTGATATAATTGTATTGATTAGTTCGTTAAATTCACATACTTTGTGTGTAATGTTTTTGATTATTGTCTTATATTAAATCTAGTATATCTTAAGTTTAAACCAAACGCATGCTGTCCACTCAAGTGGACATCTGAAGATCTCTTTGAAAAATTTGTAAAAAAATAAAATAAAAATCAATTCTTGTTTTTCATGCCCTAAGAGCAATAAAAACACATAGGAAAAAAATCCTGACTGAGGATATCATAATTCATGCATGAAAGGGTTAAATGATTCCAAAGTCCGTCCATCCGCCACAAACAGTATTTTATGGTGGATAGGGTGACAGGGATGTGCAAATCATTTTAGAGAAGCTCAGACATCTGTTATGCAATTTTGACTTTTATTGTGGATTAAATCCACAATCTCAACATTACAAGGTCAACATAGGGGCCAGTTTTATCTCGTTTCCATGTTAACGATATAACATTTACTACTTCTGAAAACAAAACTGTACTTTACACGTCTTGCATATCACAGTGATCATTGCAGCTGTAGGGCTGAGCAAATATGGGCAGAAATCTTTACTGCCCTAGTACTTCAAAAAGCCTTTTAAAGGTAGGGGAGCGCGGGGCACAACCTAACGCGGGGCTAGTTGTAACACGCTTGTTTTAAATACTTCCGGGCGCACATGCTTGGATGACGAAACTTTGTGTATTTACTAGTTGCCATATCAACACTATATAGAAAAAAAAAAATTCCGCCAAAATTTTTTTTTTTTTGGAAGATATCCATAGACATTTATTAAACCATAGCAAAAGTAAATTTCTTACTTGAGTTAATTTTTCATCTCTATTTTTTGTGTTTATTTAAAATAAGACAAATCTGATATTATTTTAATCTCCAAGATGTTATTTAACAGTTGAGATAGTTATTTAATGCTGCGCTAACTAGCAGAAGACACTAGCAGGGTTTAAATCCCAGTTGTGCAGGCGGGGGCATGTTGTAACACTGCGTTACAATGTGCCCCTATTAGAAATATGCTATTCTATACTTTTATTAATTTTATTGAGAAAACGTGAGAAAAAGGTGAATAAAGACTGAGAGTCAATGTTCAGAAATTACAAATAATTTATTTGTTTTGAACTATGTTGTATAGCTGTGTTTTCATGTGTTCGTAGTCAAAACTCAAAAATGAGTTTATATTTAATTATTAAAAATTGCCATTATTTTATATGAAAAAGTTTTTAATTGTATTTTATTTAGAAAATATTTTAGTTTGTTTTGTATATTTTTTTTTATTAGATCAGATAACATTTTAAGCTGTCAAAAGATGTGTTACAATGTGCCCCACACATGTTACAATGGGGCATACCTATGGGGCATGTTGTCACATTTCACTTCCATTTTTTCGGTGTATATCAAGAAAAAAGTATATACTGTATTAATAAAACAAAAACACATAATTGTACTAGACATGTGGGAAATTAATGTGGGAAAAAACTAGATGTACCGCATCGCGGTACAAAATATGACCGCCGCTCAGGCCTGCACTGGCTTTCCACAAAAATAAATGACGTGGAGTAATTTGGCTGTATTGCGTGTTTAATATATATACCTAAACAAAGTAGTAGTATGTGCATGTCTGTCTGTGTGTGTGTGTATGTGTGTGTGTTTGTGTATGTGTGTGTCTGTGCGTGTATGTATGTGTGCGTACATGTGTGCGCGTGTGTGTTTGTGTGTGTGTGTCTGTGCATGTGGATTTGCGCGGTTTGGGGGGGGAGTGGCCCTCGGGGACCAAACGAAATTTTTCCGTAGAAGTCTAGTGGGGCTACATGCCCACCAAATTTCATGTTCCCCGGTGTTTCGGTGTCCCTGGTATCGTTGACGAAAAATTTACGGGGGCCCCAGCGCAGGGGGGGAAGTGGCCCCCGGGGACCAAACAAAATTTTTCCGTAAAAGTCTAGTAGACCAACATACCATAAAAATTTCTTCATCCTCGGTGCCACGGTTCAGGTAGTTATTTAGGAAAAACTGCATTTTTTTGGGTTTGGGGGGGCCCAGCGCGGGGGGGGAGTGGCCCCCGGGGACCAAACGAAAATTTTCCTTAGAAGTCTAGTGGGGCTACATGCCCACCAAATTTCATGTTCCCCGGTGCTTCGGTGTCCCTGGTATCGTTGACGAAAAATTTACGGGGGCCCCAGCGCGGGGGGGGAGTGGCCCCCGGGGACCAAACGAAATTTTTCCGTAAAAGTCTAGTAGACCAACATACCATAAAAATTTCTTCATCCTCGGTGCCACGGTTCAGGTAGTTATTTAGGAAAAACTGCATTTTTTTGGGTTTGGGGGGGCCCAGCGCGGGGGGGGAGTGGCCCCCGGGGACCAAACGAAATTTTTCCTTAGAAGTCTAGTGGGGCTACATGCCCACCAAATTTCATGTTCCCCGGTGCTTCGGTGTCCCTGGTATCGTTGACGAAAAATTCAGTAAGGTGACGAAAAAAAAAAAAAAAAAAAACTTTGACAATCCCTATATGACCGCTTTCGCTAGCTACGCTAGCGGCGGTCATAATAAATACTCTGAACCATAAGTAGATTTACACAAACTGAGAAAGTCAAAAAGCGTTACTTTGTGCCCCGCTCTCCACTACATGTGAATTAAAGGAGAACTCCGGTCAATTTTAACATTGAGCTCATTTTTTTGTAAATTTGAGCTCATTTTTTTGTAAATTTGAGCTCATTTTTTTGTAAATTTGGAGTGCTGTCAGTACAGAGAACAACGACAAAAATCTGTGTTGCCTACACCGTGTTATCCTCTTTTTAAAATTTGCACCCTGTTGACTTCAATGGGGCAAGTTTTAAACCTGCTTTTAGCCTCTTAACATCCTTGATGTGTCATTACAAGTGTCCAGCCAATGTGAGTGATTCCTTCAGAGTGAACGCGGGTGAATCTGACTGCAGTAGATGTGAAAGATATGAATAAAAATGATGTTATTTCAGCCAGCACACATACCTGTATTTACATCCTGTTTTCGGCTGAAGCCCACAGTAGTCGATTGTCGAGTTCACGCGCATAGGTTTAGTACGTACGATCATGCGTAACACTAACTGCAACCATGGAAGTTTGGCAGGAATAGTAGGCTATAATGCCTTCAAGTAACATTACGTCATTACGTCGGTTTTATTTTGACATTATGAATACAATTGCTGCCCTCAAATGTTAATCTGAACTAAACTAAACCTTTGTTTATAACTACTACAATATTAAATTTCATTTTTTCCAAGGAGCTGTTTTGTTTTATATGCTCCTAAGAAGAGTCAATTATAGCTCCAGAATTGCTCAAAGTAAAAAAAATATCATACTTTATGATGTTAGTTTTAATAATAAAAAAAAAGAATAAAAAAATTAAATCAAGGAAATTTCTCTGGCATTTCTTTCTTTTTGCTGTATCGAAAATGTACCGAACCGAACCGTGACACAAGTGTATCGTATCGAACCGAACCGTGAATTTTGTGAATCGTTACACCCCTAAATCTAGGTAGCCTACTATTGGTTAAACATGCATTGAGGAGAATATGCTAATGTTCTTCTCCCCCTCTTGATCTCCACCCATTTGCCTCATCTTTTGGTTTCCTGTCGGGCGGTTTGGTGTTGGTATTCCACTCATGTTTAACAATGCTTTGCTCAGGGTATAAGAAGGAGCGGTAACTGTTGATCTGGGAGAAAGGCTTTAACCCTGCCACTCCCACACACCGGTGCGTAACCTCATCCTATGAAAAAGGCTTTTACGGCCTCTTCTGCACGACAGTGCATTATTTGTTACAACTAAGTTTTCTATACAGTATGTTGTTCCATTCTACTGTCTGTATATTTAAACATGTAACTTAATAAATAACTTTGCCTGCTTTAAATAACTTTCGTTATCTAAACGTTCAGGTTAAATCCTACGTTTTCCTATCAGTTCTAAGGAAGACTTTTACCTTTAAAGAATAAGAGGTTAAAGAATAACAACAACTTTAATGGAGTCAGATTAATTCTATTGGAGTCAGATAAATATTTGAATTATACACGTCATCCTTCAACTGCCTTTTGTTCCGATTATTGGTTCAAAATAGCAGCGTAAGTTTCTAGCCTCACACAGCCCTAATTCAACCACTGGAACTGATATTATTATTAGGGTATTTTGAATGCCCTAAAAATGTCTGTCCAGCCAAGACTAAACTGTTAAACCAGTCAATTTTATTCAATGAAACAAGTTCATTTACACTTTAAGACAAAACACTACAGGCAAAAAGGTTTTTATGTAGCTTATATTTGAAACTCAAAAGATTTTGAAGTTGCTTTATTTATTTATTTTCTTTACAGTGTACATATCTTTAAAAGCCGTTTTCTCAAAATGAGTTGAGAGGGGTTTGTTCATATATCATTTGTTCAATTTTAAACATTTTATTCATTAAAACGTTTTTTTTTTTTTTTTTCTCTCTGTTGACAGAATTTTCTGATTTACGAAGTGATATCAAAAGAGATATTAAAAATACCTTCTGTAAAAACCTTCAACTCTAGTATCAACAAAATTTTGAACCTGGCTTTATCCAACATTCACATTTCTGTTTTGGAAAGTATGCAAATGAGTGCAAACGAATGCACATCTGCACATTTAAACGTAACATTTCAGAAAGCTTGTATTACAAAAACGTTTTGCAATTCTTAATGCAATCAATCAACTGGGGAAGTAAGATGATATTTGAGCTGTGCTCTCAATAACTGATTATGTTAAGTACATTTACATTTATGCATTTGGCAGACGCTTTTATCCAAAGCAACTACATTGTATTCCAAGGTACACATTTACATTCTTATCAGTTCTTGCTCTCCCCGGGAATCGAAACCATGAACTGGCGTTCATTGCAAACACCAACGCTCTGTTTGAGCTACAGGAAAGCATAACAGGAAAGTATAACTCAAACAGAATGTGTTAAAACAGATTTCTAGTTCCCAGCATGCACTGCTTAAAACTCTGTAAGGAGAGTCAAAATTTTGAAATTACATGTTATTTTTATATATTATAGTTTTTGCACAAGATCATTATAGGGGGAGATCTGTTATTTTTAGAATTTAAAAGGGTTTCTGTTTCAAATGTAAGAGAATTGAGTTACGCATTCTAAATTTAATGGTTTTAATTAAGTTTCAGTTTCTTTTGTACTTTTACTTCACAGTACTCATAACGTCATGTGAAGGCCAAGTGTGGGAACCCATACTCAGTGAGTGAACACACATTAGGCGCAGTGAGTAGAGAACACACACACACACACACACACTGCAAACAATGGACACACACATCCGGAACAGTGGGCCGCCATTTTTTGCTACAGTGTTTGCCCAACCTGTTCCTGGTGACACAGCAACAGTACAAATATCCAAAGTTTCCCTAAGTTTGAGATGATAAATCAGGTGTGTTTGATTAGAAGTAGAACATTTGCATGTCGTGTACCTCTGGGAACAGGGAACATAGTGTCGGCCCAGATCTGGTACACGTGGATTCCACACGACTAATAACTTAGAAGTGACTTAAAACTATACGTCTGCACAACACTCTCCTTGATAACATTGACAGGACATTTCCTTTATCACATAGCAGAAGATTAAACATTAAACCATAAAATGATATGCAATAAGTAAATGAATATTGAATTTGAAGAAATGAGTAAATATATAGAGAGAGAGATCAAGTAAAAAGATAAAGTAGAACACAACTGTTTTATTGCTCACAGACACACATGTGTGTTATTAATTCAAATTAGATCCGATGTCATGTTAAACACAAACTGACTGTTTAAAACTGAAACTGGAATACTCTTTAAAAATGAACCCTGTCAATGCGATCCTGGTTCACGTGTGACGAGCTCTTTTTCTTCAGCGTCAGAATGTACTCGGCAAACTCTCGGACGGCTCCGTGGCCGGCGCGTCTCTGACAGGTGTATTTCGCTGCGATGAGATCTGCCACAGGTGCGTCACATGGGACGGCATTCAGCCCCACCTGAGACAGGATCTCTACGTCTTCAGCTTCTGAACCTGTGAGGGAAAACATCATTTTAAAATATTTTGCATGTGGTTCCAGGTTTATTTACACCATTCGTTTGGATGTTCCCATGTCTTCCAGTGTAAAACACTGCAAAATGCTCTAGATCGAAGCTTTAACTGACAGCCTATGATACATTAAAGGGGGGGTGAAATGCTCATTTTCACTCAATCTCCTGTTAATCTTGAGTACCTATAGAGTAGTATTGCATCCTACATATCTCCAAAAAGTCTTTAGTTTTATTATATTTATAAAAGAAAGTCCGTCGATCTGGGCTTTGTTTATAAAACAATCATCGTCGAAATGCAGGGAACAAACAGTCTTGCACAACCTCCGTTGATGCTCTGGAAAAACAAACTCCATCCACTGGTCCCTTAACGCTGGGTTCTTTGGGAATCTGTGCAGGGTTGTCTTGACCTGGCAACCAAAAACCCACTTCTTTGGTGACATTGACTTCCCTAAAGCCGAGCAGAGCGCTTAGATGAGGTACTGCTTTCGCTCTCTTGCTCTGGTCTACGGTTGCGCGCGCGCCCGCGCCCGCGTCCTTCCGGAGAAGTGCCCTTAGGACCCGTATAAGGAAATACCGCTACATCTGACGTCACACATGCCCATACTCGAAAAAAAACTTTCCGAAACTTGTGACAAACCGGAAGGAGCATTTTTGGAACAGAAATACTCCTTCAAACGTACAATTTAATTTTTGAAACTTTGTCCATGTTTAGCATGGGAATCCAACTCTTTAACAGTGTAAAAAACTCAGTATGTATGAAATAGCATTTCACCCCCCCCCCCCCCCCCCCCTTTAAAATCTAGATTATTAATTAATAAAAAGCTACAATTTATTTGAGTAATTTCACAAGTAAATATTAGCATAGTTATACCATACAATACAAGGCAGAGTAAAATGCATTTTTTTACTGTATATATTATGTGTTGAGGTCTTATTAAATATACAGGAGCTCATAATGGAAATAAATTATACAATACATCTAATATAATCAGAGTTAAAATCTTGCCTTAAAAATCATTTATAATAAATGCTGCAATATTCAATAAAAATAAGAATTGTGTATTTGATTTCATGATAACTTTGATGAATTTTGCAACATCGACATTGAACTGAACAATCAACATTAAACTGAGCTGAATAATGACACTATTGTCTTTCTAGCACAATTTGAATTTGTCCCATATTTGATGAAGGGTTCATGAATATGATATCATGATTATCCCTCATTAATTCTGTTTTTTTCCTGTTTATTACTGTGAAGCTGCTTTGAAACAATCTGTAATGCATATAAAGTGCTTGACCTGCTCAAAACTGGTTTCGCTGGATTTTGAACATGACACTCACCCATGAAGGCCACTTCATCCCAGCGCAGTTTCTTCTTTTTCATCAGTCGCTTCACATCAAACCCTTTCTGCTGTTCTCCAATCCTGAGGCCACATCTGGCCTGCTGGGACACTTTCTCCAGGAGACCCCTGGACAGCGGCTCGTTCACGCTGGATATGAGGATCACCTGATCAAAGTTAGGAAACATGAAATCAAAATGATCCCTGTTTACTTTCTTAATACATGTTCTTCTGCTCTTAATGTTGCATGCTATTGACAATAATAGATGTATGAACAAATGAAATGGTTTGTGAATGGCCATAGGTGTAACAGCAGCTGTGGTTGCCAAATTATTATTTATTTTTTTCAGTGTTCCCATTTATGCATATCCCACAGTTTGCATAAAAATCACTGATAAAAATAGGTGGATGGAAACATGGCTACTGTAAATTATAAGATGATTTTTTTGATGTTTTTACATCCAAAGTCTGTACATTTTAAAGTATTTTAATGTAAAATTATACTTAAAATGTCCTGTTATATTTACAGTTTTTACTATAGTAAGGGAACTTCCCATTAATAAATGATCAGGTGTTTACCATAGTATTTTTACAGTATTATACTGCTAAAATGATTTTTATTTTACAGTGTAAAGGTACTCTGCCCCATTATTTGTCCCAGGCTACACAACTGTACCTCTATATCTTCTCTCTTTAGCATCTGTACGCCTGCCACATCTCGAGCATTAATGGCCACAAGATCCTCTCCAGAAACCGACATGTATATCTTACTGCTCGTCAAACAGCCAGACACTTTACACAGAAACAGCCTGACCGCCGCTTTCTCCTCTCGGCCGAAGTAGCCAAACCTGCAGAACAGGGCAGCATTTATATCTGCATTATTGTGTTTGTCACAAACAGAGTTTGATGAAATACTCACCTCAGAACTCTCTGCTCAGCGACAGGCCAGTCGATGTCCACGTCGATATCAACGCTGTGCTCAGGCAGCATTTCATAGTAAGCGATCTTGCCCAGCTAAAACACAGAACAGATCAAAATAACTGAAGCAGAGCGATTGAGGTCATGAGCTCTCATGGAGAGGTTTCACACATGTTGACTTTTTCTCCCATTAAAGCTGATGCCAAGTATCATTATCAGTAAATAATGATAAGGATTATGATTATATATTATTGATATTACTGTTGTGCTTGTAAAACTGTGATTAAACAATATGCTAGGATATGGTTATATTTTATATATGATGTGATTATTATAAATATCGGGACATATTTGAATGTTTACGATAATGAGGATTATCATATAGCATTATTGTGGTTATTGAGACAGCATTATGTAACTGTAAGAAACTATAATATCAAATAAATATTATCAAAACAAATGATTATTAATTTAACTGTTAATGGCAGCGGCTATATGGGGTAATATATGGGAAGGAATTGGGGGTGGGAGCAAATAAGTTATACTTCTTTCCACTCCCTTTTGAGCAACTATTATTAGTGTAAATAATGTATGTGGATATGTGTATCAAAATTGTAATGTGTGTGTGTGTGTGTGTACAGGTACACATGTGTATGTGTGTGTATAATATGTGTATGTGTATAGTTATTATTTGTAATGTATATGTGTATATATATATGTATGTATGTGTATATGTGTGTATATGTATGTATATGGGAGATAAACTGCTATGTTTTTTTTTATATTGTGTTAATATACATGTATGTATATATATATTCTTTTCTTTTTTATTGCTCGAAATAAACTTCAATCAAATCAAATCAAAGTATTTATGATAATTGTGTTGTACGTCACACGCATCACACACATGACCAGCGTCGTCCAACAGTGAGCCTACGTGGTGATGTACAAACCAGAAGCGCTGCGCTGTTACACTACGTGAACTCATTCAGGCCCACACAGACGAAAATGAATAGTTGAATAAAGTCGTTTTTTGTGCGCAAAAAGTATTCTCGTCGCTTGATAAACTTGTGGTGGAGCCACTGTAGTCACTTGGACTCTTTAATAACTTTTCTGGGCCGGCAAGATTCGATCCCATAGAAGCTTATGGAGGAGTGAGCCAGCTCTCAGATTTCATCAAATATCATAATTTGTGTTGCGAAGATGAACTAAAGTGTTGGAACAACATGAAGGCGAGTAATTACTGACAGAATTTTCATTTTTGGGTGAACTAACCCTTTAACACTCGTGCCACCGGCCTCACCCCATCCCCATGGCTCACGCCCTGCTCTTCACCGTAACATTAAAATGGTAGTCTTGCACATCCCTAGACAGGACTAACATGAGTAAATGCTCTTCCATTATTTCTATGTAGTATCCATTCATCACCTAACAAAGAAACTGGGCTGAGTCCTCTCAAAGATTATCACAGGTTGACCAATGTCATTGCCAGACACAGATCTTGCTGAGGCAGATTGTCTCCAGAGGGGGGACATGGAAATGGTATTGTGCCAGGGTAAATGATTTACATTGAGAAATGGCAGCATTCAAGTTTAAAACCAATATGGAATGGGTAGTTTTATTAGTCACCCCTTCAGCTGAAAAAGCTGAAAGATTGTTAGGCAACACTAAATGGACACATATTAGTCATTACTCCCAAACCTTAGATACATTTAATGTGAAGGGAAAAAGTCATGGGAAGAACCTTGTCTTTTAGTGACTCGGGGGTCAACCCAATGGTGAAGATATGGCAGGTGGGAGCTAATGGATAGCTTACACCACCTGGAGTTTAGTCGCCACACGGTCTCTAAGATAGCGGTCTATATCTCTATAAGGGAGTCTGTTTTTCGTTCTCTCTGTCGACGGCCTTCAAGAAGTTCACTGAGAATACAAGCAAGCCCTATACCGAGGACACTCTGTGGAAACAACACTGGCAATCAGAATAACAAAAACTTCAGAGAGACAAAACTTCACAATCTTCAATTTTAAGATGGTTCTTATGGAAGAACTATGGACATAACAGGCTATGGAGACATTTTTAAGAACAGAGACATTCTGGGCTTTAAGGTCACAATTAGAGACACTGAAATGTTTGTCATATGACAGAGCTATGAAAGCAATGGGCTTTACATCCGTTTAGGATGATTTATGGGTACATCACCCTGAAGATCGACTAAGTTGGAAACTAACCAAGGTTATTATAGTTTTGTATTTTTAAATTAGTTTTTATTTTAATATTATTTTCAAATTTCCTATAAATTTCAGTTTAGTTTTAGTTAGTTTCATTAATGGTTTACGAAAATAACCTTGACTCTAACTATGTGTACTCAGTACAGGGGTACTAAAGTTCAAATCACATAGCTGTCATAAAGGGTTTAAGCCTGAATATAGATTAAAGCCAGGTCTAATTCTGGTTAACTATCTCACTAACTGGTAGAATCGAGCTAACATATTGCCATGATGCTTTACTGTGTTGGTTCCTACTGATTGATTACTCAGATTCCTTATTCCATCCATGGTTGGAATCTCACAATGGTATGCCAAGTAGGGCTGGGTATTGCTCAAAAATGTTCGATATCGAATCGATATCGATACCGATACCTTGACTTCGATACCGGTTCCTGAACGTTTTTTTTTCCGATATCAATATTATGAAATTCGTTTTAACAAGATTACATTACATATTACATATTTAAAAAACTTTGGTTTTATTTTTTCAAACTCAATGACACATATAGGCCACTGGGGGCAAAATATGCCTCACGCTCAAGCACATGCATAAACAATATAGGCTGTGTTTCCCATACAACAACGATAAACTAAAAGAAATGAATGAAATTTGACATAGATTGTATTGAACATCAGCTTGTTGAACTTTGCTGATAACGAAGGAACTTGTTACCATAGTTGGCTAACAATGCTTTTGGGAAACACATTGAATGATTTGTGCATCTCAAACTGACAATTCTAGCATCAAAATGATAAACAAATTGTCAAGGGTATTCTATGACAATAAATGTTAACGAATAGATTTTCACAATGACTTTTGGAAATTCCAGTTGTATTAAATCACAGGGTAAAACTGGTTCCAAATGCACAATTTTGAACCACTGACAATATCAAATCCTTACAGAGGTGTTTTTAAGGTAGTTGATTATTTTTGGGACAACAAACAGCTGTTCACGATTAGTGTACTGTATGTCACTATAGAATAGAAATGATTCTCATTAACTTCATGGCATATGCCTACATACAACAGTACTGATTCTATCAGGAATTCTTCCTGGTGAATTTTCCAGATGTGATAAAATTCTTCTAACAATGAGAATTTGTTGTTCTAATGGCACACACTTGGTAACAAAGCTTATCTATTGTTTTCTAAGGGATGGAAAGGTCGATGTTACTTTGCTTATGTATTACTGGCAGTGTGAGTAGTAGTGGATAGGATTATGACACAGACTAAGAATTCAATCTCTGAAACTGTATGTAATGAGGAAGGTTGTTTTACAAAAATTATATACTGTTAGCCGCCCAATGAGGAACATGCAAATTGATTGCAACTGAGTGTTGTTCATTTATCCCAGACAGCTCTGGAAGAGCAGCTACAATTTAGCTAAAGCTCTGCATGAACAGGTATAGCTATACTTATCAGAGTATGTTTTGATAATGATCAAAGCTTTGCTTGCATTTAATCAATCTATGTAATCAAATGTTTTCATAAATGATTAAGAGGGGAGAATGAAGGATCTACGGGTTTTCAATATCAACCTGTTTTACTTTATGAAAGCAACCATACATTGGTGTTTTATTTTTTTTATTATTTCAAAGATTATTTTCTTTGTTTTTATATTAAACTTCATAACCATTTATAAACATTAGTCATTTACATAGTTGTCATTTGATTTATCAGCAATTCATTTTATTATTATTTGATTTACATAATTTATTCATTTTATCATTTGACCATTTTGTAATTATTATTATTCACTTATGTCATTTTAGGTTTTTATATTTTATATTACTTATTTTAATTATTTCCTTGCCCCTGCAATGCTTGCTATTGTTGTTAAATCTTACGATTGTGTGGTTTAAAGGGGTGTTTGTCTTCACGGGTAGGAGATAAGAGAATGTCTCCATTTCAAGGTTTTTAACGTCACAGGACGATGTTGTGAAGCAGTAATTTCCCATGGTTCCCATAATTTCCCATGGCCAAAAAAAGCAGGTGCAACACCAAGGTAACATGGCGTAAGGACGTATTGATTTTAATAAAGTTTTTATATCGCCGAGGCGCCCAAGTTTCATGTCGTATTTTATGATAACCTGGCGGTCTCCCAGTATGGTTTAGGAGAGGTAAGACAGTAGTACCTGCCACTCTGCCGCTACCTGCTGCCATCTTTGTTTTGTGGCATTCATCCCATTGATGGCATTGTGGTAACATCTAGATGAAGTCAGAGCATTGAGTAGTGTAACACTGAGTAGTGTAACATCTAGATGAAGTCAGAGCATTGAGTAGTGTAACACTGAGTAGTGTAACATCTAGATGAAGTCCGAGCTTTGAGTCGTGTAACATTGAGTAGTGTAACATCTAGATGAAGTCCGAGCATTGAGTAGTGTAACATTGAGTAGTGTAACATCTAGATGAAGTCCAAGCATTGAGTCGTGTAACATTGAGTAGTGTAACATCTAGATGAAGTCCGAGCATTGAGTAGTGTAACATTGAGTAGTGTAACATATAGATGAAGTCAGAGAATTGAAACATACACAACTAAGGTTATTAGATAAACTCTGCTCTTTTTACTATCATCACTTCTTCTCCTGCTTCTGCTCTTCTCTGGCTTTCTCAGTCAAACCTCTCAGGCTGATTGAAGACTCTATAAAAATAGAGTCTTGAGGTAAAAGACAAGACTTTCTGTTGACAGGTTTTGTTGGGTTGCACACCAGACAAGACCAGATCTGGCGTCCGGGGCTGGATTTGATATTTCTGAGGTGGGGATTCTATCTGATCTAACAGTCATCTCAATAAATGATCAAATCAATAAATTAAAATGTCAAATTTTTTCCAAAGAAAATCTTTCATGCGAATATTTCAACATTGTAATGTGAACTGAAAAATATTTAAACTTTTTTTACTTTTTACAAAGGTTTTTTTTTTTTTTTCAATGTTTTTAATATTGAAGACAAGGAAATATTGTTGCGCTCAGATGAAGGCTAGTTGTAAGTCCAGGTGCGTGAAAACCAATAAAATGTAGAAGAGACTGTAGATGGTTCGCACTCTGAAAAACTAGACAAAGTCTTTAACAAAAATAATCAATTAGAGCAAGTGCTCTTGCTCTATTAAAATAATTGATTATTTTTGTTAAAGACTTTGTCTAGTTTTTCAGAGTGCGAACCATCTACAGTCTCTTCTAATGTTTTTAATATTGAAAATATCAATTGACAATCAAGAGGCAAGCATTCATTCAAAATGTATTATTCATTGTTTATTTTGATTAGTTTCTTTCCATTTCAATTAATTTGGATTTTTGGATTAATACTTAACATTGCAAAAAAAGGGATGCACTGATATTAAAATTTTGGCCGATCGGAGGCAATAACCGATCATTTTCTTTATATTTGAAAGCTGATAACCGATATATTGGCTGGTAAATCTAAATCCAAATTTTTATATAATTTTTGAGAGCCTGATTACAAAAACAAAAGGCTCACCATTAAAAGCCACGTCTTAAGCACTTCACTTCAACATAAATCATACACATACAATACAGTTTGTTATAGTTCTTAATATGTAGCGATGATCACTGGTGCGCTTTACAACCGCATTAATTCTTAACCAAACGCATCCTATATGAGATAGGTCATGTACATATATATATATATATATATATATATACAAAATAAACATAATATTACAATTTACAATTGCACAAAACAAGAGGCTGTGAATTCACAAGCGAACGTATAGTCATGATGAAGGTGTAACTTCATTGTGGATGCGCTCTTCCCGTAACTACGTGCTAAAACATGGGGGTATAAAGAATTCACAACATTATTTTACAGTATTGTTTTAATTATTATTTTATGTAGCCTATATGACAGACTTGCACTGCAAATGTTCCTTTTCGAAGTGATTCCAATCATATTTCAAGCAATTCAAACCATCATGGCAAACAGCGCGCATCTGAAGTGTCTCAGCTGAAGGAAATGATTTATCGGCTTTATAGTGGCCAAATTATCTTATTGGGTCGATAACTATAACATTAGAAATTATCATATATCGGCCGATACAGATATACTGATATATTTCTAAAAAAGGGTAATAAAAATTAACAAATAAATAACTGTAAATGTCATAAGTGGTGTAATGAAAGGGGACAAGGGGCTTTTCAGGCACTAATAATTAAAAAACATGTACAATTTATATTATGTCGTTACATGGTGTTTCAAGGCTAATTAAAATCTTTTCCATGCCAGAGAAGTCAAGGAACAGGTTTTTCACCATATTTTGATAACTACCCACCTGTTTAAGGCCGTTTTCCAGGTCCTTTCTCTTATAAAAGTAGAAAGAGCCATTTTCATAGAGTTCCCCAGGCCAGTCTTGGCGTCGAGGTCTGTACGCCACATCGATGTTCGGAGAAGTCGGATTCTTACCCTCTAATAAACCTTCAGATGTAGTTCAAGCTTTTATTATGACTGTCACTAAACATAAACCCTTTTCATAGAAACAGGTTTAGGGGCCATAGAGATTTATAATATGATATCAAAGTATATTTAATTACAACATGCTGTTAAAACAGTGATCATAAAGGATTGTGCATAAACATCAAATGGAAAGTCCTTATTTGCCTTATATTCATACAAAGCAAAAATCTGCAATTGTCTCCTTATTGGAGTTTGAGATGTTTTCGTGATACTGTACCTTTCTCGTCCACCTCCTCCCACCGAAACTGGTGTCTGCGCACCACTGAAAACACATAATCAAACCCCTGTCCCGTGATCATGTGTAGGGCTTCTCTGATATGATGAGGGTGCAGACATGGAGACGTAGCCTGAATATGACAGACGATGTCCACCTCTAAAACACAGCCACAAAACAAATGACAAATACAGTAAAGATGGAGGCCTTTCTGGGCCGTAAACAGTTTTTAATAAGGGCAAACCTTAAATATTTTACATCTTTTAACCGTTTGTAATTGCTCTATATTTCAGTTCTTCCTCTTTAAGTTCCACAAATTCATGCTGCTTATGAAATATCTCATAATTTCAACAATGTTTCTTTATTAAATATAATTTTCTCTGCAAATTATAATTCATACTTTTTGCTTCCTAAAAATATATTTTTTAGGACACACACACACACACACACACACACACACACACACACACACAGAGTGAAATGCACGCAGCACACACACACACACACACGTACACACACACACACCCACACACGAATCAAAAGATCAAGTTTGAAAGGTTTCTAGGCACATTTTTCGTTTTGTTGTCAACATTTTAATAACTTCAACCATAAAGGTCAATAACAGATCTTTTACTGTAACTTGATCATCCATAATTGTGATGTGCAAAATGTGTTTTACTATAAATCTATAGATCAATTTTGAAAGGTTTATAGCTTAGGCACATTTTTGTTGTTGTTTAAAATTATAAAAAATGAAAAATGTATTGAATTGTATTGAATGATTTTTGTTTTATTAATAATTTAATTATATATTTAATAAATGAAATATTTCAACATTTATTTAATGCTCATTTTGAGCAATTTGACCCTCCATAATTATTTTACACTTGACATTTTTATTTCAAAATGATACAATTTGTTGTATTATACATTCTTCACCCATGCATTATTTTATTTATTTTTTAAATTATTTTAAAAATCTATGTTATTCGTGGTGCTTAAGAAAGGGAAGCATTACTATTACTATCTCACATGCTTCAGTTTTCTGTACAAATTTCAGCACCTAAATCGTCTCGCACCGTTTGTCGCAGACCCAAGAATGAGGTGTTAAATCTTGCGGCTTATTAAGGGCAACACTGCTTTGACTTTTATAAGCGATCAGGCGTACGATGTTCGCACAGAGTGCGAAAAATCCCATAGACTTGGTTTGCATGTTCAAAACGTCTACAAAGTCCCCTATATATGCATGCACAAATAACACTTTTTTTTCATGCATACATTTTATTTTTAAATGATTTGAAAATATTTATTAGCCTATTATGCATTTATATATATATATATATATATATATATATATATATATATTTGGGGGGGGGGGGTTCCATAGTTATTATGGATTATTATTATATATGGGTTATTATGTTGTAATATTTCCATGAATTAGATGTACATTTCAGACATCTTTGCTAAATTAAATGAGTGAAATCATTCAATTTGATTTCACAGTGTTTCTATTATGACATATCTTCATACAAATTAATTCTTAAAATTGGGCAATTAAATATATGTAAAGAGTAATTTTACCTTTCAGACAAATCTCTTTTACTGGGATTCTGCTTTGTCTGCAACCGGTTATTCAATAATTATCAGCTAAATTGTCAAAATAAAATTGTATATAAAATAGTTGATTTAGTATTTTACATTAATGACACTTTTAGAAAAATATAGGTTATATATATATATATATAAGAATTATATCAAAAGTAATTTATACATTCTGTCAAAGTGTATTTAGGGGGTGCTTCTTAGGCCATCTTACCCCTCTTTTACTATTTTACATTTTGTGCTATAACAACTAAATTAGCAAACGTTTCTATTTATTACCTATAATAACACATTGGCTGATTTTTCCAACACATACTAAACTTATAATACCTAAATATGTCACAGTTTAAAAGTAAATCCACATTGTTCTTAAGGGGCATCTTCCCACATTAGTTGGCATTTCAAAACCTCATATGTCAGCAAGTTAGATCATTTTTTAGGCATAAAATGAATGTAAGATAAAGGTCTGTCTCACCGGGTCTCTGTCGGATGAACTCCTGGATGGTCTCCAGAGAGCTGGAATGATCTCTGGAAACTTTAGGACTGCGACGATGAACTTTCGCACCCCAGACTTCTGCGACACGCTCAATTTCATCATGATCTGTGGAAACCCACACACTGCCACACAACATCAGTCATTCAAATAATAAATAACTCAATTTTACTTACAAAAGACAAATTAAGACTAAAAGACTATTTTTATCTTAGTTAAAAGACTAAAACAGACTACATGTAGCCAAGAACAAGCGTAAATAAACGTGGCCAATAGCCTATTTCATGTATTTCCCAGTTTAATTTTAGTTTGTTTCATACAAAATAATAAAAAAGTATAATGAACATCAAAAATCATATTAAAGCCATAATATTAAATTGTTTAAGAAAAGCTCAAATGTAGTTGCCTGTCAACGACTCCTGAGTCCAAGGCAGCTCTCAGCACCCATCCGATGAGAGGAACACCGGCCAGATTCTTGATGTTCTTCAGAGGGATTCCTTTACTGCCACCCCGGGCCAGAATCAGAGCCGCCCGGTGAGGGAGTCCAGAGGACGGGGAACCGACACCCGAACTCACCTGAGCCTGAACCTGTGCGAACCCGTGGCTCTCCATCGCCCTGAGACGCAGTGAGGGAACGGAGAAGTGAGATTCACGGGATGCAGATTGGCAATAGCCTAATATTAATTTTATATATTCACTAGATTATTAGTTTGATAGATTTAAAACCATATGCTTAACGATCAGAGTCGTTTTACATGCATGGCTTCCTCTCTGACAAATAGATCGTCTTTAGGCTATCTGCCAGAGCGACCGGTGCTACTTTCACATCTATCACTCCGCGATATCTGATCGTTTTAAACGTATCTATACGTTACAACATGTCTTGTGTTTTAAAACCGTCACAGTGAACATAAAACTCCTGATAGATGTAGTCAATAGAAGTTGAAGAATATCCAGATAAAGCAAGAAAACAAAAAACATCCCTAGAGGAAAACAAAAACAAATCTGTAGCCTGTGACACAATGAGAGTGAACTTAAAATATAAGACAAGTAACTTAAATTGTTTAATAATCGACATTGTTACTAAATCTATTTTAATTGCTTAGTTAATTAATAATAATATAAACAAATATTGTAATTGTTGCAGTGTTGAACTATGTTTCTTAGCGGAAGCTTTAAGATTATAACCATGTAACGCCCCAGACAAATAATTGACAGAAATGGAACTTCCAGGAGGAAAAAAAACAGAACAACATTTTTATTCAGAGGCCCAAACTAAGCACACATAGCCTATTTAATGTGGTGCAACCATCGATATGGCCAAAAACCCTATCGAGAGAGGGAAATATATTTGTTTCACATCATCATTTATATTTCACACTCACCACACGAGAGCAGCAGTGTCACAGTTTTTGCTTAATCAAAACAGAACAGCGTTTATGTGCTTAAAATAAAACAGATTTATATGATCAATTAACTTAACTTTTACTGTATTTCCTTAAATTCTGTGTATCATTATAATTTTTACTTTGACATGAAACACCCTGCAGTTATGGGTTATTAAAGTTATTATAAATGCAAATTTTTGCTATGTTCACAATGTTTACAAAATCCCCTAATAGATGCATGCACTAATAACAGATGCAAATGTTTAATATGAATCTCATCATACACATTTTGCACACTTTTGTTCACCATGTAAATCTATAACAACAGGTTTAAGTAAATACTCCTCTCGAATCCAGGTGTCATATCCATACTCTCAGAAAGCACAGAATTTGAATTCTGCTAGTTTTAGTTATTGACTAAATAAAGGAGTCGGTTGAAAGACAGAGATCTGCTCTGATCTCCACATGAAGGACTGGAGCTCAGAGCTGTTTCTGATGGGAAAGAGAATCAGTTGAGTTCAGTGTCAGAGGCCGTGGCCTTCACCCTCTTCTCTGATGTAAACTTCAGGTAACAGCAACACCAGCTTTTTTTATCCTTCTGACTCGATCAAAACAAGTGTTTCTGTCCATTCTCTCACTCTGTTGCAAAACCAATCAGTTCCTCACGATGGTTCGTGATCCATTCTGTCCAAAGGTAGAGGACCTAAAGTTGACATAACTTGACATAACTTGTATGTCAACTTGTACAATAACTTGTGCCCTAGTTATTGGCGATTCTATTACACGGAACGTGAAAATAGAGACACCAACCACCATAGTCACATGTTTGCCGGGAGCCAGAGCGCCTGACATCAAAGCAAATTTGAAAGTGCTGGCTAATGCTAATAGTAAATTCTCTAAGATCATTATTCATGTCGGCACTAATGATGTTCGACTCCGCCAGTCAGAGATCACCAAAATTAATATTAAAGAGGTGTGTGAACTTGCAAGTACGATGTCAAGGACTGTAATTTGCTCTGGCCCCCTTCCTGTTCGCAGGAGTGATGAGATAGTTAGTAGATTGTGTTCGCTTAACGGTTGGCTGTCTAGGTGGTGTCCGCTTAATAATATAGAATTCATAGACAATTGGAAAAGTTTTTGGGGCAAACCTGACCTGTTGAAAAGAGATGGTATTCATCCCTCCTGGGATGGTGCTGCTCTTCTCTCTAGTAATATGGCTCATAGTCTTAGAGCTCAAACATGACAATCTGGGGCTCAGGTCAGGAAGCAGACAGACTGGCTAAACCGACCGTCTGCTAGCGGCCTCGCGTCACCAAGGTCAGATAAATCCCATCACATAGAGCCTCTTTCACCTAGCTATCATCATATAGAGACTGTGTCTGTTCCCCGAATTTGGAAATCCAAAAAACGTTTAAACCTATCTAAGGTTAAAAATTTAATTGATGTTCAACAAATAAAAAACAGCTATATTACAGATGAGCAAATGCTAAAGCTTGGGTTGCTGAATATTCGATCGCTTACTTCTAAAGCACTCGTTGTTAACGATATGATTTCAGATAATAACCTAGATGTGCTGTGTTTGACAGAAACCTGGCTAAAACCAAACGATTACATTACTTTAAATGAGTCCACCCCGCAAGATTACTGTTATAAACATGAGCCTCGTCTGAAACGCAAAGGGGGTGGTGTTGCTGTAATTTATAGTAATAGTTTCAAAACCACTAAGAAATCAAGTTTTAAATATAATTCTTTTGAAGCATTGGTGCTTAATGTAAAAATATATAGTGTAAACGATAAATCACGTTTGAGATTTATGCTGGCTACTGTATACAGGCCACCAGGGCACCATACAGACTTTATCAAAGAATTTGCGGACTTTCTATCAGAATTAATATTGACTGCAGATAAAGTACTAATTGTTGGTGATTTTAATATACACATCGATAATGAAAAAGATGCATTGGGATTGGCATTTAAAGACATTGTAAATTCAATTGGAGTTAGACAACACGTGTCAGGACCTACTCATCGTCGTAATCATACTCTAGATCTAATATTATCACACGGAATAGATGTTGATGCCGTTGAAATTCTGCAGCAGAGCGATGACATCTCAGGTCATTATCTAGTCTCGTGTAAATTACATTTAGCCAAGGCTGCAAAGCCGACTCCGTGTTACAAATATGTGAGACCTATCACTTCTGCCACTAAAGATTGCTTTATTAATAATCTTCCTGATCAGTTTCATCATCTCAGCATCCCGGATAGCTTAGAAGAACTTGATATTGCAACAGAAACTTTTAACTCTCTCTTTTCCAGCACTTTAGACACAGTTGCTCCGTTGCGCTTAAAGAAGATTAAAGAAAATAGTCCAACGCCGTGGTACAACGAGCACACTCAGGCCCTTAAGAGAGCAGCCAGAAAAATGGAGCGCAACTGGAAGAAAACAAAACTAGAGGTATTTCGCATTTCATGGAAGGAGAGCTCAATTACTTACAGAGAGGCTTTAAAAGCTGCTAGATCTGCTTATTTTTCAACCCTATTAGAAGAAAATAAACATAATCCTAGGTATTTATTTGAAACGGTGGCTAAACTAACGAAAAATAAAGCTTCAAGCACCGAAGTTTCCAAGCAGCACAGCAGTAATGATTTTATGAATTTCTTCACTTATAAGATTGATAATATCAGGGACAAAATTATAACTATGCAACCGTCTACTACAGTATCGCATCAGGCAGTGCATTGTAGTCTCCCTGAGGAAAAATTTGATTCATTCGTTGCTATAGGAGAGGAAGAATTTACTAAACTCGTTAAATCATCTAAATCTACAACATGTATGTTAGACCCTATACCAACTAAGCTACTGAAAGAGATGCTTCCAGAGGTCCTAGATCCTCTTCTTAATATCATTAATTCATCTTTGTCTCTAGGATACGTACCAAAAACCTTTAAGCTGGCTATGATTAAACCGCTTGTTAAAAAAACGCAACTTGATCCTACAGAATTAGTCAATTACAGGCCGATCTCGAATCTACCTTTTCTGTCAAAGATATTAGAAAAGGCAGTATCCTCACAACTGTGTTCCTTTCTTGAAAGAAATGATATCTGCGAGGATTTCCAGTCCGGATTTAGACCGTACCATAGTACTGAGACAGCTCTCGTTAGAGTCACAAATGATTTGCTCTTATCATCCGATCGTGGTTGTGTCTCGCTATTAGTGTTACTCAATCTTAGTGCTGCATTTGACACCATTGACCACAACGTTCTTTTAAATAGATTAGAACATTATGTTGGCATTACGGGAAATGCACTAGCATGGTTTAAATCATACTTATCTGACCGTTATCAGTTTGTAGCAGTAAATGAAGAGATGTCTCATCGATCACAAGTTCAGTATGGCGTACCACAAGGCTCAGTACTAGGACCGCTGCTGTTCACTCTGTACATGCTACCATTAGGAGATATCATTAGGAAACATGGCATTAGCTTTCACTGTTATGCCGATGATACTCAGCTCTATATTTTCTTCAAAACCTAACGAAACATCAATTTACAAAATTAACGGAATGCATAGCGGATATAAAAAATTGGATGACTCGTAATTTCCTACTTCTAAATTCTGAAAAAACAGAGTTTCTAATTATTGGACAAAAAACTTCCTCACGTAATAACCTAGAATACTGTCTAACACTTGATGGCTGCTCTGTTAAGTCTTCGTCGTCGGTTAGGAACCTGGGTGTGCTCTTTGATACCAATCTTTCATTTGAAAGTCACGTGTCTAGTATCTGTAAAACTGCATTTTTCCATCTTAAAAATATATCTAAATTACGCCATATGCTCTCATTGACAAATGCGGAACAATTAGTTCATGCGTTCATGACCTCAAGGCTAGATTATTGTAATGCCCTACTGGGTGGTTGCCCTGCACGCTTAATAAACAAACTACAGCTGGTCCAAAACGCAGCAGCTCGAGTTCTTACCAGAACCAGGAAGTATGACCATATTAGCCCGGTTCTGTCAAAACTGCATTGGCTCCCTATTAAACATCGCATACATTTTAAAATATTGCTGATCACTTACAAAGCACTAAATGGTTTAGCTCCGCAGTACTTGAGCGAGCTCTTAACGCATTATAGTCCGTCACGTCTATTGCGATCTCAAAATTCCGGCCAGTTACTAATACCTAGAATATCAAAATCGACTGCTGGCGGTAGATCCTTTTCCTATTTAGCACCAAAACTCTGGAACAGTCTTCCTACCATTGTCCGGGAAGCAGACACACTCTGTCAGTTCAAAGCCAGATTAAAGACACATTTCTTTGACCTAGCTTTCACATAATACATTATAGACTTCTATAATTTAATGTTAGGCTGCATATATTAGGTCAGCCAGAACCGGGAACACTTCCCATAAATCCTGATGTACTCGTTACATCATAAGAAGAATGGCATCTACGCTAATTTTAGTGTCTGTGTTTATCCCAAGGTTTTCCTGCAGCCTGCCGGATCCAGGCCGTATCCAGATCTGACGAAGGACCTTCGCCTGGACCGATGACAACGCAGTGCTGAAGTGCCAACTAGTCTCTCCCTATGGAGGATCCCTCTACCACTATACAGATAAGGCGTTGTCGGGAAAATTCGTTTCGCGTTCCTACCCCAAAGCAACAAAATAAAATAAAATTCTCACAGGTTCGCGTTTAAAGTCTGTGTAGAGGGAATGGTGTCGTCTTAGCGGCCCCTAATTTAATAACAAATGATCGTTGCGACGGAAGCAAATCAATCAAAACTAACTAATGGAAATAACTTAACTCTGCTATAAAGCCAAAACAATCTCTGTTACCTTAAATTATACGCTTATCTCTGTAAAGCTGCTTTGAAGCAATCTACATTGTTAAAAGCGCTATATAAATGAAGATGACTTGACTTGACTTGACATAACAATCTCCTCTGGAGGAGGCTCGTATTGTTCTAAGTCCTGCCTCTTCACAAGATTTCACAAACACTCTTGGGGCCAAATCATGAAGAATTTTATATATTAAACTAACATTCGAAAACAAAACGAAATTTTCAAACGTTAATAATTTATATTTCTTCACAATGCTACAGTAGTGGTACCACTAAAAAAGACCTCCCAATCAAGAAAACGGTTGTCCAAATGCCTAACAATCGAAGTGCAGCTGTCCAGCGAACACTAAATCTCAAAAGGAAATTTCACACAAAAAAATCGCTCCTTTCATGAAGAGTACAAAAACTTCATGAATGACATGCTAAGCAAAGGTTACACAGTCAAGGTGCCTACATCACATTTAAGTTGTCAAGATGGTCAAATTTGGTATATTCCTCACAATTAGGTGTACCATCCACAGAAGAAGAAACTGAGAGAGGTGTTTGACTGTGCTGCAAGTTTCCAAGGGATGTCTTTGAATAGTGAGCTCCTACAGGGTCCAGACTATTTTGTATTTTGTATTTTAAAGCCTTTGGAAAAAATCAAATGTAATTTGTATTTAAATACATTTAAGATGAGTATTTTTGTATTTTCAAAATACATAAAATACTTTTTGCCAGTCAACCTCTTTATCAGGGTATTGATTTTGTGCATCAACTAGTTCAAACATTCAGCAATGGATCAGCGATTTTTTCTTTTCTTTTTTCTTTTTTATAAGGTGAGAATGTCATGATCAATTCTACTTGTTGATTAAAGTTAAAATAAAATTCACTTCAGTTAACATAATAAAAGAGCACAGACAAGTGGGAAAATAGCATAAGCCAGTCTTGACCGGTTGTTGATTTTTATCAACTAGCTTGTCAAATGTGTGTAAAGCATTACTGCATGTTAGGGCTGGGTGATATGACACTTCACATCATAGCGATGATATAAAGTTTGAATTGATGGAACTTTTTCTAAATTGTTTACGTAGATGGGCCTATTTGTGGGGTAAGCAAATTTATCCGTGCAGCTTTCACTTTCACGCCATACACTTTCTAATTTTAATAAATTTATAGAAAAAAAATAAACTTTACATAAAATAAACATAAAATTACTTTAAAAGTATTAGACTACCTGCAACAACAACAAAAAAACAAAACAAAACAAAAAAACACCTCAAAAGAGTTTGAAATTCAGTTTTTTGCTGTGGAATCAAAACTGATATTGAGAATTGTGAAACCATGATATTGTTACTGTGAAGTAAAATTGAGATTTTGGTCATATTATCGCCCATCCATATTCTTTGCTAGATAGCAGAAAAGGTTCCCACAGTTTTACATACAGTATGATTTTTTTAGTGTTCACCACAAGTAATATACTACATTGTAACCAGAAATAAGTATATAAATGGCTGCTATTTTGCATAAGTTTATTTGTAATTGCCAGAAAGAAAGAAAGGATGACAGAGAGGGCAGAGATGAGGTTAGGAATGAAAAGTCAGTACGCCTATGTAGTTTCTTCATTCACTGTGACCTATACCTGCACTGGATGGCCAATTTCACATGCATATTGTGTATTTTCAAAATACAAAATACTGTATTTGTATTTAAATAAATTTTTTCACACAGTATTTTGTATTTGTATTTTAAATACATTTCTATGTATTTATGCCCATCTCTGAGTACAAGTTGGTTGTTCATCTCTTTGGAGCAAAGTAATTTCCAAAGCTGTGTTTCCACTGCAAAAACGTTCCCCAGGAACAAGGATCTTTGGGGTGGTACTCCGTGTCTTTCGACCGCAGTAACCAGGGTCTAAATGTAAAAACGTCCCCGTCTGAAAGTCCCTGCTTGCGAGGTAGAACTTATTTAAATTTCAGGAACTTTCAGGGTTGGGACTTGGGCGCTGAACGTGCTGGTTGGTTGAGTTCACGCAGCATTTTGATTGTTTTTTTTTATTTACTTTTTTGCCACCCCAATAAAATCACTGGGTCTTACCTGGCCACCCCTGAAAGTAATAGCCTAGGTTAAAATGTAGCCTATGCTAAATATATATGAGTAGGCCTACAGTGTATAGGGTCATTTAACTGTTTATGAGGAAGATGGCCTGAGTGAAAAAATGTTCTTGTGCCTGGCTGTTCTGGTGCTCAGTGATCTGTAGTGTTGACCAGATGGCAACAGGGGAAGTGGCCTGGTTGTGTATTATTTATTACCAGACACATAAAGTGTTATTTATTATCTAGGGAATGTGGGTGAATGATTTCTCCACCCAGATTTCCCATCGGGTTCAGTTGCTCATGTGAATTCGCCACGTTGACCAACAGGCAGCTGTTGGATGTGAAAATGACTTCTGTGTGAGGTGTGAAAGCCTATTAACTTATCGTTTATTGAATTGTTGTATAAAATCAATACAACTGGATTCATTGATGAAAAAAAGTTAAAAAGAACAGCATTTATTCAAAATAGAAATCTTTTCTAACAATATAAATCTTTACTATTACTTACAGTAACACATCCTTGCTAATAATGCAATCTTTTAACAATTTCTGCTCTTCTGTGTTGGACGAAGTGGCTCCTTTAAAGATAAAAACTAAGCCCATCTGTAACACCTCGCCTTGGATGACGGACGATGTGCGTTGTCTAAGGAGCCGTACGACTGAACGTCTGTGGAAATCCACCAGGCTTGAAGTGCACCGTCTGTACAGTATCTTAAGGAACTTATGCAGGATTTGAATAATTTAGTTGCGAAATCTAGTGCTGCTTATTTTTCTAATCTAATCTCTTCGTCTAAGCGACTGTATTCGCCCACCTAGGCCTATTACCATTGAGTCTTTTAAACCAATCAGCCTTCTTGATCTGCTAAATTTGACTAATAAAATGAATGTGTCCTTTTGCCCACAGGATATAATACCATCTTCATTATTCTCAAAAGCACTCCCTGCCATTGGCCCTGGTATAGTAGCTATTGTCAATTCCTCACTGGCCACAGGCTGTGTCCCATCCTATTTTAAACATGCCACTATTAAACCTATAATAAAAAAGCCTAATTTGGACCCAACAGTTTTGAAGAACTATCAGCCAATTTCAAAGGTGCCATTCTTGTCCAAAATCCTCGAAAAAGTTGTGGCTAATCAACTTACAGCTGTTTTAGAGGATTTGGAGTTGTATGACAAATATTTCAGTCAGGTTTTAGGAAAAGACACTCTACTGAGACCGCCTTGGTGAGAGTCTATAATGACCTTCAAATGGCTGCGGACGCAGGTCTATGTTCAGTGTTGGTACTTCTAGACCTTAGTTCTGCCTTTGATATTGTGGACCACACTGTAAAAACTAAAGGAGCCTCAAATATCCTGTCGGATACTCAAGGAACTTAAAAATGTAATTTAAGTGCCTCAAAGCTCTTTCTCCTATAGTAGGGTTACTGGAGGAGCATTGACAATATTTGAGGTTCTTGCTGGAACTTATGGGATCCTTTAAGCACTTTGTATTTAGTTCAGAGGTTCTGGAGTCACCTTTTCATTACCATGAGACCTCGAAGTGCTTTGGGGGAAAATAGAGGACCTTGAATGTGATAAAAGGGTTATTGGAAGATCTTTTAACATTTAAGTGGTTCCTGGAGGATCTCTTATGTTAAAGCCAGCATCTGGAGGAACCCAATGGTTCAGTGAGGCCAGAATGATATTATTATTATCCAATTATTACTTAAGTTTGATTCAGTATACATACCCAGGTGAAAAATACGTAGGCTACTATTAAAAATGTACTTCAGTGTGTTTTTAGTAGGCCTTCAATACAAATATAACCTACTTTAATGCATTTTAATACATTTAACAGTAGCCTACGTCTTTTTCACCTGGGTAGCTTACATTTATTTAGTAGCTATAGGCCTGTTTTATTGATTAATTTAAACCTTAAACAACAACACTAAATAATAATAATATTAATAATAAAAATTCATTAATTATTGTTGAATAAATAATAGTAATAAAATAATATTTTTTACTTCTTCATAAATGATTATTTGAAGAAGAAGAACCAGGAGGATAAAGGTTTTATTCAGTCACGAAACTGCTGCTATTCCTCTGCTGTCGTCGCTTCAGTGATGCTCGCGCTGCTCGCGCGCAACAAAGCTCAGCTGATCGACGTCATCGACTTTGAAAGTAACGGCTCTCCTCATCAAAGCTTCCGCTGTTTGTTCGGCTCTCCGTTACAAGGTTTGTAAACTCGCCAAAGAAATATAAATACTCACTATATATTCAAACACACTATATATAAACTAAATGTATTATACATTACTACGTTTTTACAGTGTTTACCACTCGTTTATTGTACAGTATCTGGTATGAAGGTTTTAGCCGCGATGCTAACTACGTTGATCTAATGAACAAATGGAAACTATTTACTTATTGTCTTAGATTGATTTAAATTTAGTCATTCAATTCAACATATTCTGTACAACTGTGTCTTCAAATTGCTGATATACAGCCTAACTAATTTAGCTGATTCCTGCTGTCATCATTGGCGTTTGTTATGAATAACAAAAGCAGGTTAATATAAGTTAGTTTGGTCTGTTTTTGTTTAGCCTAACTTTACTTAATACAGGTGCCCTCATTCTCTCACATACCATTTTGAATCCATTTAGTGGTCAATAAATATTATGTTGTGAATAACCAGCTTTGTTATTTTGTTTCCCCAGAACAACCAGTACAATGTTTCAGTGGCAACATTGAATTACAGTAAGTACCTGCACCACATGCAAGTACTTTATTACTATGAACTCTGTGTGCAATTGTATTGTTTGACTGTGTACTTGTTTTTTAATCAGTTATTCTCTGAAAATCTCAAATCTCATTCATGTTACATCATGTAATATCACAGGTTTGGACCCAATAATGCTATGCATGTTTTATAGGCTATACCTTAATCATATGGATTTGAATATAAGACATTTGAACCCTAAATTATAACTTCAAGTTTGGTCTTTTTCGGAAAAAAAGGGAAAAAGCTATTAAATGGCTTCATAAGACTTACAACACAAACCATAACACATGAGTTGTGAATTCATTGATTATTTTTAGGATATTTTCTGGGACATTTTTGGAGCTTAACCATTTTTACATAAATTGTTGCATTGAATTAAACTAGACAAGTGTGCATAAGAATGGTTACATGAATGATTTACACAATTTTTTTCTGCTTGTGTTTCATGCAGTGAAAGCGAATGGTGACAGGGGTTGCATTATGCCTGAGATCTGCTTTTGGATTCCACAGACAGAAAGTCAAACAGGTTTGGAACGTCACTAGGCTGAGGAAATTATTTAAATTTCACAACTATCACTTTAATAACCTTACTAATAGTACATTTTGTACTTTGCAGGGACCTCGGTAAGCTGAAATACAAGTTTGAAGTTTGAACAAGAATAAAAATCCTCCTGTAGACCTGAAAATCATTGAAGTGCCTGGACCATCCACCAGAAAAGAAGAAAAACAAACAAAAAAAGAAGCTGATGCACCTTTTCACTTTTCTAACTCGTTAAGTACCTCACATGTCCCTTGTGAAGATTTTATAATTGATTGCATTTTATGTTGCAGTGAGTAAAGGTGCGTCACATTTGTGAATTTCGTGAAATTACACTGGCAAAAAGGTCCATTGACCATTGTCAGCAGTGTAACAATGTAATGTATGAACCACCACTCAAAATTGCTGATCGTGTGGATTCTTATTGAAATGACTGAATTCACCAGTGAACATTCACAGAACAACAGATAATTTTACTGCACCTTAACTCTGTTAAAATGGAAAATGTTTTCTGCTTGTTGTAAGGAATACTGTTTCCGGGTCGAAGCCTCTACTTCTACTTCCTTTATCTTGTTTCTAGATATTGAGAATACTCAACAACCATTTATGAGCACTGTTGATTCAAGTCACACATTTAAGCTTTTCAAAAACCATAGTGTACATTACAGTCTCCAGTCTCACGGCATCCCAGACTTCAACATTTTATGATTCAAAATAGCTGAATAGCTAAACCATCTGAGATTTCGGAATAGAGATCAAGGGTAGGATCATAATTTTCAGGAATATTACAGAACAATGAGTGCATATTAGCACTGTTGTTGTTTTTTTGGCATCTGATAGAGCTTTTGGACTTGGAAACAGTGATGTCAGACTAACCATCGGACTGAAACACAAATGTTTTAAAGTTAAGTGAAGATGGACATTTTTAATTAGTCAATTTTAATTTTTTACATTGATTTATTACATGGAACATGTGTTTTCTATGCATTTTGTTGAGATGTCTTTTCTTGTGTAGCCTATTGTATACACATGGTTGATTATTCATGTTACTTATGTATTATGCAATTTTTTGTCTGTGTATTCATTGATATTAATCTATTACTTGCTTTTTTCCCCAAGTGCATTGAAGTGTATGTATTAAAATGGATCTAAAATATGTAATAAACAATTCTTATTTTGTATTTGGTTCAGTTTGTTTATTATAATAGAAGTTTATGGTAACCGTAGTAACAACATGAAATTAATTTAATACAAATAAAATAAAAATAGAAATTTGGTTCCTGGAGGCACCCAAAGTGGTTCCACACAGTGCTTCATATAAGAGTTCCTCAGGAAACCTGTGTGGTTCCTCAGAGAACCGCCCCTTTTTAAAGGGTGCCTAGAGGATCTACAGACGGTTCCGCCGGTGTGGTGAAGTGAAGAACCCCAAAAGGTTCCTCCAGGCACCTTTAATTTTTACAGTGCACCATATCATGATTAGGAGATTACATGAATGGGTGGGCGTATCGGGAGTGGCCCTAGATTGGTTTACCTCATATCTCTCAGATAGAAGTTTTGATGTCTATATTGGTGATTCCCACTCTGCATCATCACCCCTGTTTTGTGGTGTCCCACAGGGTTCAGTGTTGGGTCCAATATTGTTTATTTTATACTTGTTGCCTTTGGGTCAGATTATTCGTGATTTTAACATTTCTTATCACTTTTACGCAGATGACATTCAGCTTCATTTTACATTCCGGCAAAATGAGTCATCCAAACTTTCAAGGCTCTTAGACTGTATAGATGCCATAAACAGCTGGATGGCTGAAAGTTTTTTGCAGCTGAACCCAGATAAGATGGAGGTTTTAATTGTAGTGCCAGACAGCGCTATCCCTCTGATCATGCAGAACATTGGACCTTTGTCATCTGCGGTCCGGCCTAGTTTAAGGAACCTTGGTGTGACATTTGATAAATCTCTATCTTTCGAAACACACATCAAATCACTGACCAAATCATGTTTTTTCCACTTACGTAATATTAGTAAATTGAGGTCTGTGGTCTCTCACTCAGAACTGGAGATGCTCATTCATTCCTTCATTTCCTCTCATATTGATTATTGTAACTCACTTTTCTCCTCACTTAACAAATCTGTTCTTCATCGACTGCAATCTATTCAAAATTCTGCTGCTAGGTTACTCACTAGATCAAATAGGCGCACCCATATCACCCCGATACTCTGCTCCCTTCACTGGCTTCCTGTAATTTACAGGATCCAATTCAAAATTTTAACCATAACCTATAGGGCTTTACATGGTCAGGCCCCTGCTTATCTTGCTGACATAATTCATCTTCATATCCCTCTCCGGTCTCTCAGGTCTAATAACCAAAATCTGCTATCTACGCCACGCACTCGTTTAAAGACAGGTGGGGATAGAGCCTTCACCGCTATGGCACCCACACTATGGAATGCTTTGCCAACCAGTATTAGGTTTGCTGAGAATGTGGACAGTTTTAGGGGACAAGTGAAGACTCATTTGTTCATCTCTGTCCTTTTATATATTGAAAATTGTATCTTTTTTATTTTATTTTATTTTATTTTGTTCTTTATTATGTTTTATTGTCTATTGTAAAGCGCTTTGTGACCTAGTCTGTGAAAGGCGCAGTATAAACAAATTTTACTTACTTACTTACTTGCTGAATAAAAGTATTAATTTCTTTCAGAAATATATATATATACAGTACAGGCCAAAAGTTTGGACACATTACTATTTTTAATGTTTTTGAAAGAAGTTTCTTCTGCTCATCAAGCCTGCATTTATTTGATCAAAAATACAGAAAAAAATGTAATATTGTGATATAGTATTACAATTTAAAATAATTGGTTTTCAATTTATTATACTTTAAATTATCATTTATTTCGGTGATGCAAAGCTGAATTTTCAGGATCATTACTCCAGTCTATCAAATGATCCTTTAGAAATCATTCTAATATGATGATTCATTATCAAAGTTGGAAACAGTTCTGCTGCTTAATATTTTTTCATAACCTGTGATACTTTTTTAGGATACTTTGATGAATAAAAAAAAGAAAAAGAAAAAAGAAAAGAAAAAAAAAAGCAGCAAATGTTTTCAAGATAGAAATCTTTTATAACAACAATATACACTACTGGTCAGTAATTTGGGGTCAGTAATTTTTTTCTTTATTTTTTTTTTAAATAAATCAATAATTTTATTCAGCAAGGATGTGTTAAATTGATAAAAAGTGATAATAAAGAAGATTTATATTAAAAAAAAAATTTATTTTGAATAAATGCAGTTCTTTTCAACCTTTTATTCATCAAATATATTAGGCATCAGAACTGTTTCCAACACTCATAATAAATCAGAATATTAGAATGATTTCTAAAGGATCATGTGATTGACTGGATGTCACATGTGACACTGAAGACTGGAGTAATGATCCTGAAAATTCAGCTTTGCATCACCGAAATAAATGATAATTTAAAGTATAATAAATTGAAAACCAATTATTTTAAATTGTAATACTATATCACAATATTAATTTTTTTTTCTGTATTTTTGATCAAATAAATGCAGGCTTGATGAGCAGAAGAAACTTCTTTCAAAAACATTAAAAATAGTAATGTGTCCAAACTTTTGGCCTGTACTGTATATATAGGCTTCTTCTGTGGCAAGACCCGTTTCAAGTGAAAATGGATGTTGCAGAACCAGCTTCATCAGGGGAGTTAGTCATAGATCTTACGATTATTACCCTTCTATAGAATTTAAGTTCTTCTAATTTCCCCCAAAGCATTTTGAGGGCTCGTGGAAATAAAAAGGTGACTCCAGAACTGAATATTAAGTGTTTAGGATCCCATAATTCCTGCAAGAACTGCAAAGACTGTCGATGGTTCCACCAGTAATCCTATTATCAAAACAAAAGAGTTTTGAGGACCTTAAAAAACAGTTTTGCAGTTCAAGTACTCGACAGGATATAAGAATGATTTTACACCTTTCTCTAATTCCCTTCGTCATTAACTTGACAGACCTGTTTCTACTATGTGGAGCAAGCAAGGGCTTCCCAAACTACTTGCCGCCAGTTTTGGGAACAGTTTTGGGAATGTGCATGTAAAATACACAGCAGTAAAATCAACAGGAAAATTATGCATTTCGGCTGTTGTTCAGCTGAAGTCAGTTCAGTGTTGATTCAGTTCCATTGTAAAGATAATCAATTATTTAATTATTGAATGAGTTCATTTCATAAAGCAGTTGTCAAAAAAAAAATGTCAAATGACAGCTTATAAAACATTAAAAATCACAGTCACCAGTAAATCATGTTTATATGACCTAGTGTATACACACAGAATAATGAGAGCGTGTTTGTTTCTCATGAATTTCCTATAGCTGAACCTTCACTCAGTCTTTACTGTCAAAATTATTGCTTAATATGTTTGAATATAGAGAGACTGTGTACCGACATGTATTCAAAGAGAGCTTGACTCAAGAACAGATTTGACACAAATATCTCTTTGGGGATATATAGGGTGTGACTGGGTATGGTTGTAACACTTTTTGCTTTAGCATCTGTAACTAACTGAATCTTTGAGCAGGAATGCTCAAACTTGTACAAAACACCCACATTTGTTTTCTACAAAAGCCATTTCAAACCTCTGTAAGAATATCACAGCCCTTAAGAGTTAATGTTAAATACATGGTGTCCCTTTACAATCCCACCACCAGGTTGTAACACTACTTACAACTTACTTTAGTTGCCAAATGGATCAATATATACAATTTCATGGTCTCTGAGGTCTCATAATGTAAGGAGATGGTTGTAACACTTTTTAAAGATGTGTTACAACCCACACCTCTGTCAGCCAGTGTATAGCCATATAAGCATAATGGTTTGAAATTAGTTTTAAAAAAATAGAAAATACTATTTAATCTAATATACAAATAACAAAATATAGTTTTGGTGAAAAAAGTTATATTATCTCAAAATAATTTTTTTCTTCGTAAAATCTGCATGCACCTATTTCCAGCCTTCACAGACTTTCAGATGGGATCAGGTATAAATTTGGTAAATAAACACTTAAATGGTCATAGGACTCCTAGCTTATCCCTGATTGGTGGAATTGATGGTGTTACAACTCTCCTAACACTGGGGTCCCAACAATACAAGGTTATGAGCAGATTTAACCTGCATTTACAAAATTTAACCACAATGAGGTGCTAGAACACAACTTTTGCGGTGCTCTCAGGGCCTAATACTACAAAAGTGTGGATTTTTAATTAAGCCATTTAAATTAGCTGAAATGCAAATTCAAAGACCATTTTAACAACTAACAAATTCCATCAATGAAAGACATGATGGTATTATCTTATTTAATTTGATATAGGCCTAACTCATTGTTATTTTATAATCTTTTTTTTATTTTTTTTTATTGCACACTCTATCCATCTATCAGTGTGAGAAACACAAGTCAAAACCAGGGATGGGCGCGTGAGTAGGCAACCTCTGACACGAGTGATAAAGCCGCATTTCTTGATGTCCCTTCTTCCAACTCTGGAAAAAAAAGCCTGATTTCATTATCTAGGCACTTATTTAAAGCCTATAGCTAATATATAGTCTCTGATATATGCTATATTTAATAGAATAGCCTACACTGAAAACATGTGGTTTTGTGAATGTTCGGTCTGTGTTCTCATTGCATTTACACAGTTTTGACCAGCAGGTGTCACCACCGTGCTGAGTTTCACGCGATTCGAAACAACTAGTTTTGTAATGTTGTCAGGTCCAAATAACCACACACTCACTCAAATTTCCTTGTGCAATTGTTATGTATTTTATATACATTAAGTGAATAATGAGAATCATCCACTTTTGTTTGCCAGAATCCTTGATTAGTGTCCAGGACTGAGAATATCTTTGCATTTGGCATGCTGGAGTCCACTTCTTCCACTGTCATTAGAGGGTAATAATGTTCACGCTTTATTGCTTTATTAAGGTTTTCTGGATCCACATATAGCCTACCTTGTTCTGTTTCACCACTGTTACCATGCTGTTCACCCACTCTGTTGGTTCTGTTTATGCTTTCCATCTCTTCAACTATTTTGTACAGGAACCTTTCTTGGTGGATGAATCACTGGGGGCCGTTTTGATGTGATGTTCAGTTGGCAGGCAACCAAGGCTAGAAAACAGGTCGTCAAACAAAGTCTTTTAATGTGTTATCTTTAGTCTTTATTTCATTTAGGTACTCTTCTCATCATCCCTAATTTTTCACAGGTTGCGCGTCCAAGAATTGCAGGTCAACCATTTGAAATTGAATTATTGTGCTTTTGGTTTCTGTAGGTGAAGGTAAGTTGAACTTGTCCCACAGGTGACATCTTGTGGCCAGAATATGTAGTTAAGTGAAAGGTGATTTTTTCTTTTTTTTTCTTTGAGTCTCTGGTGACTTGAACACATTGGGTATTACATTACATGCATCCCTTGTGTCTAATTTAAATGTAACGCTCTTGTTGTTCATTTTCAGGCTTTCAGGCCATTTGTTTCACTTTCACTGTTTCACTGTCTGTTTCACTTTGTTTCAGTGTTTGCACGTTTTTCATTGTTTGTGCTGTTTGCACATCAATGGTTCCAACAAAGAAATCATCTGTGTTCCCCTTGTTTTTCTCGGTGAAGACCTGCATTTTTCACAAAAGTGGTTTCTTTTGTTGAATGCCTTACAAGTTTGTCCATTAGCTGGGCACTTTTTATATTCATGTTAACCACATCTTGAACATTTCACATATGCACATCAAGTGACTTTCCATTGCATGCGGTTTACTTTTTTTTTTCACTTTGCACTATTTTGCTCTTGTCTGTGTGTTTTTGACACTGCTTATTTTGTTCACATCTATTTCTTCAACTCTTTATCTGATTTGACATTTTTCTAATGTGGGGTCTGCCTCTCACAGCAACCTTCAGGGCCGTGCACAGATATTTTGAGGGGCAGTGGACAGTGGCCCAAACCAAAAAAAAGGGCTCTATAAGGGGGTTGACTCTGAGGCACTATCATCTTAATATATAGAAAATGAATGACAAACCTTTTACGATCATATTGTACCTGTCTAATTCAATTTATGTAGTCGGGTGTCCACCTTAGAGATAATCCCATTTATAATGAAACCATCATGATATTAATCATATCAAATAATAAAATATCATATTTATTTGTTACTACTGTAAACCTATTGTAAATTATTATGGGATCTCATTCAGTGCTTTCAGAATCTTACTTACTTTTTTACTTTTACTTTTTAAATATGATTTTGTTTCTGTATTTTTAAAAAATGTGTTACACGTGCGTTTTCTTTCTCAACTGTTTATGTTCACTTAAACATAACTGACTGTGTTGTCTTGTATTTTAATTACAGTAGGCCTATATTTATTGAATAAAAATAATTATTAAATTATTAAAAATAGTAGAAACTTTGCTAAAGTGACCGTTTTGAACAAGCATCAACTTAGACATTATTAAAAACATATTATTCTAGCTGAAGTATTTGTGTCTTTTGCCCCTTGTCTGCGTTAAAAAAAAAAAAATGTTTAACACAAAATCTGTTGCTCCATCAATGTTCAAATAAAAACATATATTTTTCTGCAATCATGGGAGTAAAAAGTTAATTTTTCTTAGCGTGTGCCTTTAGCCCCCTATAGTGGGATATTCTAAGATACAACTCATTTAGAAAATTTATTGTACCTTTTTTTTTTAATATTATGTATAGCCATGGTCTAAATAAAATATTATAAATATGATGTAGATACTGTTAGGGGTTAACAGTTTAGGACCCAAGGACCAGATGTTTGAAAGAAGACCCGGAGTCAGAATTATAATAAATTGAAGAAAAGTTTTACTGAAGATAGTTTGCAGTTTCATCAGCAGAAGTTCAGCTTCAAGACTCACACAGGAGTTCGTAGGCCGTCTCGCTTACAGTTACAAAGATCACAGCAGTTATAACACACACACACACACACTATGTTTTAAGAGTATAACCATGTAACGCCAGACATATAATTGACAGAAATGGAACAGTTCATTGAATATCTAAAAATCTTTTTTTAAAACGTTTCCATTTCTGTTTTTTGTTAAGTAGACTAGGCCTATCATATTTCATTAGCTAGCCTACAAGGCCCATGAGAATATGAAGCTCAAATTCCAGGAGGAAAAAAATAGAATAACATGTTTTTATTCAGAGGCCCAGACAAACATATTTAATGTGGTGCAGCCATCGATATGGCCAAAAATCAATATGAAATTCAGATCAAATCTATACATCTATCCATCTATCTATCGAGAGAAGGAAATATCTTTGTTTCACCTCATCATTTATATTTCACACTCACCACACGAGAGCAGCAGTGTCACAGTTTTTGCTTAATCAAAACAGAACAGTGTTTACGTGCTTGAAATAAAACAGATTTATATGATCAATTAACTTTGCTTTTGCCCTATTATTTTACTGTATTTCCTTAAATTGTGTGTATCATTATAATTTTTACTTTGACATTGAAACACCCTGCAGTTTTTGGTGGGTTATTAAAGTTATTATAAACGCGAGTTTTTGCTTTGCATGTTCACAATGTTTACAAAATCCCCTAATAGATGCATGCACTAATAACAGATGCAAATGTTTAATTATGAATCTCATCATACATATTTTGCACACTTTTGTTCACCATGTAAATCTATAACAACAGGTTTAAGTAAATACTCCTCTCGAATCCAGGTGTCATATCCATACTCTCAGAAAGCACAGAATTTTAATTCTGCTAGTTTTAGTTATTGACTAAATAAAGGAGTCGGTTGAAAGACAGAGATCTGCTCTGATCTCCACATGAAGGACTGGAGCTCAGAGCTGTTTCTGATGGGAAAGAGAATCAGTTGAGTTCAGTGTCAGAGGCCGTGGCCTTCACCCTCTTCTCTGATGTAAACTTCAGGTAACAGCAACACCAGCTTTTTTTTATCCTTCTGACTCTATCAAAACAAGTGTTTCTGTCCATTCTCTCACTCTGTTGCAAAACCAATCAGTTCCTCACGATGGTTCGTGATCAGATAGTGGCGAGCAATTTATTTAGAGCAAACTGTCCGCCAAACATTTCAGTGCAACGGCCCTCAGTTCCATGAAAAGCAATTTATTAGCTGCCAAGACAAGAGAATCAGTCGCTTTTAAGAGGTAAAGGAAGATGTGTATCTTCTTATGGCTACAGAATTAATATCTGCCATGACGTAGAATCAGACAGGATGATGGGGTGAGTCCACACTAGATCTTTCTGACACAATACATTGCAAGCTAGGGGCTTCACTTGCAATGGAGATGCAACAGGACATAAGAAAAACACACTCTGTGTGAAAGGTACAACAGTCAGTGGACCAATCATGTAATCTTGGACACCTTTTGTATCTAAAATAATAGTAAGTGCAACTTGCATTGAATTGCATTGCATAAAATAATAATTAAAAAAATGATTAAAAAATACAAATTTAATTGAAATGCTGCATTTAACTGCGGAAGGTAGGCATATTAGTTATTTTCTCAGATTGGATGATAAAGTAAAGATTCTATGGTGATTTTTTTCTAGCAGCAGCAGGACAGATGTGTATCAGTCAAGACATTTTGTGTAAGTGTCATCTGAGTGACACCAAATTTAGCTGAACAAACATCGCTGGTGAAGTTTCCGCTCTCTGCGGTGGCGAGAGTTTTGGTGGTGGGCGAGAAACTGTGAGAAATTTGTATTGTGAGACACCAGTTGCTAAGGCACTCGGGAAGAGTCGACATCCATCTGTGTAGATGTGTATTTATATCACACATGAATAATTTGCTGAAATAGAAGGAAACAGAGAGATTCTGAAGCACTGGACTGTCACATTAGCATATGTGTGTCAAAATATAAAGAAAATGTAATAAACTCATTCCGCCAGCACTTTTATAAAGAGTCCCAAAAGCGAGAAGCAGACGTATAATTAAGAACAACAATAATAAAGGTCAATTTAAGAGGTAGGCATAAACAAAAATATACAGAAACAGTGGTACAGTTATAGTATAGGCAAAAAAAGGAAAAGAAATAAAAGCTATTTGTTCAGCTTTTCGACCTCTAACAATCAGCCACACCATGACCTCTGACCCCTGTGATGTCAATTCAATAGGAGAATAGGTCACCCATTAATCTTGATTATGTCTGTGCTAATGCAGAGGTACTGACCTCAGGATCACCCCAAACAAATATACATGTCTATATTGACTTATAATAAATATATAAAAAATACATAAAAAGATAGATTTTACAAATATATAACACCTAAAAAAAAAAAAAAACTGAAAAAAGATTAGCCTACAGAATCACCAAATTAATGTTGAATCAACATAAATTAATTATAAATTGTATATTTGTTGAATGCAATCTTTTCACCAAGTACTTTAAAGGCCAGTAACACTGATATCAACATCACACAGATACCTTTATTAAATATAATAATAGTAAAAAAACTAAATAAAAAGTTTGAGCATCAAATTCATCATATTAGAATGATTTCTGAAGGATCATGTGACACTGAAGACTGGAGTAATGATGCTGAACATTCAACTTTGATCAGGAATAAATTACATTTTAAAATATATTCATATAGAAAAAATATTTCACAATTTTACTGTTTTTACTGTATTTTTTTATCAAATAAATGCATCTTTTGTGAGCAGAAAAGACTTTCATTCTGTACATTAAACCTATAAATGTGTTATTAGACATTTTATTACAAATACATGATATATATGAAACTTGAATAATAAAAATAATACTAAATGTGTATATCCTCATCAACACACTACCGTTATTAAATACATAATTTTTCCAATTCCTTAGGATAAAATGAGCAATTTACGGTTACGCTTTATTTTAAGGTGTCATTGTTAGTGTAATTATACTAATATTATAATATTATAGAGTAATATTAAGCAACTACATGTACTTACTATAGGGATATAGGATTAGGATTTGGTTGAGGGTTAGTTGCATGTAATTATGCATAATTTACTGTTATTACTATGGTAAGTAAATTTTACATGTAACAATGACACTGTAAAATAAAGTGTTACCCAATTTACTTAATGTTTAATATTTAAAAACGGATTAATAAAATATTCGGTCTCATGTATATTGACCAATTACATTTTCAGTCCACCGCCTGGAGAGCTGAAACCACAAGTACACATAGAGGAAAATCACAGTTTAATTGGACTGGGTTTTCAGTTTGCTTTGGGGCCGAACTGGCAAATGAATCCCGCTGATGAGTCCCAGTAAACAATAACACAAACTGACATTTGCCAGCCAGGATCCTGTTGCCAAGATTTTCAGTGGCAGAAATAGACAAAGGTGTTGTTGTTTTTTTTAACTTAAATGTCACAGTAATCATGTTTAAGACGCTCTAGTCCTTTCATCAGAAACAGATGCAGAACAAACCAAGTGAACTTTAAGAGCTCTCAGGAGAAACTGCTTGTGAATAAACACTAGCCAGCTGAGAAGAAGCTGTGGAAGCACTTTATTTCACAGTCCTGTTCCCCATGTACATACTATGTACTTATTATAGTAATTAATAACTAGGTACTAACCCTGAACCTACACCTAAACCTAACCTTAACCCATGAACTTACCTTATAGTACCCAGTACTTTCTTAGGTAAGTACACTGTAAATACTCATACTGTAAAATAAAACGCTGGTTTCAGCGTTACGAATACACTTTGCATGCACTTCAAAAGGATGAGACTTTATTTTACAGTACGTGCACTTAACCGTTCTTACCTAAGAAAGTACTGGGTAACCGGGCTTGACATGAACTTTTATGCTCACCAGCCACTGTTGCTAGTGGTTTTTCAAAGTTTCTAGCCACTCAGCATTGTCACTGGCCACAATTTTGACATTAATACCATGGGGAAAAACAGCCATATGAATATTTTTAATGTTATCTCATAATTTTGCAGTAGGTTTATTAGGCTACTGTCACTTTAAGACCTGACGCACTGATCCATTATACTGTTACACATGCGCTTTCTTTCTCAACTGTTTCCCTTCACTTAAAACATAACTGACTGTGTTTACATGAATACTCGCCAAGACTATCATTTTGACATTTGTGTTTTTGACTGTTTAAGTGCAATAAGCAGCCAAAAATAACTAAATTTAGTTCTAAATTTAGTAAATCCCATGTAAAATAAAACCTCTTGGTAAGGAGGGGTTTAGAGATACCGGATCTTCGAAAGAACCGTTTCCAGACTCTTTGAGAAATAAGGCGATGTGCAATGTATATCATGAGATATGTTTTTTTACCTCGGATGCATGTAAATCTATTGTAAAAGACTCAAAAATAAAATTAGAAACCTTTAAAATAGCATGATGGGGCACTTTAATCATTTGGCAGACGCTTTAATCAAAAGCGACTTACATTGCATTCAAAATGGACATTATAATTAGTTCATGCATTCCCTGAGAATTGAACCCACAACCTAGATATCGCAGCCGCCATGCTATACAAACGTTATTCTCACGCTATTCTTCTGTCACGATCATTTTATTAGTTAAATATCCCTATACTTACTGGTGGCGTCACATAGCGTCACTATTTCATGATTGGTCAAAAACCTAATTGCCCTTGTTTTGCCGCAGCAATTGCTAGTAAATTTTCTGTCATCTTTGCAGGAAAGTAATATGAATATTGTACAAAGTTACATTTATCTTAGGTAACACTGTGAAAGGGAATAGCAGATCACGCATACCTGTATAACCATAGATATCTATGGGTAAATTATTACTAAACATACATAATCGTTTTTACAGTTTACTCTACAATGCGAAAATACAGTTTTCAAAAGTATTCACCTCGGAGAGTCTTCCAAATGTTTTTTTGCAGGACAAAAACACCATCTCAGCGTGGACGAAAGGCCATAAATAGATAAAAAGGTGCTTTTTAATAAGTATTCAAATTAGATGTAACCTGAGAAAAACACCCTACACTCTTAAAAATATTTTTTTGGGACATTTTAATAATCTAAAGAACCATTTTCCATTGTGGAATGGAAAGATTCCATTGATGTTAAAGGTTCTGCATCCGTGCCAATAAAGAACCTGGTCCCACTTTATATTCAGTGTCTTTAACTACTATAGCCTATGTTCTAACACTGAAATCAATGCACTTATTATACATGCATGTTTTTACATTATATTTAAAAAAAACCTGCATTTAATTACAGCTATAATTAATCTCTGTAATTACATCAATAATTACAGTTTACCCTTCCCTTACCCTTATCCCACTTAAATAGCAGCAAAAGTGTTTTGCAATACAACATCAACACAACAACATACTTATTTTTTGATGTAAGTACATATTAGTTAAGGACACCAAATATAAAGTGTGACCAAGAAGCTTTATTTTTTTTAAGAGTGAATATAATCACGAGCCACCTCTAGAGCTTCAGAACAGAGTCACACACTGTGCTCACGTACCAAAATCTGACACACACTCCCTGGCCTTTTTTCAGAGGATCCCAACAATCCAGCATCCATGACTCAGGCGACAGAAAAGGATTTCCAGTTATTAAGGGCAGATGTGCTGTTCTAGCAAGCGTGGGTTTTCATGGCTGGGAAAAAAGAAAACTGCAGATTAATACTTTAAATTTCACATCAAAAATCTTTTCACACACGTCTGGCTAATCAAAACTCTGGACCTGAAGCCGGTTGTCCTGCAGATGTGGTGTTTACTCGAGCAGAACCGCACGGCGGTGCTCAGATCTGGCCTTTTAATCCCGTTACAGAGACAGACGGTGGGAAGAGACACAATCCAGAGACGTCCATTTCCTCCTCTCAGCGCCTGCCATTGAATTCTGACGGCTGGAGGCTTCGCTCGGTTGTTTATGCAGATTTTCTTCGCTCTGCCTCTGTATTGTTGATGGAGTCCAAGACTGAAATTCTTCCTCATCTCTACCTCACAGCCATCCATATATCCTTCTACCCCGACTATAACATTTGAGTACAGTGTTTGACAGGTCTGCAGCATTTTGACTTTATGTTGACCTGTGTGCTAACAAAGCAATGCTAATATTACCGATTAAACAATGAATATTGAATTTCAAAAAGTCTTTGAATAAAGTTCAATATAGAAGCTCAAAGTTGCTTTCTCAAAGTTTTGGCTTAAAAAAAATATGCCAAAAACTTTAAAGTTTAGTGTCTCAGGCGTTTCTCTACATACAGTAAAATAATTACGTCAAGAAAATTACGTCAAAATCACAGTATTTTTTTTAATGCTGATTGTGATTATAAGAAATAAAATAGTAATAATGCATGGCCTCTTTAACGTAAAGTGATTAAATTCATTCATTTTCTTCAGAGAAAAACTTTACTAATAACATAAAAACCAAGTATGAGCTCCAAATATATTAATATGCATCATACAAACTGTTTAAAAGTTTATGGTTGGTAAGATTTGTTGATGTTGTTGAAATACGTCTTTTCTGCTCACCAAGGATGATAAAAAAATACAGTAAAAACAATAATATTGTGAAACATAATTACAATTTAAAATTACTGTTTTCTATTTGAATATCTTTTCAAATGTAATTTATTCCTGTGATGTAAAACTTATTTTTATTCCAGTCTTTAGTGTCCTGGATCCTTCAGAAATCATTCTAATATGCGGATTTGCTGCTCAAGAAACATTTCTTATTATTATAATGTTGAAAACAGCTGCTTCATATTTTCGTGGAAACTGATATATCTTTGTTTTCGGGGTTCTTTTACGAGTAGAAACTTCAACAAAAGAGCATTTGTTTTTAAAATCGAAATCTTTTGTAACATTAGAAATGTCTTCAGTGTCACTTTTCATTAATTTCATGTGTCCCTGCTGAATAAAAGTATTAAACAAAATCTCAATTAAGCTAGAACTCACTGAGACTCCAACCCACAGTCGAGAAATGTTGTTACCAGAGGATTGCAATTACTTCTAATTGCTTAAGTTTCCAAAGTGCTCACTGCACTCCATGTACAAGTGAAGGCACCACTGGTTTTCACACAATTGCGTCTGCTGCTAGTTATCAGCTAAGATAAAGTTGTTGTTATTATCAAATACGTGACGGTACGACACTTGAGTGTTGTGGCAGCGCGAGCGCGACCTGCTGGTGCACCTCTTAAGATAATGAGCTCTGGGAATTCACATGCTTCTGATGCTTGATCAAAGACTCACTCCAGCCAATCACAGAGCGGCACACCTGCCCTCAGCCAATCAGAGCCTTCCACAGAACAGGTACTTCACTGCAGAGATTCTCCTGAGACACTCTGGCCCTAATTAAAGCCAGAATCAATTTGACTGTTTTTTTAATTAGCCAGAAAGCTAATATTGTATTTATGCTTTGTAAATTCACGTGTTTTATCATTTAAATCACATCTGAGACAGTCTGAAAAAGAGCAATATGAAATTCCTCTTGACATCTGACCCAGCCCTGTGGTTTAGATAACAAAATACTGAAGTCGAGCCATATCTTCAAACTCATTTATAAATAGAGAGGAGATTAGACACTAGTACCATTAGCCACCGACCACATTAAAACTTCTGATAGCTGAGCGCTTCGACTGCATCTCCACAAAGACTTTACAACCGTGTGATTTCTTTTGATCATTTTCAAAGGAATAACACAGATAAAGCTGGTCAGAATTAGTAAAACTAATGTAACTGTACTGAAAAAATAAAGGGTGTAGAAACAATTTTCACTCAGAAGTTGCAAGTAAATTTCACAATTACAAAGAAATGGCAAGAAACACATTGAATTAAACATGACATTTTGAAGTAGAAAGACTGAAATTGTATTTCCTTGTAAAACATACTTCAATAATCCAATAATTATTCGTTTTTTACAGTGTACAACAACAACACATTTTTCCAGACGGTGAAAAAAACTCAATCTGTTTTAAAAAAAATGGTAACTGAAATAAAGATGAAATAAAATTAAGTATTATAATTATTTAATAAATATTAGATTACAATAATGCTGCATTGTCAACAAACTAAAATAACTTGAAGTACTACAATTACTAAAAATTACATGAAAATAAATTGATGCCAGATACAAATAAAAAAAAATGTAAAAGCACAAAATTAAAGTCTTGAAAACAAAAGCTAAAAAATAAAAAAACAGATTCAACATATTCATAAATACTATATATATATATATATATATATATATATATATATATATATACACTATAAAATAATAGCAATGATATACTAAAATAACACTAATCTGTTCATTTGAATAGTTAAAACCATTTAAAACCAATTGTTAATTGGAGTCCTTACACAAGTGGCTATGCAACACTTTATTCTCTTTTTTTGTGGCATTTTACACAATAATATTATAATATTTATAACAATAACTACAACAAAATAGCAGTGCACAATAGCACACAATGCAATAAATGGTGTTTTCTTTATTTATTTATTTCTTTAATAAATGGCTTCAGTAGCTTGTAGAGTATTTAACTATTTTTTAAAAAGGGTATAGCTTGACAGTAGTCGAGCCACTTTAAAATTATTAGTAACTTGTAACTTGCATGCCAGTTTCAAAGCAGCTTTATTGTTAAACCAGCAGAATCTGAGCTGGAGAATCATGATTTCAAATGAACAATATCAAAAAGGCAGATCTTATTTTCTTTTAGGACAGATCAGAAGCTTAACAGATAAAAGGCCATTGTGCTGTAGAGCTCAACGGGCAGGTTTATGCAGCTGGTCTCTGGAAAGATCAAGCAGAGCACTAATGCCCCTCAGACGGGCCACCGGACACACAGGGAATCCACTGCTGTGCACCACTGACTCCAAACATGGGAATTCACCGGATTTTACGGTCAAGACAACATTGGAATGACATTCGCAAGACATATAATAGTATTTCAGAGGATATTCAGCATAAAATAATCATGGGTAGTGCTTGACTTTATAAAATCAGTTTTGACTGGGATGGAAAAATCTGTGAAATCATTGGTTGATAAATCTTTTCCCCAACTATCCAGCTTTTCACTGCCATCAAGAGTGAGGCTTGAGCCCCTGCCCCTTTAATGAGAGGCTGCTCACTGCAGAGCAAATGAGTGGAGCTTGTCCAGCGAGGAGGAGGGAATGTAATTTGGGCCTAATGGGTGGAGCTAGAATATCCAACCACACCCTAAAGCCTTGTGCACACCGGGACGATTATCGTGCGTGCTTATCGCCAGCGTTTTTCGAGACTTTTTTCAACGCGTCTTTGTGTTCATACCCAAGCGATTTTCATTGGCGATGCACCGAGTGAATGTGCAAATTCACTCCCTGACAGTAGATGGCGCTTATTTCGCTTATTGATCAAATCCTATTTGATCTGCAATTCCTCCCCATAACTCCCTTATCGAGATTTTTGTAGTCGCTGTGGCGTTTGTCATAAAGTTATTTGTGTTCAGACACCAAAGAGACCCGCAGCTCTACATTCACCTTGCCTCGTTGCATCTTCTTCTTCGTCTACTTACTTCCTCTTCGTCGTCGTCTTCTATCAATGTGTGCTGTAAGTACTGTAACTTCAGCAGCTCCAGGCACGTGAACAAAAGCGCCAATCTCATTGGTCGGCCAGTTTTAAACACGGTGCATCAAACCAAATAAAAACTAACCCGAGTCGTTTTTTTTGTTTTTTTATTACGCTTTTAAAGTCCGCGTGAACCGGAAGTTGCAAACGACTTTTTTCCAGTGTTGTGACGTATTTCCCAGTGAAAAGGAATATTGAACAGAGGGCAGGGTTTTACTCTAGCGCTCCTCCTCTCCATCTCTGCTCATAGCAGACTAACGGTTTGAGGGGAGTGGTTAAGCGTTTTCCAACCCAAGCCGTCAAACCTACGTCATCAGAGAAGGAACGCCATTCCAGACCGGAAGTAACTTTTCAGACTTTGATTAAAGATTACGATGGCAAACAATTTTTTTCTGTGTATTAACTTGAACGGATTAACTTTTCACCACAAGACTAGTAATATGCGCTAACAAAGTAAATAGGGTCAATTTTGATTTGATACTCACATTGGCGCCCTTTGTTTAGTCACGAGGCGTTAAACGTCAGCGATAAGCGCGCGATAATCGTCCCGGTGTGCACAAGGCTTAAAGGTAAAGTTCACCCAAAAGTGAAAATTAGCCCATGATTTACTTACCCTCAAGTCATCCTAGATGTATATGATATTCTACTTTCAGACGAATACAATCGGAGTTACATTAAAAAATATCCTGGCTCTTCCAAGCTTTATAATGGCAGTGAATGGCTGTATATTTTTTGAAGTCCATCAAAGTGCATCCATCCATGAAAAAAGTGCCCCACGCGTCTCCGGGGGTTAAAAAAGGCCTTCTGAAGCAAAGCAATGCGTTCATGTAAGAAAAAACTTTATCAACTAAAATAACTAGCTTCTAGCTTCCTTTCTGTCTTTGATGGGGAATCAGGAAAAGCTTTGTAAAACACATCTGTTTTATTGCAATGAAAATTACTTGAACGCATGTCATAATTATAATTTGCAAACTCCTAAGTAGGAACTTTGGAGGACTTAAAGGCTGTATTGATTGGGTCTGCAGAAAGGGAAAAATCATTTCAAAGGCAGAGAAAGTTATTACATTTTGATAAAAGATAATGAAACCCATCTTTTTTTCCTCTTTCGAAATAAATGTGCACTGATGAATCATGCACAATAAGACCAGGAGAGTTTCAATTTCATGTCATTTTTAGATACCTCCTACATCCTATAAATATTAAAAAATATTTCAGAGAAAAAAAACAAAAACCATGTCTAAATGTCTGAACACCACAGATTGAGTTCAAATACACCAAAATGATTTTAAATAGTAAAATTATTTTGGTCAAACTCTTAATGAAGTGTAAATCCATTAATGAGATCTCATGCATGTGTTGCCTTGGGGAATCTTTTAAAAAGCGCACTAGGATCCTTCATTTCCCTGCTGTAGTTTCTGTAGAGCTCACTGTGTGTTTCACAGACTGAAGCAGAAGGAAAACTCACCTGTTTACCAAAGGTGGAGAGGAAGATTGGTCCCATGTCTCATACTTTATTAAGTTTTCACGTCCTTGGCAATGAACGGAGGTCAGCGGATGCTGGAGCTGGATTGACAGCATGGCTCTGGAGAAAACATGGTAACAGGAAATGGTGAATGTAGTGAGGTGGAAACCACATAAACACTCACACAAACGTCTCCCACACAGCCTGTGGGATAACCAGACAAAGCTGTCTGACTAACCTAAATTGATGTGCTCCTCTCTTCGGGGCGTCCTGTCAGTCTGGCCTACATGTTCACGCGTTCACTAGATGAGTTTCAGGAAAAAGTGCAACATCTTCAAACTCCTGTAAGCGCAGAGGAACTGATTTCACCCCATAACAAAGCTCTGTTACTGAAGCAGTATCTCTGAATGGAGTGAGCTGCCTACTTAGTATTATAAAGCATCATAAGATGACACAAAGGCTTCAACATTATGTTGCCTTATGTTGGTGGAAGAATATAATTATATATATATACACACTGCCCGGCCAAAATAAGTGGCTGTTTGGATTTAAACAGGCAAATGCTTAAGAGTCAATGATTGGAGCATTATTGCAGTTATTATTAGTTTCTAGCATGTTATATGTTTGGCAACAGTTCTTCTAACTCTGATTGATGGAGTGTGTAGCTTTTCATCTCTTAAACAACCATGTAGGAAGACACAACATGATCATATTCCAGGATGACAATGTCCAGATTCCTCAGGCTCAGATTGTGAAAGAATGGTTGTGAGGAGCATGAATCGTCTCCTCTGAGTCCAGATCTTAAACTCACTGAAAGTCTTTGGGATGTGCTGGAGGAGACTTTACAGAGCGCTGGACTCTTGCATTGTCAATACAAGATCTTGACCAAATATTGATGCTCCTCTTGATGGAAATAACATCACAACATTTATTTGTTTATCAAAAGGTGCACATTTACCAGCCGAAAACACATGAAAAGTTTACGGAGCTAAATACTGTCACAACATTGAACATATGTATTACCAAGTCACAAGTAGGCCTAAGTCTATATCAATATAACATTGACTTTGTTTGGACGAAACAGCAACGGCAGAAAAGATGTTTTTAGCTTAGCTACATGCTAACATCCGACTACTGGAATCAATTGTTGAGTATTGCGCGCTTCTCGTTAGAAACGCTATTTGTGTGGCGCTTACAAAGAGCGTTCCAGATCAGGTACTATTGCAGACAGTAAACGGCAAGGCACAGAGCTAGTCAACAACGCCAACATAAGAAATACTGTGGCAAATTCACAATGAAGAAGTGCACACTAAAGAGCTAGCAGCACATTGTGCACTTTGTTTTTCTTTTCAGTTTTGTTGGGAATCAGGACTTTTTGCTGTGCCAACATAGACTGCGACTCTCGAACTTAACAAATCACTTGGGAGCCGCAAGACCCCGGCGTTCAGTGTTTGATGGCGTGATTCACTCATGCTGCAAATGTTTCTCATATAGACAGCAGGGAAAAGGCCTTGTGTTTCAGATGGCTAACTGAGTAAAGCTTGAACAGAAGCCAGTCGCTAAAGCTGAAGAGTAAGTTTGATTATTTAAGACCATCTCAATTCTGACACTAGTGGTGTTTGTTAACACAAGGATCTTTACTATATTCTCATATACAGCTTATTGAGGACTTGAAGACTTGAGCCATTAAGTTATTACCAACTAGCAACCACCCTTTTCTTAGCAAGGTTTAGCTGTTTAGCTTTAGAAATTAGGGCAAAAAGACGGCAAAAGGCATGTTGCTCATTCAAAAGTAGTCATGTATTTAAACAAAACTCTTTGCAACATATAGCAGCAAAAAACATTCATTGTAAAAAGATATTTTTTAAAGTTGTAAATAGAAACTTTGGAGTAGGTTTTACAAGAAAATTATATTTCAGTCTTTCTACTTTAAAATGTCATGTTTCATTCATTCAATGTGTTACTTCCCGTTTCTGTTTGTGAAATTTGCTACACCTTTTGATTTAAGCTAAACTGAAGTTAACTAAACTTAATTTACTGTGTTCATCCGACTGTCCAGTGTATTGCAACTGAACTGACAAAATTAAAGTCCCCCGTGGTGAAAATAAAGTGTTTGATGTTGTTTATATTGCTATGTGGTGTTTTAATATGCAGTTGTACACGGTTTGTCTTAAAGTCAACAGCATTGCTGAGTATATTCTCCTTAAAACTGCAGTGAACCAAAGATTGAAATCGCTGGTGTTTCTGACGTCACAAACTAACCAATCAGATCAACGTGTGATCGTCAACGAGTGGATCTCTGAGCTGAGTGAGTGAGTGGAGGCGGGGCTCATTTGCATATTCATAGAATCACGTATACTAAATGAGGGAAGGGTGTAGAGCTACATTCAATTATTTTAAGGCATGAAGAATTATTTTTCAAGGAAAAAGCGTTTAAATGTGTCATTTTGGTGATCAAAGATGAGTTTTAAGGGACTACAGGGGGACTTTAAAAAAAAGTTATCTTTTAGGAAGAAAGCAGAACTTGAAAAAGCTCATACAAAAACTAAACACATGATCTTTTTTTTTAGTAATCCTGTATTATTATTATAATTTTTTTGTAGACGCCTAATTTTACACTGGGATCTTAAAAGCATGAAATTGACACCGGAAAAGAGACAGACAGAGAGAGTGAAGTTTAATAAATCTGCGCTTGATCTCTACAAGAAACGTCGTCTTGGTCTTAATTTAGAATCTGCCCTCAGATCGCTAGATATCCTGAAATCCGTCTCATTAATGAACATGTGGGTGGAAAACCTTAGATCTGCTCCCTACTCTGCTCCAATTACTCCTGTGTGGTTTTCAGCTCCCCAAAAAAATCCAGAGTTACCATAAAACAGCATGAAACAACAAGTTGCAGTGTGTCGTTGAATCTCTCGCTAATAGCTTTCATTGTGATACAGGCCTATTAGATTCCACTTTTAGCCAAATGATCAATAGTTTCAACTCAACCTCCTGAACGGATAACAAGCCAATCAGATTGTGAAATCCATCTCCACTGTCGCAACAACGAGTCGCTCTCCTTAGTGATGACTGATGACTATCAGAGGAAGTAATCTGAAGAAAATCAAACGTAATTAAGTCTGGGCATTCGATCGATTTGGGAAATGATCCGCTCTACTCTAGCCAATCGTATACCTCTAGGAAAATGTGACTCTTACAGAAAATAGGAAACGGATCCTGGGAGACTTAAAGAAATATAACTTAAATATAACGAAGAGGTTTCCGAAAGTCTTTCTGCAGTCTTAAGCTTATGACAGGTCCTTGTCAAAGGTGATAAAATTATTCCAGTGAGCTAATTAAAAGAAAAGGGAAGAGTTTTCCAATCCTCAGGCACCGATGGGGATCCAGGCACTTGCACCGGCTCTCAGATCAGAAGTGTGCGTGTGTGTGTGTGTGTGTGTGTGGCATTAGATTAGACTTAGAGCTGTTCATATATTCTTATTCAGTCCTCATGTTAAAGTTAAAAAAAATTTTGTGGCTCTACCACCGAAAAAAAAAAAAAAAAAAAGTAACAACACTAAGGTTTGGGGTTGGTAATATTTTTTAAAAAGTCTCTTCTCCTCACCAAGGCTGTATTTATTTAAGATATTATTACAATTTAAAATAACTGTTTTGTATTGCAGTATATTACTAATAAATGTAATTTATTTCTGTGATCAAAGCTGGATTTTCAGCATCATTACTCCAGTCTTCAGTGTCACATGATCCTTCAGGAATCAGTCTAATATGATGATTTGATGCTCAAGAAACATTTATGATTATTATCAATGTTGAAAACAGTTGTGATGTTGCATATTTTTTGTGGAAATTGTGATCATTTTTTTTCTTCTCATCAGAATTAATTGATGAATAGAAAGTTCCAAATAACAACATTTATTTAATAAATGTTAAATATTTAATAAATATTTATTTATTTAAGTCTTTTTTTAAACATGATAAATGTCTTTAGAGTCAATTCTGATCAATTTAATGCACCCATGCTGAATACAATTTTTTATATCTTAAAAAAATAAAAAATAAAAACTTTTATACAATAGTACAAAATAAAATATCTAAAATATTAAAAATTTCAAAAAAAAACAAATAACTAAAGACTGACTCTAGCAGTCCAATTTGTAAATGAGTTTTCAACGAATCGATTAAACGCTTCACAAGGTCTGAAAAATGTGTGCACAAATTGGACTGAATCAGAATCTACACCGACACACACACACACACACACACATACATACACACAACAGTTCTCGAATCTGATTGGCTGAGAGCCTTTTCCAGCCGTGAGATATTCCCCCAGTATCAGCACTTGAACCATTTCACCGTTTATATCACTCCGCTTTAGTGACCGTCACAGCGGACGAGCAAATACACTCTATTTTTTACAAAAACTACTGTTGTTGTGTCACGAAATGTAGTTGTAAAAGATTTTCATAATATTCAGATGTTTTTTTGTCTGTAATTTCAGCATCTGCATGCATACTGAACAGACACACCTTGACCATGCTGAGTTATTGAAATGTATAGAAAAGTATAGGAAAGGATCGAACTGTGCACTAATGCTGGGTTGTTTTAACCCAGTTTTGGGTCAAATATGGACAAACTCAAATATTGGGTTAAAAATGCAATTTCAAAATGGAACCCAATGGCGGTTGGGTTTGTCCGTATTTAACCCAAAATTGGGTTAAAACAACCCAGCATTTTTTAGAGTGTGTGGGCTTCTGTTTAAGAAGTCATAACCTCGTCCAAATGGAACCAAACGTGAAACGGCAAGCGCAACCTTGCCAAAGCAATGCGGCTTTCCTGTCAAGCACAGATCCACTGCTCATGTGTGCGAAGGTCAGGTTACTCCTTTAACCAGCATAAGTGGAAGCCGACCCTGGCAGCTATGAGCTTATTCATAACGCACAAGCCATCGCATGAATAGATGTGTGGGAGATAATTCACATCTCGCTCAAAGGTCACTCTCTGCCTGCAAAATGCCTTTCAATTTCCCAGCAAATGTCAGCGTGCTGAGCAGCTCCTAAAAAGTTTGGCTTTTCATTCAAACCGCAGCGTAATAGCTCGTGTCCTTTTCATTCAGTTTTCAGAAGATCCTCAAATCACTCCGTTTATTTCCTGAATGAGCGGCTACAGCTTTTTGCTCCCAGTGTCGTCTTAACTATAGCTATTTTGGATCATGATTCTCTGTCAAAACCTCACAAACTTCTGCCGGTGACTTCCCTGTTGTCTGAATTACATAATATTTGTGCTGAGGAGAGAGGTTCCCCTGATGGCTCTTGCAGTAATTCTGCTTATATAAAAGCCAAACCGTGAAATGTGCTTTCTTTGCTATCGTTGCTAATTCCTCTGCCACATGATTAGTTGCTAAAACGAGCGTAATTGCTCCGATAATGAGCACGGTTCCATTGAAAATGGTGCACAAATGTCAAAGATGGCACATAATCTCCCATTAGCCGACAGAGTTCTGGATTCTTCATGATGCCTGTGACGAGACTCTGGCTGCTCACTTATTTCAATAAATTACCCATGGAATATTATAGGACTGTGGTTGTTTTCACATTAACAACTCTACGACTCCGACCTCAGGCGATCAGATATTTCAATCTGATGAAGAAAAGTGAAGAGGATCATGCAGAAGATCATTTTTGTTTGACTGGCACATCTTTGGTTTTATATACTCTACTTACAAAAAAGAAAAAAAAGGAAAACTTTGTTACTTCAGGCCCATTAAGTAATATGAACAGATACATGTATTAGTAAATGTTACTAATAAATGTAAAAGTGTTACTGATCAATGCAACTAGTTCCACCAAAAAAACATAATTAAATAACATAAATAAAGTTAAATAATTAATAAGCCAGTGCAAGCATGAAAAACGAAAATGCACATAAAAATGAACAGATAAAATGAATAAATACATGCATGCATAAATATATAAACAAATGCACATAAAAATAAACAAAATGCATATAATGAATAAATGCATAACGAAATACATAAATAAAAATAGAAATGCACGTAAAAATAAACAGATGCACATAAAATAAATAAAAAATGCATATACAGTGCAATGCATAAGTTTAGACACCCATGCTAAAGTTGACTAAAAAGAGGAATACAAAATCATATTTTGGAAATTGAACGTAATGCCTTAATTTAAAAAATTAGGAAAAATCCAACCTTTAAGGACACCAATTTTCTTTGTGAATGAATAATGTATCGTAAATAAATAAATGTTCTTCCTTAAAATACATGGTGCATAAGTTAGTACACCCCTATGTTAAATTCCCATAGAGGCAGGCAGATTTTTATTTTTAAGTATTTTTTTTAAAAATTTTTAGGATACTATGCATCCTGATAAAGTTCCCTTGGCCTTTGGAATTAAAATAGCCCCACATCATCACATAGCCTTCACCATACCTAGAGATTGGCATGGGGTACTTTCCATAAGATCATCTCTCAATGCAAATCAAACTAGCTATTAGGCTAACTGAAATAAAACCATGCCAATCTCTAGGTATGGTGAGGGCTATGTGATGATGTGGGGCTATTTTAATTCCAAAGGCCAAGGGAACTTTATCAGGATGCATAGTATCCTAAAAAAAATTGTAAAAAAATACTTAAAAATAAAAATCTGCTTGCCTCTATGGAAATTTAACATAGGGGTGTACTAACTTATGCACCATGTATTTTAAGGAAGAACATTTATTTATTTACGATACATTATTCATTCACAAAGAAAATTGGTGTCCTTAAAGGTTGGATTTTTCCAAATTTTTTAAATTAAGGCATTACGTTCAATTTCCAAAATATGATTTTTTATTCCTCTTTTTAGTCAACTTTAGCATGGGTGTATTCACTTATGCATTGCACTGTACATGCATAAATAAATGCAAGAAACGCACATAAAAATAAACAGATGCACATAAATTAATATGAATATATGCATAAATGCAAACAATTCATAAATAAAAATAAAACATAAAATAAACAGATGCATATAAAATAAACAAATAAATCAAATGCATATAAAATAAACATTATAATATAATATAATATAATATAGAATGTCACCATATGCAGGGTATTTTCAATTTTTTCGTAAAAGTTTTTTTTTTTCCCCCATTCTGAGGATCCATAATTTTCAGCCAAACAGTCATTGAAGCCAATTAGATTAATGGACAAGATAAACGCACAGTAAACAACTAAAAATAAATGCATGTTTCCACTGGGTGAAAAACACAATGTTCTTTAAATGAAAGGACAATGCTGAATCATTCATTTATTTTTTACCAATAATAAACAGCCATGTTTACTTATTCGTACATTTTTACTAAAACATTTTAATGGAAAATTGTTAATGTTTTTGAGTGATGATGGGAAAGAATCAGTGAATCAATTATTTGAAATGAACAAATGATTAGTGCAACTAAGATGCTGTCACAGATATATTATGATTATTCAAATCATTCGGCCCTTGATATTAAAATAAAACATAGTTATTGAATACAGTCTCTTCAGTAACTATGGTATTTTGATGGAAACTATAGTAATAATGATGTATTTTTGTATCATTATTAAGATCTGCACAAGAGTTTATTATATCTGTGGGTCACATTTTTGATGTCCATTGAGGAAACACAAAGATATGCTAACTTGATGCAAAAAGCAGCACTGAACCTTTGAGTTGGACTCTGAAAAGCCATTTACTGAGTCTACGGGCGTCGTGAATGCGGACCTGAGGAGGTCGGGGCCGGGTCTGTATTGTGCACCTGGGAAAGGCATTATTAAGCTGTCACGACAGGGGCCCGCGTGGCATTTAGTGAGCAAAGGTCTTGCTGAGCCCATATTATCTGTAAAACAGAGCGAGAGAAAGTTTGTGATAGAGAGAAATGCTATTAAAGACTTGGTACCAAACAGAAATGACATGTAATCCTAACCTTTAAGACTCTCTTTGGCCCATGGGTTACATTTCTAATCACATTTATTCTCCAGAAAGCATCCTTATCCTCTACAATTCCCCTCTCTCCAATCTTTTCTACAAGACATCAGGCTTGAAACATTATTATGCATTTTTTACGAGGAGCCAAATTTCCTTACTGGTTACCCTTTAAATCCTTTTCCTCAGAGAGCCGGTTCTGGAGTTCAGAGGAATGTTAAACGGGTCGATCTTTGTCCTCCTGAAGGAAGATACAGAACATAAACCAACACTGTAACAGCTTTTAATGTGCATTGCTTTGTTTTCAGACAAAGAAATATTACTTAGGCTAATTAATGTTCTCATTGCATGTTACTGTGTCATCCCACTTTTGAGATACAGAAGCAGATTTATGCTCATATATAACACTATCTTTAAAAGCTTTGATAAATAAATGGTCTATGTGATGTATTGATTGTGTTTTAATAAAGCATTTGCTTATTACAAAAATGACAACTAGCAGACATTAAAATAAAATTCTCTGAAATAAAATGTGTATGTGTATAGTTATGAAACAACAATTTCAATAGCACATTAAATGGCTATTTTTCTACATAAAAAAAGTTACACAATACGTTGTGTGCTGCCATTTTTTTCAATTAATAATATATACATACATATTTATATATTAAGTGTAAAAATATTATGTTATATATATATATATATTTATATACACACATTTGTTTTTTATATTATATATATATGTGTGTGTGTGTGTGTGTGTGTGTCTGTATATATATATATATATATAATATTTTTTATATTTAATTATATTTACAATTAAATATTTTTTAATTGTAATGATTTATTTTGTGTGTATATATATATATATATATAATATTTTTTATAATTTATTATATTTAATTATATTTACAATGAAATATTTTTTATTTAATTTTAATGATTTATTTTGTGTGTGTATGTATGTATGTAGGCCTATGTATTGTATGTATGTATGCATGTATGTATGTATGTATGTATATATATATATATATATATATATATATATATATATTTGTATCCATTATTTTGTCTTAATTGGTCTCTTTATTATAAATAAATAAATAAATAAATAAATAATCCAGACACATGAGATCTTACAGGAGACACACGCAGTTGTGCCGGATGAACACAAACGCCTGATGTTGTTGTGGTTTTTGGCAAATCTGTGAGTAAAACCAGTCCCCCATCTGTCACTACTGTTTCACACGCTCTCGCTGCGGTTCGTCTTTCTGTCGTAAACAGCCAGAGATGTAACCAAAGAAAGTTTAGCACATCTTCAATCTCCCATGAAATCCCATGACGATTAGGAAATTAGAAATGAGTCGTGTTCCCCTGCAAAAACACAATGTTCTTAACAGAAGATCACTTTAGAATTGAATGCAAAGGATATTAATGACAACAACCAGAAATGGGGACGGAGCACATGCTTCAGAAACGGTGCGTTTACTGTATGAGAGACGTTTGAATCCAGCCTGAATTTCCTGTCGCCTTTCTAATGTCTCCAAACAGGAGCAAAAGCAACAATTAATGTCGTTACCAAACTAAACATCCAGCCAGAAAGCTACTGTAAGTATTTAAATGCTACACACGAGGCACTAAAGATGTAATTAAGAATATTTATGTGGTGAGTTTGCAGTAAAACAAACACATCATGTGCAATAGCAGCAAAACTGATGTCATTATCACAGCGTCAAACATCTGTTGTAGATATCAGAGCTGAGTTTAGGACAACATGCGAGCAGGGAAGCCGTCAGTAAATCGCTCAGGACTCTTTTGATAGTGTGCATCCGAGAGAGACGGAGAGAGAGAGAGAGACGGAGGAAGTCCTCAGCTCTCCATATGAGCTGTCTTCCAACAATACCATCAGTTCCCGCTACATGCCTGTTTCCATGGAAACCCCTCAGATATAGCAGGTGAAGATCAGGAAAGGGAAATATCATGAGTTAAGAGAGGACTAGGTGTAGTGGTTGCCAAAGTGTTGTTATGCAGTTGCTAGGGTGTCCTGGGTGGTTTCTAGGGTGTTGCCAAGCAGGGTGACCCAAGTTAATAGAGAAATTCCAATAATTTAATAATAAAGGTAAATCTCATACCATGGTCTTTGGTACAAAGTGTATGTTTAAATTAAAATCTAACAATAATGTGTAACGAAGGCACATTCTTGCATAGAGTAGATCCAATTAAATATTTGGGCTTAAAGGGATAGTTCACCCAAAAATGAAAATTCTGTCATCATTTACTCACCCTCAAGTTGTTTCAAACCTGTAAGAATTTCTTTTTTCTGCTGAACACAAAAGAAGATATTTTGAAAAATGTCTGTAACCAAACAGTTGATGAGCCCCATTGACATCCATAGTATTTTTTTTCCTACTATGGAAGTCAATGGGGTCCATCATTTCATTTTTCAAAATATCTTCTTTTGTGTTCAGCAGAAAAAAAGAAATTCTTACAGGTTTGAAACAACTTGAGGGTGAGTAAATGATGACAGAATTTTTATTTTTGGGTGAACTATCCCTTTAAGGCTGCCGAACTTACTTTTAAACCTCACATTGACTATATACTTCGTACGATTCAGTTTGGAACCAGTGTATTGTACTGATCTGAAAAAAGTTTTACATGTAATGTTCGGAAAAAAAAACTTGCTTTGCAACTCATATTACCATTTTTGATTATGCAGATGTAGTTTATCAAAGTGCGTCGATAACTAATCTTTTGCTTCTTACTTCAGCTTATTGTTATTGGATGTGTTGATACACACCGTTGTATAATGTATGATTTACTCCAATGGTCTCCACTCAATATTAGAAGGCATCTTCACTCGTTGCAATGCATTTTCAAATGTGTACATTTTAATTACCCTAATAATTTGCATCAGTATATCATATTCTTCATCAAATCAATTAAGACATTCCTCACAATAATTATTTTCTTATTCCTTTAGAAAGTTGGGAAGAACGCATTTAGGTAGAGGGCTCCTGTAGATTGTAACAATCTACCTTTAAATGTACGATTTTTGAATTTTATATGTTTAAAATGGTTTGCTTCTTTATTTTGAAACTTTGAAACGTTGTAATTGCTTCAGATGATATATCTAAGTTTATATTTATTATTGCTATAGGCAAATAGTAATATTTTATGTGTCAATACTTTGTAGTGGTGTGTTTTTTGTTTTGAATGAGGTGATTTTAGTATTTTATTTGCCAATGAGAATTTTTTTTCTTTCTGAAAATGAAACAAAATGTGGCTATAGGATGCTTGCCTTCATAACAATTCTTGTTATTGTTTTCCTGTAATGAATCATAACAGTCCTGCTATCATCTCATTATCAAATCAACAAGGGTTATTCATCGGGCTGTGTGTTCAGAGAACATGTAGGGCAGATATTTGTCATGGAAATCTGACCTACATCTAAATATCTCAGTCCCACCCCTGGGACGACATCATCATCATCATCATCATCATCATCACACGCTGAAGAACAAACACGAGTGAGACGGCAGGAATATAAACGCACTTTAAAGAGACGTCATTGTGACTGTAAAATGACTAATGCCAGATCCACAAGGCCTCAGAGTGGGTGTTTGGCGGATGCTAACGGTTTAACAGTCACTATATCAGCTAAAACTCTCGCTTTCTCTCCTTATGTCTGATTTGGGCACTGACCGGTCCAGATGGACATGCATGGATCTGTGTTGGAAGCAACGGTCAGCGTGGCCTGTCGGGATGATCTTGGTCTCTTGATCCAGAACAAGCTGCCACGAGCATTTTCCCCGTTCTTTATCTTCAAAGCTTCACAGCTATATGGTTTCAGCTCTTTGTTGGACTGATCTGGAAGCAGGTAGTTTGGAAGTGCAGTGCAGAAGTATTCCCCCAAACTTACGGATCCGCTTTACTCTGGGTCTCTGCCAGCTGATAGCAGCGAGGTTGCTATGGAAACAGACAGGACTTATCATGGAGGAGGGGATGCGTTTTATCACCAAGTGTAAGGCTGGAAAGTCCAAATATATTTACTGCAAAGCCTTATGTGTTTTAATTCAGCAGAAACGGAGAAGTAAGATTTCCTCTGAAATGCCCTCTATATCTGAGTAACCTCACCAAACACCTCAAGAACATGTTCAGATCACATTTCACCCCGAAATCAGAATTATGTTGTACATAAAAGATAAAGTCTGTTTTTAAAGACCATTAGGGTGACATTAAAGCACTTTTCCATATTCTTGTCACTGTAATTGAGTGACAGATATTATATATTTATATACACACACACACACACACATATATATAACATATATATATATATACACACACACACACAGTAACAATACATTTAATACTAGAAATAATATAATACAAATGTATATAATTCCAATAAAATATATTTCAGTGATACAAATCACAGAATAATAGCAATTACTGGACTTTTTTTTATAATCCTAATCCTTTTTTTTTTCTTCTTTTTTTAATATTTTATATATAAAATGCATGTAATTACAGTAATTACACACACACACAGAGAGAGAGAGAGAGAGAGAGAGAGAGACACAGAGACACAGACACAAACACGCACACACACACACACACACACAGAGAGAGAGAGAGAGAGAGAGACAGACAGACAGTATAATAATATAAATGCGTATCATTTCAATAAATATATATATATTTTAAAAGTGATACATATCAAATCACAAACTTTTATACACATTTTTTAAACTCTCTTGAAAGCAAAAAAGGTCCTAAATCATCATAAAAATGGTAAAAAAATATATATTCTTTTCTCTTTTACTTTTTGGGGTTAAATGTGACCCGAAGTTCACCCATTCATGACTTGTTTTTCCAAAATTCACTCCTGTCCAATTTCGTGTATTGCCGCTAAATTAATGAGTTTTGACGACTGTTCAAGATCAGCTTGTTCTAAACTCTCTCTAACCCCTGTAAAACATGTCCTATAATTGTTTAAGTGCTCTGTTTAAGGTTTTCTCTTCCTAAACATACTTGAATGTTTGTTTGCTGATAACATCAATGTGTGTGTGCGCATTTGCAAATGACTAAAAGGCACCGAGCCCAGTTATTAAGAATGAAAATACGAAAAATACTTTTTACGACATGAAGAATGAAGCTTGCACAGCTGGTTCAGATTTCCACTGTGCTTTGAACCACTTTCTGTTTCTCTCTCTCTTCCCTTTAGGATCCCTGGTAATTTGAGCATAATAAGTAATCGGGATTTATGCCAGGATGGAGAGATGCTGTACGATCCCACTCTCTCACTTTCCTGCTCTTCCAAAAGAGTTCAGATAGAGAAGGACTGCTAAAATAATGAACGTTTCTCCATGTGGTTATGAGAGATGTGAGACAGACAGAGAGAGAGAGAGAGAGAGAGAGAGAGAGAGAGAGAGAGAAAGACATGCTGTCTGTCTGGTTACCAGTGGTTCTGTACTGGTTTTGCTTCCACTGAAGGTCTAATTTCTCACTGAGTTGCTTTAGATTTTATCACCTGCATAAAAAGTAAATAAGAACTTATTAAGGACTTCATAAAATCCAAAATTTTGAGAACAATCAATTTAACAACGAATGATAGTGAAAGAACGAGAGAAGCTGAAAGAAACAGAAACTAAAAAGGGGGGGGGGGGCATACGGCACAATAAAAGGATTAATCGGAGTCAAACGAATGAATAATAGATGATTTCCTCAAAGTTAAGCGGAATCATTTTAACATTTGTAAGATAAAAATCAGCTCAGAATTCAATTCCTCAGATGTTATCCGTCATGTGTTGTTTGATACCGACTGTGAACTCACTGTTACTTGAATCAAAGCATGATTTGTTCTCTTTAAAGGAACAGATCAAAAATGAAACATTTGTCAACGTTTATACTCACCCTCGTGTCGTTCCAAATCCCATTTGAGTTTCTTTCATCTGTAAAACACAAAAGGAGATGTTAAGCTAGCAGTAATGTCAAACCTGGTATAGCATAATTTTTTATCACAAAATGTAATGATATTTTAGAAGATTTTCAGGTAAATAACAGCTTAAACTTGTGTCTGTTCCTCACACAAATCTATTGCACGACTACAGAAGATTTGAAATATACTAGGACTATACCTTTATGACAGTTTTATTTGCATTTTTGGGGGAATATGTTTTTTTCCACAGAACCACCATTTTCTGGTTCCATAAACAACCTTTTTAGTAAACAGCTCTTAAAAGAGCCATTTTTTATAATAATAATAATCTAAAGAACCATTTGTGCGATGGAAAGGTTTCACGGATATTAAAGGTTTTTAATGGAGCGACTGATGTCAATAAATATATTTTGAAGAGTGAAGTACATTTTCACTGAAGAAAGAAAGTCATATGGTTCTGAACAACATGAGTTGAACTATTCCTTTAAATGTTCTTCTTGGTCTAAGATCTCCTGTAAGTTTTCTCTTAATGCTACAGTGTGCCACCAGTAAAATAATAAGAGAAAAGGTGTTGTCTGTTAAATGTCAGTCGCACTGCTTGAGCATCACCTTTCGGATTATTTCAGGGTTAATTGACGCCTGAATTTCCATTGAATTTCCATTTCCTCGAACTCTGACAGCTTTACAAGAAGTCCCCTTGGTCAGTGCTATATGAGCTAGCACAGTGTCTGTGCTGCTGTTACATCACGCCAGGAATTACTGATCAAGGCAGAATGACTCATGAAACGTGCCGGTCAGGACCAGATTTTCTTCCCTGAGTGGGGAATTTCTCTAGCCTGATCCTACAGACTCTCGTACATTTCATTTGTACAGAGAGTCTGGCCACTCTCCATTGACAAGCGTTAACTTCCTTGAAGGCAGGTACTCTGTTGAAGTTTAAAACTATAGGATCTGCCCAGAGCCACTCTGGATCTGCCATAACCAATCGCTGACGTTTGGTTGTGACGTAACCCTACAACTCAAACTAGCGCACGACCTAGTCATCGTTTTCAGCCACTCCCTCTGTTGGCTGATTGGGCCGGTAAAAAATCCACAAATATACCACAAACCCAGATGGAGTACTGAAGGAAAATAAAAATTGAGCGGAAGTACGTAGGAGGGCGGAGCCAGGCTAGAACTTCTCCCAGGGTGATGCTAAAATTTTGGTGAAGCAGGAATGCTTAAAAGTGGTTTTAAAACACATTAAATAGTCAGTTAGCACTTCCATCTAAAACAACCCAGGTTCCTTGCTTAAAAGCCCACTGAAGTGCCTTGAAACGTGCAACATTTTTCAATGTGTATACTTAATTATACCTTCTAAATGTCTAAATGTCATTGTTCTGGAGCACACTATACAGTATGTAACCCTTTTCTTAACCCAGGGGTTAATTTTAACGTTTCCCAAATAAGATAAAAACCTGGATTCCCGGCAGTTGAATGGTGAATTTGGCCGGTATTTTTTTCTTTAAATGAAAAATAAGGTAAAGTATCTTTTTCCCTATACCAATTACACAAAATTTAAACTAAACAATTCTTATTTATAGTTTCCTAGAAATCAGTACCTTGTTAAATGAATTAACTTTCCAAACTCCAAAGAAATACCAGAATATAAATGTTAAGGGAAAAAGAAAATAACAAATATTTATTTATTTAACATTCATGTAATAATCCCCTTTAAAAGGAAAAACAAAACAAGGAACCACATTTTTATATGAAGACAGATAAACACTTATACCCAATGGTATGTAAATTACTTTTTCTTTTGTAAATAAAATGTATAAATCACCTGTTCAGTCTCAGAACTATTCCTTGTCTCTCTAATGTTTGTTTTTACACTTGCATTTTTACCTTTTTCCTTTTCTACTTTAAAACACTGTCCTCAATCAGCATACAAGTTGACAAATTCAAAACCCTGTTAGATATAGGCTAAACACTTTTCTCCTGAAACATGTAGAGCAATAAGGAAAACAAAACAATATTTCTTTCAAAACAATTAAACACTTAAAAAAAAAAACACGATTCACAACATAAGATTTTTTCCTTTCAGTATGCAAATTAGTTATGAGTCAGTGACGCAGTCAAATATACGGTCGTTCGTTATCGTTGGGGCCCAGTTCGTTGGTGCACATTCACAGCTGATGAATTCAATGTACTCCCAATGTAGGCTACGTCCATCCGACGAAAGAAGCAATGGGGAAGTCACTTACGATACGAACAGTTTCACACGAGCATTCCCGACACGCGATGAATCCAGTTGATCCACGTCCCACGACGACGAACCATACAATCTTTCCAGTCCTGGAAGAATTCTGAAGTCCACCACGAACGTCCAATAACTTCGACACAGTTATTGACCATGAATTTGAATGTTACTAGCTGTTAAACCCTCATCACGCATGTCTTGACGCAGCACCATAACTCAAAGATCACAAAGAAGATAACAGAAATAAAAAAACCACTTCAAATACACAAATATATATAATATTCAAATATTCAAATATACAAAAAATTTCTAACCCTCCCAAATCAAAAATTTCAAGTGACCGATAACATCTAAATTTTTCAATTGGCCCAAGTGAAATTCTGTAAATTTCAATTGGCCCAAGTGAAAATCTGTACATTTAATTTTATAATTTACAGAATTTCACTTGGGTCAATTGAAAAATGTAGATGTTATCGGTCACTTGAAATTTTTGATTTGGGAGGGTTAGAATTTTTTTACAGTGTAGCAAAAACAAAATAAACCACACGCAAGACTGAATTTACCACCGGGCCGATTGGGCCGGTGCACTGGGGTCTCTGACCTCTAGGGGGCCTCCAAGACCCCACTAACTGTGTGACCTCATCATTTTTTCGTTTTTTTCTTTCTTTTTTCTTTATTTATTAAATTAAAATAAAATTAATTAATGAGTGAGTGTGTTTGTGTGTATGCGTGTTAACAATAATTTATTTGCACACAAAAAAGTATCATGATCAGATCAGTTTTTTGGCTGTCCTGAGGCTTCCTACACCGTAAACTAAACACAGTAACGAACGATGACGTCGATTTTACCATATCAATCCGAACGTGAGTCCAATAATGAAACACTGGAAGAACTAGTTATTCAACCCGAACCTCCATCGCAAGGACGACTTGAGCAGGACGTTTCTCAGTGATACACTACTCAGTTTGAGGTACATTATGAGATGTTACAACTGTAATTCCTCACCATCAGCATTAACAAGTGCATGTATATCAAACAAACCGATTATTTTACTTGTACTTATTTATTTACAGAGTATTTTTCTAATTTATTGCGGTGAACATGTGGGAACTGTATCAACAGTGCATACATTAGCCGAGCTCTAGCGTGAATGACTGATGTAACATAAACGTTGGTAAAACAAATCTTGCTCCATGCTTAATCTTTCCTCAAAGTTTTGAGAACGACAGACAATCTGCATTGATAGACACAGTTATAGGTAATAGTGGCCCACAAACTGATTAGCATAGGTATTTAAGTAAGACAGTGATAACGTGAGTTAGCCAGTTAGCAGGAGACCTACACAAAATAAAACTCAAAATAAGTATTTTGAACTCCATCTTCCAAGAGCAAGCGGTTTGCGAAGCCTGCATTGAACTTTGAGTTTTGAGAAGCAGTCGTCAGTGAAATAAAGGGAAAACAGTTTAGGATTACAGTGCTATGATATTGTGGTAAAGATTAACTTTAAGCACTGATTCTTCACATACTCATTTTTGGGCAGTGAAAATAAAACTGGCTTTACTGTCACATTGTAGAGCACAGCGTCTTCTCAACATGATGCTATCCAGCATCCACATTTGTACTGTATCAATAGTACTGTTTTATACTGTAAAAATAAGTCGCAGTAAGGGCATCATACTGTAAAATTAAATTGCAGTAAGGGTATCTTACTTTAAAATTAAATTGCAGTAAGGCCATCATACTGTAAAATTAAATTGCGGTAAGGGCATCATATCGTAAAACACATTTGCAGGTAAGCTACTGTAAAGGGGAACTTACAGTAACTTACTGGCAATAGTGCTGCCAGTAAGTTACTGCAAAAATACAATAAAATGTCTAACAGTGCATTTATAGATCTCCTTTTCTGTCACATATAACATTACAAGAAATGGAGTTGGAGAAAGTGGTTTTGTTTTAAAAAAAATAAAAACCCACAGCTTCCTTTTACTGTTTCTAAAAATTAAGATGCTGTGTTAGTTTGGGCCACGAGCCTACGAGGGGGGAGGGGGGCCTCCAAGATTTTGTGCCCAGGGGCTTTTCTAGCTTTTATTTTGTGATTATTTTAATTTCTTACTGTGTAAAGCACTTTTAATTGCCAACGTGTATGACGTGCTATATGAATAAAACTGCCTTGCCTAATGTTGTATCACAATAAAAAAATTAAAAAAATGGATGTAATTGATTGTGACAGTGAATAAAGAATATGCTGATGTACATGGACCCAAGTCACTTTTTTGGAATTTATTAAATTCAATAGCATTCATGTAAAATATAAATAATAAAATAGTACTGTTTTATACTGTAAAAATAAGTCGCAGTAAGGGCATAATACTGTAAAATGAAATTGCGGTATGGGCATCTTACTGTAAAATTAAATTGCAGTAAGGGCATCATACTGTAAAATTAAATTGCAGTAAGGGCATCATACTGTAAAATTAAATTGCGGTAAGGGCATCATATCATAAAACACACTTGCAGGTAAGCTACTGTAAAGGGGAACTTACAGTAAGTTACTGGCAATAGTGCTGCCAGTAAGTTACTGCAAAAATACGATAAAATGTCTAACAGTGCATTTATAGATCTCCTTTTCTGTCACAGTTAACATTACAAGAAATGGAGTTGGAGAAAGTGGGTTTTTTTTTTTAAATAAAGAAAAACCCACAGCTTCCTTTTACTGTTTCTAAAAATTAAGATGCTGTGTTAGTTTGGGCCACGAGCCTACGAGGAGGGAGGGGGGCCTCCAAGATTTTGTGCCCAGGGGCCTCTGCTTTCTAAATCCGTGCCAGTGTGTCACATGAGCAAAAAATCGGAATTGGGTTACATTTCACTTACAGTGTAAACGAGGCCTTAGAGCTGTTACACACTACATGAAAGGTAATTTTCTACATGAAAGGCCCAGGGGCCTCTGCTTTCTAAATCCGTGCCTGACCACACGTCGTTTCTCTACACTTTGGGCCTTATATTACACAGAATATATAAAGTCTCCAAAATGACGCACTTCTAACACAAGCAGTCAAATTACCGTCTTCTCATGCCATGTGCGATGCTCCTCCCCCTTCACGTAACTCACGTTATGATGCAAACTAATAATGCTCAACAATCACTGGCCAGTAATAGTACATTTACATTCAATGCTATCTCATTGGATATGAAACAAAAACATCACATTGAAATGATATTGAAATGTGAAAAAAAAAAAAAAATGAAAAGCACAAATTTCAATATTTTAAAATACTTCAAAACAAAAGGCATATTTATTTTAGGGGTCCCTACATATAGTTTTCAGTTTTGATTTCATGGGGACTTTAAGGGTACAATGGCTATAGCTCATAGATTGTTCCTCGTGGAATATTTACCTTTCTTCTGCTTCACAGAGTAAAAGAGCAGTTTCCTAAAATAAAAACAATCAAGAAAACAAAACCTAGTGAAACTCTTAAGAGACTTTGGTGTAGAGGTTCAGCGCTCGGGGCTGGTTACCTCAAAGTCGCTATTTGATCACAGCAAGAGGTGAACCATGAGCCACCTCTGTCGTGCCCTCGAGCAAAGCACTTAACTCTAGGTTGCTCCAGGCAAAGTGTCCCTGCAATGGAGATATTCATTCATCATCACGTCAATTTTTAGGTCAACCTGACAGGCTAATTCACCATGGGTAGTCTCAGGAACATCAAATGGTTGTTTACAAAGAAAAAAATAAAGCCTGTGGATAAAGTTGCTACGTAATGGTGCTGACACATTTACTCCCGTGAAATTTTGCAGATGAAATCAAAATAATCCGCACTGAAAAAATTCCTCACATTTTGCTCGTGTTCATGTTGGTCACACGAGAAAGAGACGTGTGTAAGTGGCACTTCATGCATCTCCATTCTACTGACAATCAACTTTTTATGCACACAAAAATTCACTATTGTGACTGCAGCTTAAGGCCTACAATTATTGTTGAATTTGTCAAGCACGGAAATTTGCATCCTTTGGTCTCAGTCCTTATTGAGAAAGCTGTTTTAAAAACATTTCTAAGCACATGGTTTCAAGATTCACATTTGAGGTATGTCATTTCCATTGTAGAACAAAATGTGAAGGTGTCTTCAAGTTATATTCAACAGAACTCATTTTACAGAAACTCATTTTGCCTCAAACAACTCTTCTAACTCTCTTCTAGTAATACAAACTGAACAAGTTCATTGCACAAATCTATTGCAACATCATGTGAATATTGTGGAAATGAATTCACACCCTATATGATTAGGGATAAATGCAGCTGATCTGAATCTTCTCAAAGAAAGTCATCTTTTGAAAATCTTAAACTGATAGTTTCTCACTTGTCAGCCCCAACAGGAAAACTTCAGATACATCAGCAGTGTTGCTTTGATCAAGTCCTCATTGGTTGCTTTGAATCATGGTCATGCCAAGCTGTCAGGATTGGTGACTCAGCCTGTACCCTATGAGGTCCCACAAGGCTATGTCTTTGGCCCGCTGTTAAATCGATCTATCTCCACCAAAGCTGTATCTCGTCACCCCTGCAACCCCAGTATCTCCTCACACCTTACCCCCGAGTTCAATCAAGGCCTCTCCTCAACCCCATGTCCCCCTCACCCCAGTCTCTCCACTCGAGCCTTGTAGTCCAGTCCAGCTGCGATCAGTGGCTATAACCACACAATTACCCAGTGAGGAGAACAATGAGCTGAAAATAACAGCAAGCGAGAGAACGTATTATCTGGCCTCTCTGACGTCAGGCTAGCCATGGCAACTAGCCTGCTTTGATGAACCATCACACAGACATCAAACATTCCCTTTATTAAGATCAAAGCTTCCATTCTCCCAGAATAGAATTATTTCTGTACGGCCAACCCGCAAGCGCTAGGAGACACGGATCTGCATGTAGCTCACACACGGGTCGTTTCATCACATGGATGGACATTCACAAGGAAACATGGGCAGAAATATAAAATTAAGACCAGGTGGTCTTAAAGATGGTGGATAATTCATCCAAGAAACTTAATTCATGCATAAAAAATACTGTGTTATGAGGAAATATGGAAATATGAGAAAGGCTTATAGGAAAGAAAAGTAAAATAATGCAAATAACATTTTTAATTGTTTCTTGTAGATAGCAATGAGATTAATAACTAGAGTAAATGGAGACATCTAATTAAGTTTCCAGAGAAAAAGACCCGAATCTCTCGTGTCTCATTTAGAGTTTGAAAAATCTCAATGTCTCAAATGTGCTAAGATTTGCCAAGATACAGTCTGCAATCAAAAGTATCTCAGTGTGAACATTTGAGGAATGAATGTCATTATGAACTCAAACATTCTCATTAAATGATCTGAGCAGCTCTATTTTATAGCTCTATACCAGGGTCAGATTATGAGGAGGTCGAGCCCTTGGCACAGACCTGTCTAAAAGCCCCCGGCGCTCCCATTTGTTGAGCGGGAGAACGGTGCAGCGCTTCAATTTCCTGTTGCATATGGGTTTAGTGGCGCTACAATTTCTCATTGTGTGGGATTTGCGGTTCGTCCTTACTCTATACTCGGGTCATTGACGAATAAGGTTTTTAAAAGTGTAAAAAAATAGAATGGAGATATAACTATATTTGAAACCATTTTTTTTTGTTTACCTAGGTGTTAACAATAAGATGTTGTGGTTTGTACAATCAATTAACACTGTTTTTTGTCATTTTTTACAAGATGGAAAAAAATGTCACCAAAAAAGTCATTCGGTTTAACCACTGATTTGAAAGTTAAAAACTGATTTGACATTGATATTGAGATAGTATATAGTGTGTACCACAGAAGAAATATTAAAACAAATTATCACTGATCTCATAAATGTAATCATTTATTGGACTACTCTAAACACTCCAACATATTCAAGTAAAACATTGCACAGGGAAAGGAGAAAAGGGGAAATGTAAAAAAAAGAGCCTTATCTGCTGTATATTTCTATTATTGTAGTTACTTTAGTTATTAAAAACAATATTATTCCATTTAAATATTTACTATATCGGTTTTACCGAATGACCTTTTGACACTTCAAAATCTTTAAAATACATTTATATGTAGTAAAATATAATTAAAACCTTTTGGATTCAGTAAAAGAGATCAAGTTGTACTACCTTACATACTTTGGATGTTATATATTTGTTTTTTTATTATTATTAAGGCCTTTGGACAAAAAAAATGACACGTCACGTCATTGTCCCACTCTTACTGGTTATCAGTTATTGTCAGTGTTGGGGCCTTGGGGGTTATTACATTTTTCAAGTAACTAGTAATGTAATGTATTACTCTTCCCATATATTGACTGACAACTCACCTGTCCCATGATGAGAGAAATCAGTAAATAAATGGCTATTGTAGTTCTAAATGTGAGCATGCGTTTACTCATCTCACTTGCACAAAAACAGATTCAGTGTTCCTCAAAATGGATAAAAACAGCGAAATACAAACTCAGAATATTACGCAAACCTGCAATAAATAAATATGTTAAATAACACAAATATACTTTATGTATTTAATCTCACTTTAACCAATGTCTGCTGACCTTCGATGATCCAATTCAATCATACTAATAAGCAAAAATGACTTTAGATAAACATCACATTTGTGTTTCGTTTTTCTCAGTTTTTAGTGCTGAAGAAAGAGTGTTAAACTTTCTTCTCCTGCGATCCATGATGGCAGCACAGCTTAAAGGTTTGTTTGAGCTCTACTGAACAGGCAGGATTTTGCATTTCCTTCTGCCTGAGGCTTATTTATTTCACTTTTACATTTGACAAAAATAGAACTTTTGTTTTTTGTTATTAAGAAACAAACAATCAAGCCCAGCCCAGGTGAGAAATAGTGATGCAAAAGTAACGTAACACAAAGTAACTAAACAACGCAATACGTTACTTTTTAGGGAGTAACGCAATATTGTAATGCACTACTTTTAAAAGTAACTTTCCCCAACACTGATTATAGTTTCATTTGTGTCCACTTTAGTTAATTTTAAGATAAACTCCTGAGAAAAACTGAGCTAAGAAAAAGAAACCTCTACACACTGATACGTTTTCCTCTGGGTCTCTTTAAAATACAGAACAACATTTCAGCTCAAAGATCTGTCATACCGACACTTCTGTCAGGAGTGTTTATGTCTCTTGGAAAGCAGTATGTATGTATGTAATTTTGTTTGTGGGGTAATGGATGGCATAAACAGTGTGTGTGTGTATGTGTGTGAGTGAATGTGTGTGAGATCCCTCTGGGCACGGATGACAAATCAAATCGTGTTTCTTGCTAGAGCTTCTCTTCGCCCTGTGCACCTGTGTACGACACACACACACAGATGAGATATGAGTTCCAGGGCATGACAGTCAGATGTGACATGCATGCAAGTGTCGAGTGACCAGGGACAGTTTGTATAACCCTGAGGACACTTTTTTTTGGCACAAATAGCCTTTTTTTTTTTCATTCCTCAGTAAACACTTCATAGAATAAAAAAGGGCTCACAGTTGACCCATTATTCTAAACAAGTCAAAGAATAAATAAATAATACTTTAAGGTTTAAGTATTAATTTCTCACAAATTTCCTTGTATTAATTTCATATATCCAGCCAAAAAATATTTTATATCAGAGTTTGTTTCTCAAAAGACAGCGATGAGATTAGCGATAAATGTGAGAAACAAATGAGAAAACTGCTGGTAAGACTATAAAAATGAATGTAGAGTAAAAAGCAGCTCAGATCATTTGGTCTTGAGGAATATGATGAGAAATGTTTGAGTTCATATTTATGTCTCCTATATCTTACCGTATCTGATCATAAATTGATTTCTAAAATAAAAAAACACGTTCTGTCTGTTAAAAAGTCTGTTCAAGACTTTAAAAAGTGTTCTCAACACCGATTTGCCAATACCGTAAAAAAGTACAATCTACTTGGATTTTTAAGTCATTTCAACTTAAATTACATTAAACTGACATTAAAAAAATAGCTGAATCTTGTATAACAATTGCTTAACTTATTTTGATGAGTTAAACCAATGCAAAAACATATATTGTCATAACTTATTGATCATATAATTTTTTACAGTGAAGACACCAAAGTCTGAATATTTCAATACTAATAAACATTTTAGGACATGATTTCAACACAAGTTCAAACTCTACCAGCGTCCAAAGGCATGAAGGTGAAAACTGTCAGCGCAAATATTAAATTTGCAGTAAAAAGCCGAAACTGAGTGCCGTCCAAACGAAGGTCATGTTTGTCATCTGTCGTGAGCAGGTGTCTCTGAGCGAGAGGTCTGTGATAAATCTGTTAAATTGATTTTCTCTACGTTTCCGTGACGTCTGCACATATAATCGAGATATGCAGACGGCACAAATAAAGAGATGAAAATAGCAATATTCTCTTATATTGGATGTTTTCACTCTTTTTTTCAGGAGAGCGTCAGTGTCTGGGTTTTAGGGCGGATCTAATTTACATGTTTCCGCAGTTATCAATGCAAACGAGGCCTGAGGAGTTTTGCAGGAGATCCAGAAGATTCTGCCATGCAAAGTCAAACCCTGTACACTGATAAAAGTTTCTCAGGGCATACAATTACAGTAAACGTTGCACGTTATGAATTGAACTTATTTAACACTTTTTGCACTGATTTTGTAAGAAAATCTGTAGAATTTCACAGAATGGATGTAAAATATGCTTTTATTAATGTTTTATTGTACAGCACTTTGGTGCAACTCTGTTGCTTTTAAATGTGCTATAGAAAACAATTTTGACTTGACTTAGGAAAATAATAGTTAATAATTGGTTGCAACATCTTTATTTATTCAAGTAAATAATTATTATTATACCAATATGTATGTTTCAAATGCAAAGATTTATAATATAAAAAGTGATTTCATTTTAATATATTTTTTAGTATTAAAATAATTGTTTCAATATTATATTATATATATAATATTCAGCACACACACATATAGGCATAAATATATTATTTCAATAATATATAAAGTATATTATATACAGTATATTCAATTATCAGACTTTTGAATAATTATATAAAAAATATTTATTCTATATTCAATATCAGAATTATTAGAATATACAGAATTATTATTTTTATATAATTAATTATTCAAAAGTCTGATAATTGAATATACTGTATATAATATACTTTATATATTACTGAAATAATATATTTATGCCTAATATTATATATATATAACATAATATTGAAACAATTATTTTAATACTAAAAAATATATTAAAATGAAATAATTTTTTATATTATAAATCTTTGCATTTGAAACATACATATTGGTATAACAATAATTATTTGGCTTATTATTACATTCAAATATTTAAACTTACAGAGGATGGGTGAAACTTCTTCGATTACAGATGGTCCAATTCTGTAGAGTTTTCTCTAGAGTTGCAGAATCCATGAATCACTGATCTGAAACACAGAAGCTCATGAAACTTAGTTGAAGACACCAGAGAACAGTTGCGTAAGAGTTAGACACAGAACTACTCGAGACTGCCGTCCCATCACCGCATCACTGGATTCTCAGAGCTTAAGGTGGGCTCTCGTTGAAGAAAACTAATTTTGTGTGACGATTGACAAGCTAGTCCTGCACAGGCTCTTTTCTGTTGCTACCATAGAGAAAGTCTGTAGAAACAAACACAAACTGCATGATTATTCAGACTGAGAAGCCGATATTCCTCATGAGGCTCCGAATGTGATAAAATCCTTTCCTCTTTCAGATTTGATTGACAGCTAGAACAGGAATACGCAGTCCTGAATGTCTCACATGCTGTATATAGAGATCCCGCTGGAGGCTTGAGAACCAAATAACATCTAAATAAAACCTCTCTATGTGATAATAATATGCAGCGGCTTCAGAGATTACCCTCAACAATTCAGCCTGATCACAACAAAACATCTGCCAGATACATAATCATTCTCATTAGAGCCAACAGCCTTCAGAGATGTTTAAACGTCATGGTTTAATGAAATGTCAGAAGATTCATGGTCCAGACGGAATCTGTGGACAATGTTCACATTTTTGTGCTGATTTTAGCAAGAAATGCAGTATAAATTGTATTGAGCCGGGCTGAAAATCCCACATCTAAAAGCATTATAAAACATATACAGTATATATAGCCTATATGAAGAGTTCAGATGCAAAAGCATATTTAAGTTCAGTAATTTCACTTAAATGGCAATGACAATTACCTATGAATTGTCATTTAATTGAAATTACTGAACTTAAATATACAAGTTTGATAAAAATGATCATTCTAGAAGAAAATTTCAGATATCACTTAGAGGCTTTTGCATCTGAACTCTTCATATATATATATATATATATATATATAAATAATGATATTTTTAAAAATACAAAATATTTAAAATATAAATATAAAATATATATTTAAAATATTAAATATTAATATTTATTTATATAAAATATTGTTTAAATAAAAATACTATAAAAATACTTTCATATAATTAGTTTTAAATATAATTTAATATATTGTATATTTTATTACATTTTGTGATTTATTTCATATAATAATAATAATAATAATAATAATAATAGTAATATTTCATTATGTATTTATTTACTACTATAGATAAAAAATATGAAAAATATATAATATTCATATACTTTTACATAAGTAACTTTAAATGTATTATTTACAAAAAGTTAATATTTTATATATTAAAATATAACATAAAATAAGTTATTTTTTACAAATCTATTTTGTAATTATATTTCATATAATAATAATAGTAACAATACTATTTTATGTATTTATTTATTACTATATATATATATATATATATATATATATATATATATATCATACTAGATTATAATAATAATTATCATCATAGTTTTAGTAAAAATAAAATTATTATACTATTACACTTACTATTTTAAGTATACTATTATATATCAATTTAATACGTAAAATATATAAAAATATAAATAGAATTATGCGACATTATATCTCTATGATATTATAGATTCTAATCAGTCTTGTCAATTTTGTAGCTCTACAGTTTGTTTTTTCTCCTATAGTACTCCAAATATCAGTTTCAGGACACGACTGGTATGACACATGATCCCAATGCCATTTTTGAGCAGTTGTGCTATATAGTCTACAGAATGCATCAAGGTTAGGGCTCTGCTAGGTTCACTTGTCCAGAATCACAGGCTCACCTCATCCATCAGGACTGAGATTGATTTAGCTCGGATTCTTCGAAAAAATTCATTTGTCCTTCAGAGGCTTACGGGACTCAATCCAGGCCACAAAAAGTGATCAAATGGCCAGTGGTGAAATCAGCCCAGGAAATGAGTGATTTAAAGCTTCATGTGCGAGAATTATTAATATAATTCACTGCTTTTGACAAGAACTGATGTGAAACAGCATTTTATGAATCACAAGAAAAACCCGGCCATAACTAAAGCCAGACGTTCAGGTGTGTTGAATTTATCGGCGGCGATTGGAAATGAGATTTGCAATACAATCCGCTCGCTTATTTTGAACTTGGACGTGATTTTTTTAATTTCTCATTTTGAATGTTTTCTCTCTTATTTCAAAATAAACCTACAGGCTAATCTGGTGTTTCCCTAGAGAGAAACGTGGAAAGAATGATGCCTCTGAATTACAGATGACATTCAAAAACACTCTCCATGGTCCAAGAGTTGACCTTTAACCTTGTAAGTAATGAGCCTTCTCCCATAACTAATTCTCTCGTGTCTGAAGCCCACAGGTATTGATGTGTTGTGATCCGTGCATTTTATGCGCTAAAGAAAAATCCATAATTGTTTGGGCAAAGAGCAGAATTGATCCCGGCAGTGACGTTTCGAGCGCTGTTTTCACACCGATTATATTACAGCCAACGAGCTCTAAAGTTCCCCTTGGTGGACTCAAAATGTGTTTTCTGCATTTATTGCTGATTTATTCATTGCCATTCAGTCGGAGGTTCAAATGTACTCTAATTTGTTTCATAGCGGCTCTTTGATTTCTGTTTCTGCAAGTTAAATTAGAGAGGTAGTGTTCCTTGTGGGAGCCGCCGCCATGTGGAGAACTATCATCTGTGTAATGAATTGTCAGATAAATAAAGAGAGAACGAGAGAGAGACGAGTTGAGTACAGCTCTGGAAAAGCTACGAGCTCGTTATTTAAAGTCGCTACGGTCGAGCTTCCATTTCAGCAAGTAGTTAGCTACAATGTGAGCTACTAACAAAATGTAACTAAATTTAAGTTTCAAATAACACACACACACACTACTGTTCAAAAGATTGGGTTCGATAATATATTTTTTTAATGTTTTTGAAAGAAGTCTCACCAAGGCTCCAAAAATAAAGTAAAAACAGTAATATTATGGAATATTATTATTATTAACTGTTTTCTGTTTAAAGATATGTTAAAATGTAATTATTCCTGTGATCAAAGCTGAATTTTCAGCATCATTACTTCAGTCTTCAGTGTCACATGATCCTTCAGAAATCATTCAAATATGATGATTTGATACTTAAGAAACATTTATTAATGTTGAAAACAGTTGATGAACAGATTTTTTGATAAAGTTGAAAAGAACAGCATTTATTTGAAATAGAAATCTTCTATAATATTATAAATGGTTGATATTTTGATCAGTTTTGATGATTTTGATCTATTTATTGGTATAAAAGTGTGTATTGAACATATAGAAAATGAACATTTCAATTAGACTGACAACATTAAAACTTATGTGGAAAATGCATTCAAAACAACTAATAAATTAGTGTGTGTGTGTGTTTATATATATATTCAAGTGTTTTTTTGAATGAGTTGTATGAATGAACTGAAAATGAATCACTTACCTACACTGTAATCTTGTAGCCTTCGCTTACATGCGTCTGGAAAGTCCGTGAAACTACACCAGAGAGAGGACATTATGAGCAAACATGATTTGAGATACAGTATAATTAACTGTCTGAAGCAATAATGATATCTCAAGTGTTATTCATTTTTAGACCATAAAATCCACAGACAAACATTGAAGGAGGGAGCCACAGAAATGAGAATATGGGCTAGTACACAAAATGAAAAGCAGCTGTCGAGACGGAAACAGATTTTCAGGAGAAGTGACAAACTTGCCAAATCATTTCAGTGCGCTATTAACAGAGAGACAATAACCGCATGACCTCCGTCTGCAGGTGATCTGTGATGTGAAGACCACATCAGGCAGAGGTCAGAGGTCATGACCCATGACTCTCACGTGTGCACAGTGCCGGGAAAAGAGCGAAACAGGCTGATAACACAATCACTAAAACCTGACCTCACAAAATAAAGGTGTAAAGGTCCACAAAGAGCTTTTTAATCTCTTGTGCTTCATGAAACTAACCATTACTCGGACCTTAAGAAGTCACAATGTATCATCAAAAACATTTTCAATCTCAAGGAAAAACCTTAAACATCCAATAATGTTTGTTAAGAAGACTGAACCTTTATTTATAGAAATGTAGAGCGGTGGTGAACTTCAGGGTTTTGGCACATCTGTCCAGAACAGTCTGTCTGCTTTAACAGCTCAAACTGTGTAAGTTGATCCTGCTTGTACAGTCTGTCCTGAAAAACAACAAGAGAACTCTGTTCAGAAGACCCATAAACCTCAGATCGCCTCGAAACGTCTACTTTGTCCATACACTCTTAAAAATAAAGGTCCCTCAAAGGTTCTTTATAGGTTCGGGAAAAGAATCATACACATCTCAAGAACAAAAATGGGTTCTTGATCAGGTTATATGGAGCTTTAGAGAATAAAATGTTCTTGATGTTCTATTAAAGGTCCTTCAGATCAATATTCATTCAAACTAGATTAAAAAGTTCGTTGAGACAAACTTTAAGTTGGTTTGAGAAAGTTTGGACCAGAAAGTTTGAAGAAGTTTAAAGTAGTTTGAAGTTTAAAGTTTAAATTAGTTTGAAGTTTAAAGTAGCTTGATGTTTAAATTAGTTTAAAATGTACAATGTTTTCTCATAAACATTCTCTTATGACACCATTGGAACTTAAAAGATTCTAATGGAACCTTTGTTTGTGACCTTTGACCTGGTTTTTAAATTCGAAATATCACTCAAATGTAAACAACAAATGAGATTTTTACATTATGAAACTAGAATATATCTAGTTTATAACCGTTTACCTTCCAGTTTCCAAACTGAAAGTCATTTAATGCACGTTCTATATTGAGTTTTTGGTGGCATTTCATGGCAAATCCCAATATTTCCCAATTCCTTTCAGCAAATACCAAATGTCTCCGTCATTACATCAGCCTGAAACTTCAGCATTTCAGCAGTTTCAAAAGAAACGCTCATGATGACCTAAATTTCTTTATTTCCCGTGGCAGGCGTAAGCTGTCCTCGAGTGACTGCGTTTTGCTTTGAGAGCTCATTTTGTGGTTTTCTCTCGCCCAGCAATAAATGTTTAAGGAAAGTTTCGAGGACTTGGGTTTGTAAACATCATCTTTCCTCGCGGCTCTGGCGTTACACCTGTGATTTACAGCCCAGTCGGGCTCTTCCGGCGGGTCACAGCTGAATTAATCTGCAGGAGATTGTTTACCAAAAGTGGCAGTTGTTCCTCGACTACACTGGCCCTGGTGTCCTTTCAGCGTGAGGGTGTGTGTTTACTGACAGAGCCATATGCTCTTGCGTTCGCGGATTTAATATTGTTTTGTGGGCAGATGTGTGTGTGAGAGAGCGAATCTTGCAGCAATTCAGAGCTGCTAAAAGTGTTTAATGTGACACTACAGAGGGATTTTATTTAATCATAACTATATTAGTAGCAAAAAAGACCCCCGTCACACACACACACACACACACACACACACACTTTCAATGACACTCAGGGCATGAGCGTAATTCAGTCATTAATTCTGGATGAAATCCTTTGACAGTCAAACCTACTGTCGTGCGTGTGTGTGTGTGCGCATGTGTGTGTATGTGCGCGCATTTGAATAAGAGACGTAACCTTGTGTGATCCCAAATACACAAAGGACACATACTGTATGAAGAGTGTCAGAGTAAATTAGATTAAAGCCTAATGAAAAGAGGACACACACACACACACAGGTTTGTTTGTCTTAGGATATCTCCTATAAAAAAGGCACAATATAATATAAATAGATAAAATAAATAAAACATTTGTGTACATTTATATTTTTGAATTTTAACTATTGAGGACCTTACAGTTGCATTAGATAAAAAATATCAAACAGTTCGGGTCAAAAATTAAATACATATAATAATCAAATAAAAAATTATAATATATTATAATAAATAAATAAAAATTATAAACATATTTACTGTTTAATATAATATAATATAATATAAACAGTCCGGGTCTAAAATTAAATACATATAATAATAAAATATAAAATATAAAATAAATGATCATATATTATAATTTAAAAAAATGTATAAACATATTTACTATTTAATATAATATAATATAATATAATATAATATAATATAATATAATATAATATAATATAATATAATATAATATAATATAATATAATGTTTTTAATTAAAAGTTTTTTTTTAAAGCCTTATTTGGTCCATTTATAAGCTTTTAAACTAAGGATGTCCTTACAATTGCATTAGATGAAATAATCAAATAGATTAAATAGAAGATCAAATATAAATTAAAAGAATGAAATAAGAAATTACATTTTGTTAAATTAAAAATAAAATGAAGATTTTTTTTTTTTTACAATTAAGACATCCACACTGCAAAAAAAAAATAATAAAAAAAAAAATTAATTTTAAAAATATTAAATCACTACTTCGAAGTAAATTATTAAAAATAAAAAAGTACTGCATTGTGGTAATAAGAATTTAACAAAAAATTGAGAATAATAGAATTACAAAAAAAAAAAGGTCAAACATGGATGCACTGTATATAATGAGAAATGTAATGGCCCTTAACCATAAAAAAATCATCATTAATCATAAAATCATTCACGATCCTAAAATAAGCTCTCTTTTATTTATATGCTATAAAATATCATTTATTACTTGTTTTTCGTGTTTATGATGCAAAGTGTGACCTGGACAAGTTTCTGTGAGATTTACCCCAGACGAGTTACTTCAATACTCTATTGTATATTTTCAAACATCCTTCTGAGAAACATTTATAACATTTATAACATTTAATAATGCCACTCGCTTTATCTAATACAGTGACATTCAGTTACTCGTTTGACCAAATATTTTATGGGGCCACTGCATGCCTGCACACACACACACACACACACACACACACACACACACACACACACACACAATTCACCTCACACAACCTCCTCCTCCTCCTCTCTCTCTCTCTCTCTCACACTCTCTCTCTCTCTCTCTCTCACACACACACTCTCTCACACTCTCTCACTCTCTCTCTCTCTCTCTCTCTCATTGAGAGCTTTACCTTCCCCTCCCTCCGTTCTCACATTGTACTCTCTCTCTCTCTTTCTCATTCTCTCTCCATTTGAAGCTCCTGGATTCACTGGTGAGGTCTTCAGCTTTGGCTCTTCTCTGGTTTTTGACGGACACATCCAGGACCCCTGCAGGATCAGGATGAACTCCACATTAACGGCCATCCAGCGAGCTGAAAAAGAGTTTGAGGAGCAACAAAAGACAAACTGACAGATAGAAAGAGAGAGAGAGAGAGAGCGCAAGGAGGAGGACAGAAGGGATTTCTTTCTGAGGGATTCCCCTCGCAGGGAAACGGAGGTGAGTGGCGACTGCTGTTTCTGATAAAGAAGGAGAGCAACTAGTATTTCCCACATGTGGGGGACGGATCGCTCCGTTTAATTCTGTTGAGAATGAAGAGAGATGCCAGACTTCAGGTGGACTCCATTATCTGGCGTCTTTCTTGTCACTTTTGATTATGACTTTGTGATCTGATGAGAGAACAGACGCACATTAGTGTGTTAATGCCGAAAAACAGAGATTTTGGTCTGTTTTCTAAAAATTTCTAATTACTAAAAAGTAATATGGAATTATCATGATCTTTTGGATGGTAATTTGAAGGTTCTTACATTTTACAATGGTAATAGCATGATTTGGATACAATAGCATGGAAATACCTCTGTTAGAAAAAGTACTGTGGCAGTACCATGGTAAGGTGATGGCGTTATGGTACTTTATGTATGATATTTACGGAGTAATTAATAGTGCTTGTTTTTAGATATGATATCATGATAATACCATGGTTTTCTGGGCATATTATCCATGTTTGTTGTTTTTGATACAGCACCATGTAAAAGTACTGCGTTTGTACCATGGTATGTCAGATGGTAATACAATGCAACTTTGAAATGTAATGTGATACTAAAATGCATGTATGATATTTGCATGATACCTCCAAGAATACCATGGTAGTAACATGGTAATTTTTGGTACGTTTTTTACATGGTATTATGGTAATGCCATTGTTTTGGACATTACAATGATCTTATTTTGGTATATGAATATGATAAATGATAATCATTTAACACCATATATATATATATACACACACACATACGTCATTTTTATTTTTACGTTAATATAATTTGTTAAAAAAATTGACAGATATACAAATAATTTTAGGTATAGAATATAGAATAAAATATACAAATGTGGGGGAAAAAAACTGTCTTTTGGACTATTTTTTTGCCAGTAACGCCACTTTTTTGGTTTCTCAGAGAACCATACGTACTAACAGGAATATGGTAATCTTTATAAATGTTCATGGTATTACCATCTGATATCACCAATGTACCATGGTACCACTTTCCTTCCCTCAAATCACTCGAGTTATTTTGAAGCTTAAAGGTGTTTCAGAATTACACTCAACTGGCAGCAGAGTGAAGCTGGTAACTTAGAAACAGGCATGTCTGAGCGCTCACACACACACACACACACACACACACACACACACACACAGGGGGGATGGGGGCGGTGGGTGTCTTCCATGGAAATAAAAGCAGAATCCATGTGTTCCACCACGATGGTGTGTGAGAAGTGGTAATGATGGTCTTTACACTGAGAAGTGTGTGTGTGTGTGTGTGTGTGTGTGTGTGTGTGTGTGTGTGTGTGTGTGTGTGTGTGTGTGTGTGTGTGTGTGTTTGCTTGCATGTGCAAATGTGCATTAAAAATCTAAAGATCACAGTGTATAATCAGAATAAATCGTGTTCCTGAGCGAAACTGTGCAATCAGTCCATGAGAGCTTGTGTTCATTACTACTCAAAGCCAGAGGTTCGCTCGTTCAGACAGAAACAGTTTGATGAATAATTAATCGTATATTAGAGCGTTTACATCAATAAAAGATTACAACAGGCCGAAAACAAACATCATAGTACTCCGATGATACCGCCCGCCCAATAAATGATCCATAAATCTACCAAGAATTAATGCACATCCTCTGTGTGTGTGTGTGTGAGAGAGAGAGAGAGAGAGAGAGAGAGAGAGAGAGAGAGAGAGAGAGAGAGAGAGAGAGAGAGAGAGAGAGAGAGAGAGAGAGAGAGAGAGAGTCTGGAATAGTTGTTTTCTCCGGCAAATTTTGTGATGTAATTAGTGCCAAAGTTTTCATCAACTTCTCAGCATGAGTCTCGTGTGCTGATGGACGGCAATTTATTGGCTTTTAATTAAGAACAAAACAACACAGTGGGAATCCTAAAACACACACACACACACACACACACACTGATAGATTCAGAGCACACATGCCTCATAAATACACAGGTAATAGTTGCCATTGCTATCAGTGCGCCAAATAAAATCGAATTCTCATCCTTCTCAAATACTTTTCCATGTTTTTAGTGTAAAAGCATAACGCATCACAAAAGACAACAATATACTGAAATTGTGTATTAAGAAGTACAATACTCTAATTGAATTTAAATGGAATAATGTTTCGCATTAGAAACAATCAGACAATTCTGTCATTGCTCACCCTTATGTCATTCCAAACCTGTGGAAAACATCACAAAATACAGTTTGTCAGCATCTGGTCTATTATCTATAATCTATTAACAGAGCAAGATAAGGGTAAAGTTCGTTCTCTAAAAGGTTAAAAAAAGATGAAGTGTATATATGCACATAAAAGGATCATACCTCTTCCTTCAGCTAAGTTCAGTTGCTGTCCATTTAGCAGATGCTTTTATCATCTAAAGTGTCTTACAGGACACTATAAGTGCAGGGACGGTCCCAATGGAGATGTTAAGAGTTAAGAGCTCTGAAGTGAGAGAAACTGGAGATTATAACTCACCTCTACCTGAGGCCAAACACTATTCAGTCTCTTTAATGGTGCTTTGCACCACTTTCGGTCCAGCAAATAACCTTCTTCAAACCAAGAAGCATTTTTCACTGTACCGGACTCTATAGAGCTTCTGTAGCGCCGTCCCTTCCCAGCGCTGTTCTCGTTGTGTTCGGGCTTCCGGTTTGTATTTCCACAGCATGAAGGCAAGATGTTTCGGATTTATGAATGAACCGCTCGTTTTAAAATCTTTTAGGAATATTGACATTTGTTATCATGTCTGCTTCAATCATTACAATGCTCATGATGACTTTCATTAACTCTACATTAAGTAAATCCACTTAAAATACCAGCTAAATTACTCTTCGCCAGCGACGACATAGAAATATACAGAGATAACGCAAAAACTGAAGTTCAAGCACAAGATTTTAAAGATGGCTGCGAGTGTGTATCTCTGGCGCATTAGGTCTAAATGAATAAATAAACAAACAATCAACAATACTTAAAAAAAAAAAAAAAATTGCATATCTATAAATATTTTTATTAGTTTTGCATTATTTTTTATTTGGTTCTGTAACCAAACGTTACTATGTTTTAATTATTTTTTTGTAGTATTTGTCTGTAATATAAAAACTATTACAAAAAGCCACTAAATATAAGTATTACTATAAATAATATAAGTAATGCAAAATATGTAACATAAATAAAACAAAAAGTATAACATTTTATATAATGTTTCTGTTATAAAAATGTACATTATAAATAGTCAGACAGATAGATATTAGTAGTATCTTGCTACGTAAAAACGTACAAAAAATGTCTTACAAGTAATTAACAATAATTAAAATTAATAATATATTTTAATAATATACAATTATTATTATTTTTTAAATACGAATATATTTTATATAAAATGTATTGCGTATTATTTTCTAAACATGCTAGAAAAAAGATAATATATTTGTTTCTGCAAAAACGTAAGTGAAACAATGCAAAATATGTAAATCTAAAACAATATTTTTAGTACTGAAACATAATACAAAAAAATGGTTTCAGAAAATGTATAACAACTCCCAGTCAGATAAACATATAATGAGCCAAAATCATAGGAATTCATTAATCTCTGCCAAACTTAAAAATGCAGAGCTGAATTGATGACATCATCAAGGACCTAATAGAATGTTCCGTTCCATTTAGAACCCACAGCTTTGGCTCTAATAGCAAGAGATGATAAATAACAAACACACACATACAGAAGCCTGTGTGAGTCAGTCTCTCAGACACCAGTCGACACTTCAGCCAATCAAAACAGTCGCACAACATCATCATTCAGAACCATTGAACGATCGCATTTCCAGTCTAAACAGACCTTTTGGAGTCAAATGTTTTCCACAGAGAGAGTGAGAGAGAGAGAGAGAGAGAGAGAGAGAGAGAAAAGAAAGTGCTATTGTTGATTAGTTGAAACGAGAGGATTTTAGTTGGAGTATCTTCAACAATTCAATATGACCTTCCAGACTGACATCTGTCTCGACCTACAGTGCCAGCACCTTTAATAATTTATGAATCATTAATGAAGCACAAAACCCCCTGAAGTTCTTCATCCTGAATATGCATTAGAAAACCATTAGAAGCCATTCATATCACCCTGATTTGAGCTGTCGTGTATTTCTTCTCCGTGAGGGAACACAGGCCTCTTAAACAATCAGCATCCATTATGTAGCGGTCCACAGCTAATGCTGAGATGGTTTTCAGATCAGATATCCTGGCTCCTGCTGAATGTCACATTATCTTGATTACCGGCAACAGAAACACATTCTCAGCTGCACAATCCAGCCGGGAAATTGATTTGCATCAACATTTCAGCGCCATCATCTCATTGTTTCCTGTAACTTCTGAAAGCGAGAAGCTCAGGTTTAATGGCTGTTTGTCTTGACCACTTATCAGTCGGCTTCCTACTAAAAGCATTGTTGATGCATTATGGGAAATGTTTCTCTAATAGTCAACCTTCCATTTGCAAGACCCTTAATTACGGCGTTGCAGCTAATTGTTTCCTCTCTGATGGGCGGTGACGGACAACACAAAGACCTCAGAGCAGTTTATCATCAGAACCACGGCTAGAAACATATTATTATCCTCCAGCAGACCTGAGTTCAGAGAGAGAGCACAGATTCAGTGGAAACGTGTCAAGGCCCATGTCATTAAAGGAATATTCTGGGTCAGGCCATTTTACATGCACTTTAAAGGCAGAAATGTGAAGCTTGTGCTTGCATGGATTTCTTTTGGTTGTTTGTTATTGCTCGAGTTAGTGATTTAAACAAACATGAACCCTAAGCATTAAAATTTCAGTGCAAAATACCGCAACATTTGTGCTACAAATACGAAAAAAATACCACAAATAATTGCTGGATGAGTGGAGGTGAGGTGGACTGGGTTTTCACGAGGCAAACTGCTGGGGAGAAAATCAGTCAAACCAACCAGAACATCATAGAAACCACCTAGTAATGGCTTAGCAACCACCAGAATATTATACAACCTAACAAGTAGCAGTCTGGTAACCACCTGGACACCCTAGAAACCACTAAATAACCACTACATCCAATAAGCCACCTCATAAAGGCATACTAATCACCAAAACACTCTAGAAAAGGCCTGACAATCACCAGAACACCATAGAAACCACTTAGCAACGGCCTAACAACCACCAGGACACCCTAGAAACCACTTAGTAATGGCCTGACAACCACCAGAACACAACAGAAACAACTTAGCAACAGCCTAACAACCACCAGGACACCCTAGAAACCACTTAGTAACGGCCTGACAACCACCAGAACACAATAGAAACAACTTAGCAACAGCCTAACAACCACCAGGACGCCCTAGAAACCACTTAGTAACGGCCTGACAACCACCAGAACACAACAGAAACAACTTAGCAACAGCCTAACAACCACCAGGACACCCTAGAAACCACTTAGTAATGGCCTGACAACCACCAGAACACAACAGAAACAACTTAGCAACAGCCTAACAACCACCAGGACACCCTAGAAACCACTTAGTAACGGCCTGACAACCACCAGAACACAATAGAAACAACTTAGCAACAGCCTAACAACCACCAGGACGCCCTAGAAACCACTTAGTAACGGCCTGACAACCACCAGAACACAACAGAAACAACTTAGCAGCAGCCTAACAACCACCAGGACACCCTAGAAACCACTTAGTAACGGCCTGACAACCACCAGAACACAACAGAAACAACTTAGCAACAGCCTAACAACCACCAGGACACCATAGAAACCACTTAGTAACGGCCTGAAAACCACCAGAACACAATAGAAACAACTTAGCAACAGCCTAACAACCACCAGGACACCCTAGAAACCACTTAGTAACGGCCTGACAACCACCAGAACACAACAGAAACAACTTAGCAACAGCCTAACAACCACCAGGACACCCTAGAAACCACTTAGTAACGGCCTGACAACCACCAGAACACAACAGAAACAACTTAGCAACAGCCTAACAACCACCAGGACACCCTAGAAACCACTTAGTAACGGCATGACAACCACCAGAACACAACAGAAACAACTTAGCAACAGCCTATCAACCACCAGGACACCCTAGAAACCACCTAGCAATGTGCTAAAATCACCTCAGCACCTCTGTCTAACTGAATGACTCACTTTATAAAATAAAACGCAACATATGCTTTACCATTGTTCGAAAACCACTCACCAAAAAATGATATGTAAATCCAGACACTTACACTCAAAAGACTCTAAAAATAGCCACAATACATCTGGACTACTTTTATGGTATGGGTTAGCCAGTGGGTGCTATATTTTTAAAGAACTGGATCTTTCTTTCATGGAAAACAAAAGTAGTTATTTTGAAGAAAGTCAAACATATTTGGAACAACATGAGAGTGAATAAAATGACAGAATCTGATTTTTTGGGGGGTAAAGTATCCTTTTAATTTGGATTAAAATAGATAAAGTACTCATAAAACAATTAGAGCGCAACTGTACCCTTGTTGGAATAATTAAAGCCATATTTAAGGATGAGAGAACAGTTTCTCTGGAAATAACAAAGAAATATCAATAAACACACAACATGTGTGGTGTAGTTGTTCAAAATGACCTAGACTTAATTAAAGATGCAGAAATTAAATTTAAGAGTCACACGCCATCTAATCTGTGATCATTATACATAAACGCTAAATTATTTTGACTCCCACATTCTGTTTCAAACCCCTCCATCACAAAGACCTGCTCTCCAGAGCATCTCTGCTCAGTGATGGGTTCATATCCCCAGTCATTACTGAATTAGAGAGGGGAGATCAGGGTTTTCACACTATCACAAGCCTTGTTAACACAGGGTGAATAATCGGTTTTTAATGCTTAACCATTAATAGCTGTGAATCGCATGCACACACAAACACTTACAGAGCCGTTTATTTGCACATGCTCTGTTGTACTACCCAATTCATTTATAAGCAATGGCTATATACTCTTCCTTTGATGAATTACTGCTCCCATGACCATTAGAATAAAATTGTTTACTGCCCACTTTCTGTGGGTGTTAACATTATTTGTGCCATGCAAAAGAGTTTAATAAATAAGACTAAACTAAGTTCTAACAACCCTAATTTACATAAAAAAGGGCATGTTTGTGCTAAAAAGAATGGGAATATACATAATTTTACATGCTGTGCAGCAAAAACAAAACAAAAAAAATAGCAAAAAGAAATAAGCAAATAAATTACAGAAAACAAATAAGCAAATAAATAAGTTAACAAGCAAAAAAGTAAACATTATTAAACAAGTAAATAAAATAAATAGCAAAAAGCAAAAATAAGCAGATACATATGTAAATAAGCAAAAATAAATAAGCAAATAAGCAAAAGAAGCAAAAAGCAAAACAATAAGCAGATAAATAAGCAAATACTCTAAATAAACAGCAAAATGCAAATAAACAGATACATAAGTAAATAAGCTAATAAGCTAAATAAATAAGCACATAAATGAGTAAATAGGCAAAATAAATAAAAAGTAGTGCAACCGTTGAATTCAATACTACAAAGTACTGTGGTAAATTTGTCGCTAAATTATTTTCTAAGCATGCAAAAAATTCTAATTAATATATGCAGATTTTAACAGATCCCAGAATGTACTAAATGAAAAATAAAGTACACATTGGCTTGCGATTTATTTCCAAGATGATTCTTCATAAAAGTTCATTTTTTCCCTAAAAAAGTTTTTGATTCACTGCACACCAGTGTTTTCTTTTTATAACGTTAAAGTGAAACTGTCAAGTCGAATATCAATCCCACAGTGCCTGTCCAGCTGTGTGTCACTGGGTCTCAGCTATTTAGAGCCGCAGTCAGGAAATACTGCAACTAAACAAACCAAACAAACAGAAGCGGACAAAAACGCAGCTGGGGGCAAAGCTCCATGCAGTTTCTGATAAGGAGAGAGCGAGTCCATCATATCTGTGATCCCTTGAGCCTCTCTCGTTCTGTTTTTGTGTGTGTGATGATGACTGTTAGATGGACTCTAAACTCGTCTGAATCCCCTGTTGAGACTAAAGCAGAACCACAGGTGCGCTGTTAAACTTAAACTGCTTTTAGTTGTAGAGCAAAGACAATGTGTTCCAGATTTAGAGCGAATTGGTTTTTTTAAAATAGCACTTTACGAGTTCCGGCAAAACATCTAGTCTCTAGAATATTCCTTACAATTGAATCCTAGCAGGATTCAAACTACCCAATAATGACCTGACAATCACCAGAACACCATAGAAACCACTTAGTAACGGCCATATTCACCAAGACACCCTAGAAACCACTTAGTAACAGCCTAACAACCACCAGAACACCATAGAAACCACTTAGTAACGGCCATACATCCACCAAGACACCCTAGAAACCACTTAGAAATGGCCTAACAACCACCAGAACACCATAGAAACCACTTAGTAACGGCCATACATCCACCAAGACACCCTAGAAACCACTTAGAAATGGCCTAACAACCACCAGAACACCAAAGAAACCACTTAGTAACGGCCATATTCACCAAGACACCCTAGAAACCACTTAGTAATGGCCTAACAACCACCAGAACACCATAGAAACCACTTAGTAACGGCCATACATCCACCAAGACACCGTAGAAACCACTTAGAAATGGCCTAACAACCACCAGAACACCAAAGAAACCACTTAGTAACGGCCATACATCCACCAAGACACCCTAGAAACCACTTAGAAATGGCCTAACAACCACCAGAACACCAAAGAAACCACTTAGTAACGGCCATACATCCACCAATACACCCTAGAAAACACTTAGTAACGGCCTAACAACCACCAGAACACCATAGAAACAACTTAGCAACAGCCTAATAACCACCATGACACCCTAGAAACCACTTAGTAATGGCCATTCATCCACCAGAACACCCTAGAAACCACTTAGTAACCCATACATCCACCAGAACACCCTAGAAACCACTTAGTAACGGCCTAACAACCTCCAGGACACCCTAAAAACCACTTAGTAACGGCCTAACAACCACCAGGACACCATAGAAACAACTTAGCAAGAGCCTAACAACCTCCATGACACCCTAGAAACCACCTAGCAATGTGTTAAAATCACCTCAGCAGGCAAAGCGGGCCACAATGTGAAAAAAGTGTTTCAAATATGCAGCTATAAGACTATTTTGCAAGTACAAAACTCTGAAACAGTAAATATTACGACAGGTGGGACAATAAATATCGTTCACTAGCCCCTGATAAGACGACGCATAAAATACGATGGAAACATTTACAGAAAAAATCCCTCGATGTGCAACAAAAACTCACGTGACTGCCTCAACAGAGGATGTGATTGGATATCTGAACTAATCAGCGGACCAATCGCATCACAGCATCTCAAATGTTGGTTTGATCTTTCTGAAATGCCTGAGCCAAAGTCTGCCATCAGAATGATTTGGTTTAATTCCCTCAGAAGCGTCTCACACGATTGTGTTCACAGTGGCTTCCTCGACTCCAGCAACTTCCACTTTTGTTTCGGATATTTTGCGCCAATTTCCCAGGAAGTGACGATTTTGTTCTCTTGAACACATGGGATGGAAACGGTGCTTTATTCACAAATTATTTATGCGAAATTCCAATTTTGTGCATAAGTTATATATATATATAAGGCTGAACATCGCTACTGAAAATTAACATTTTAGCTGCGTAAGATTCTCCAGTTTTCGCCGGAGTATTCGAAGGCTCCGCCCCTTTCTGAAAAAGGGGTGGGGAGCAGCAGCTCATTTGCATTTAAAGGGACACACACACAAAAAAGGCATGTTTTTGCTCACACCCAAATAGGGGAAAATTTGACAAGCTATAATAAATGATCTGTGGGGTATTTTGAGCTGAAACTTCACAGACACACTCTGGGGAAACCAGAGACTTGTATTACATCTTGTGAAAAGAGGCATAATAGGTCCCCTTTAAATTCTGTCTATTAACAAATTAAATAAACCCAGAATATACAGTAGTCTTTGATGCTAGAGAGATTCTCACTCACTAAAAGACATTTTCGGCTTCAAAAGGAATGACTAATAGCATTGCAAAAGAAAGGTTCCTTATTTCAGAATGGCATTTTCACTTTATAAATTGCAGGAGTTCTCAGGGTCTGGGTAGGGAACACAGAATCCTCTTACAGGAGCAGATAATAGCTTGCGTTTTCTCCCACAGTGAGCTCTGTCTGACTGGCTCTGGAGGAAGTGCAATACGACGCCGCTCCTGCATTATGTTGTGGAATAATTCTCTTTCGGATCCCTGGCATGTAATAAATTCCACCTATTAAACGCAGCTGGCTCTTGTTAGAAATCTCCCCACTGTACGACTGCTTCCGTCACATGATGACACAGAAGATTCTCTAGGTTTAATTCTAGAGATGGGGAGGCGTTCGAAATGCAAAGGGTGACGAGGGGAAAAGGAAGCTCAAAGCAAAAATAAATTGTGCACTTCCTTTTATTAAAGTTGGATAGCAAACTTTGAGATCAACCTATGGATGATATCGGTTGCTATTGGAAACCTCTCGCTCGCTCACATGGGGAATAAATGTTGCAAAACAAGTCGTGCGGCTTACAGTATGAGCCAGATATGGCCTTCGGAAAGTACCCCATGCCAATCTCTCGGTATGGTGAAGGGTATGTGATGACGTGGGGCTATTTTAATTCCAAAGGCCAAGAGAACTTTATCAGGATGCATAGTATCCTGGATCCATGAAATAACTGGCCTTTAAAAATAAAAATCTGTCTGCCTCTATGGGAATTTAAAGCTGCAGTCCGTAGCTTTTTTGGGTTAAAAATTATCAAATTTTGAGCAAGTACATAACCAGCCAGTGTTCAAAACTCTCTGCTTGCCTTAGCTCGATTCAAAAAGGTAAGCTTGTAATAATGTTTTTAATTCCAGTGGTACTGGTGTATTTACGCGGGAAATTCGAACATGTCTTTACGTCACATCTGTACACATAAAGAAGGAGTCTCGGCTAGTAGGCTATGAGTGTGAGGATGTTGGAGGTGGAGATTTATAGCCTTTTCTCACAGCACTTGATACAATTAAACTTGTCAATTTGATGGCGGATCCAGAAAGGTTCAAACAACAATCGCCATTGACAACTTGAGATTCACCCGTTGTAAAACGCAAAAGACTTCGGACTTCGGAGAAAAAAAGAGACTGCAACCGGCCCATGCGAAAACAAGGACAAATATCATGAGGGCATTAAATGTAGTCACGCAATGCTGATGTTGTAGCATTAACAATTTGAGAACAAAGTATAATTTGCACGGTTTGACATGATATAATAAGCGAGCGTTAGATTTAATCAGCGCAATTTACTGCAATGCTTTTTTCCCCTTAACATTAGTTGGTCAGAACAAAAGTGGATGTTACTTGTTCAGACGACATTTTCCGGTGAAAATTCTTATGTTGGTCATACTTCCAAAAAGTAGAATCTGTGATTGCGAATGACAGTATCCACACCGGCGCGGTGATTGACAGCCGCACATTCTCCTCAAAACATTAGATTCATCCGCGCTGTGCCATGCCGAGGCACAACCCACGTAAAGTTGATAATTCCGCGAATAACTGCAATTGCAGATTTCGAACAGAGATGGCGACAAAGAGGAAAAACTGTGGACTGCAGCTTTAACATAGGGGTGTCCTGACTTATGCACCCTGTATTTTAAGGAAGAACATTTATTTATTTACGATACATTATTCATTCACAAAGAAAATTGGTGTCCTTAAAGGCTGGAGTTTTCCTCATTTTTTTTAATTAAGGCATTAAGATCAATTTCCAAAAGATGATTTTTTATTCCTCTTTTTAGTCACCTTTAGCATGGGTGTGTTCACTTATGCTAAGCACTGTATATACTGTATACATATTTATATTATGTATAAATAATATTTTATAAATAACACATTTTTTTACATATGTGTGTATTTATATAAAATAATTATGCACAGTACACACACGTTATGTAAATACAAACTTTTATTTTGGATGCGATTAATCGTTACCCAGCACTAAAAACAAAAACAAACATGCAGATAAATAAGCAAATATGCATATAGAAAAGTTAATCATTTTTTTGCACTGAAATAACACACTAGTGCAACTGTTTTATATATATATATACCTCTTCTCTCCTAAACCCCGCCTTGCACAGACACCCCGATGACACCAGACCCTGTCACTCAAAATGATTGACAGACAAAGAGCGCATCACAGCATGACTCTAAACAGCGTCCCACAGTCAGATTTTCGGCTCTTCACAGAGCCTCGGGCAGACACACAGACAGCGGGGAAATCTCCGGACGCCTACTTCCAGCCGTTTTATGAATGTTATTCCATTTTTAAAACTTTAAGACATGCCAAGCACCAACTGCGAGTGAAAAATACCTCTGGTGAGTAAATAAAACTTACTGACCAGCTGGATAGTCACGCACAGCCAGACTTTTGACTAAAGGCAAGACTTATTCTTGCCAAAAACCACCAACTGGAAGTGATCACCTGACTGACATATAACTGTTTAGAGACAGGTGCTTTTGTGGAGGAAGAAACTCACTCAATACAATACAAAAGTTTATAGTTACAGTAAAAACAGTAATATTGTGAAATATTATTACAATTGAAAAAAAACTTTTCTATTTGAATATATTTTAAAATGTAATTTATTCCTGTGATCAAAGCTGAATGTTCAGCATCATTACTCCAGTCTTCAGTGTCACATGATCCTTCAGAAATCATTCTAATGATGATTTGATGATCAAGAAACATTTATGATTATGTTGGAAACAGTTGTGATGCTTCATATTTTTGTGGAAACTATGATACACTACCATTTAAAAGTTTGGGGTAAGAACAATAAAAAAAAATTAAAAAAAACTTTTATTCCGCAAGGATGCATTAAATTGATCAAAAGTGGGAGTAAAGACATTTATAATTTTCTAAAATATTTCTATTTAAAAAAACTTTGTATTCATCAAAGAATCATGAAATAATGTATCACAGTTTCCACAAAAAATATGAAGTTGTTAATAAGGTAATTGAGTGCTAACAATAATTGATAATAATAATTGTGCAGCGAATCATCACATTATACTGATTTCTGAAGGATCATGTGACACTGAAGACTGGAGTAATGATGCTGAACATTCAGCTTTGATCACAGGAATAAATTACATTTTAAAATATATTCAAACAGAAACCAGTTGTTTAAATTCTAAAAATATTTCACAATATTACCGCTTGCACTGTAATTGTAATCAAATAAATTCTTCTTTCAAAAACATTATAAAATCATAATTATTCCAAACGTTTGTCCAGCACTGTATGTTCACAAATAAATTAGAATAAATACTGACCATTTCACAGACAGGAAAAGCAGGAAATACAGTTCTGCTCATGAATATCTCGCTGTCTTGTTACCAAGTGTCTCAAAACTGTCTTTGAAATGCAAAATAAAACCCCTGCACCTGTTGAAGATTGCCATCCGGGATAGAAGCTTTTCACAGGCGCTTTCTAGCTTTCCTGTGCAATATAGATCAGACGAGACTGTGGGCGGCTCGTGGGCATGAGATCCCAGGCTGAGACTCGCTGGTAACGTTTTAAGGAATTG